>NC_041051.1:30632484-30997484 GCF_900634775.1 Gouania willdenowi | reverse complement strand
ATACTGGACCTTTAAGGTCATGTAGGTTGAAAATCATTGTAAGGTCAATTTAAGTAAATGTTGAGTACTTTTGAGTATGACAATATTAACTTTAAATTTGGAGTAGTAAAGGAATATTTTATGAGTTTTTTAATCTTATTTTTATGTTATTTAGATTTTATATTATTTATCTTTTTTTTTCAATTTGACTTTTATTTCATTTATTCATTTTATTTGGCAAACCTACTGAAAAGACTGTGGGGTGTGTGGAAAATGAGCTGGAATCCATCTCCACAGTCAGAGACGGTGAATCTAAAGCAGACATGATAGATAATCTAAATCAAATGAGGCAGAGCGACGAAAAGCGTAAACCGAGAATGGTGACAACCAAAATAAGAACCAATAACCGGACTCAAACCCACAACCTTCACTGCACAAGACTGGGGACTGACACCAAAACCAACCGCGCCACAAAACATACAGAACATGTGATAGAAAAATAAACACAAGAACCCAACCCACCAACCATGACAGGATGAATGAATTTATCGGGTTTTTTTCCAATGTTTTCATTAAAACAACAAACAAATATTACATTTTTTTTTTTTTTGTCATGGTGCGGAAGTTGATGGATCAAGCCCTCCTGTCCCGATGGGTCATTGACGAATATAGGTTTCATAAGAGAGGAAGTGGAAACATCTGTGCTCTGCAGCTTTGGTCTATTGTCAGTATTTCTGCTTCTGCTGTTGTCAGTTACAGACATTAAAACTAGATATGAATTCAGACCAGAAGCAGCTGGGATGTGTTTGATCTCTGGAAGCAGCCGCTGTGATTGGACGGAGAGACCCTGAAGGATGATGGATACGGAGGATATGAGAAGGTGGAGGGGTGAGATGTGAACCATCTCGATTCTGAGTTGTGGAGCAGCTTCTTCTTCTTGTTGTACTTCGTGCACCTTTCAACTCCAGCAGCTCGTGCTCATTTGCACTAATCAAAGCCGGCTCCTCTTAGAGATTAACTCAGCTCGTCCTCCTGAAAACCCTGTGACGATTAAGGAAGATGTGTCGTAAGTACATGGCGGCGTGTGCGTGGACACTGATTGTGAGGGGTTGTCACGAGTTTTATAGCTCGCACATCTGACAGTGTTTACACTGTGGAGCTCTGTGATTATCCAATGCTGGAAAAGGACTTTGTTGGTGAGTGAACCACGAGGAGAGGATGAGATACAGATACAGGCGGTATTTCTGTTTCTGTACCAGTCGATCACACTAGGTGAGGGAACCATAGATGGGTCAAATCTTTGGAAGACATTTACCAGAACTTGTGTTCTAATATTGAA
Organism: Gouania willdenowi; assembly: GCF_900634775.1. NCBI lineage: Eukaryota > Metazoa > Chordata > Actinopteri > Blenniiformes > Gobiesocidae > Gouania > Gouania willdenowi. Next base: position 30,996,166 of record NC_041051.1, on the reverse strand, counting down.
CTCACAACTCTATCAAAATTATGGTTTTTAGAGCCAGTAAAAATAGTAAAGACAATCAATGGTCATGTTATACTACTGTATACTGTATGGGGACAAGTATGCACGGTGGGCACACTTGTCATACTCAACGTCCCATGATGCATTGCAAGCGAAATGTAAAATTGTTCTGGGACCGGCTTCAAGCTAAAAATCAAACATCCCCTTTTCAAAACAAAAGCATGTCTTTTTGTCTTCCATTCATTTTTTTCTTTTGTAAGTAGGGCTCTTGTTTTGAAATTAACCGGAAGTTTTGTCAGTAGCACAATGGCGAATCTCTGAATTTCCGTGACTTTTATGGATCAAATGAGCACATGTTGACATTCTACTTGGTCACTTTCTCACTTAAAATGTTTTCAGAACTTTCAAAGGTGGAGAATCAACAGAGATATTTAGCCTTGATTCAGGTTTTTGTTGTAGTAGGTTTCAAATGCATCTTGGGAAATGTGGGAGTATACTTCAGTGGGAATGCTCATCATCTTAATCATACTTAATCTTACTATATAGTTGACAGGATATACTACTAAATTGTAGTGTATAGTATGTAGTTCAAATATGAAAAAGAAAAAAACTAATATATTTTACAGCTCGTGCAGACCCCGTGTAACCGTAGTCGGTCAAATCAAGTGAGTTTAAGGAAAAAGATCAATGCTTGTCACGCTATTGTCTTGAAGTTCGCTCTTTGTTTGATAGGTTACTCTGTGCGTGTCTGTCCCGCACCGCTAAGCCCTCTAGAATTTAAACTCCTCGTGAACGTTTCCAGACAGATTAGGATGGATTCCTGAGGCCTCTGTGTTGGAAATGTTTAGGATGCTTCAATACAAAATCCAACAAAAGTTGGATCTTCTACTGAACAACTCATGTTCTATATGGTTTGTTGAGCAAGACTGAGAATCCTTTTGGATATACAACCTTCATGTTCAGGACCGGAAAGTCAGATCCAAAGACTGTCTTTCCTTTTCAGACTCCAAAGACTTTTCCTGGATTTGGAAGTCTTTGGACTTACAGTCAGCAGCACAGCCTAGGGTCCTTGAACACATCTGTACAGCTTCTACTCCTCAATGCCAAACAAGCTGCTGGGTTGTTATTCCATGGCCTTCATCTGATCTGCTGGAAATAATGAAAGCCACCTTTACTCATCCACATGTGTGTTTAAGATCCTTTCTGAGGAATATTCTACTATGGTGTGACCCAGAGTCTGAAACATCTCAGTCTAATCAAAGCAGCCTTCATCCCAGCTTCATCCTCTCATTTTACTGTTAGTCCCAGATTTCATCTGCCTGCCATGGTTTTATTAACACACAGAGGAAATCCCTCAGAGAGCTCGTCCATGAATGAATTTTAGAGAGAAAAAAATCCCAGAGTGGATGAGGTCATACATTAAAACATTGTTCCTGCTAAGAATGACATAAGGACTGAAAAGAGGATTTGTGGCCCATAACAGAAACCCCCTCCTGCACTGGACTAAGGATTATATCTGTGCAATTGAAACTTGGCAGGACATTCTCCGCCCCCAAATATACTGTTTAAGATCTCACAATCCGACTTTGCTCGTGATCTGTGGAGTGAGAAACAGAGGACGGAGACATGGCCGGATGGAACTGGGGATGACAGAGAGGAGCTGAAAAACAGATCCAAACAGCAGGTAACCTTCCTCCCGCACCCTCCTCTTCCTCCTCCCTCTGGTCGCTCTGCTCTCCCTTTTCCAAAGGATGTGCACGGCTGCTTTTTTCACCCTTCTGGCCTGATGGATTATAATCACGCCTGATTTGCCCTTGTCTCACTGAGTCCAACTGTTTGTAAATGTGACATTCAGATGTCTGACAAGGATCTGGCATGGCCACGGCTCTCTCCAGATGTGTTTATGTGTGATGAATGTTTAGAGATGGCAGTGTTAAGTAGAGACGCGTCGGCGAGAACATTCCTGCACGTTTATACCTTCTGGGTGTTGATTTTGCCTTCAAGGGAATTTTATTTTTTATTTTTTTTGTATCTCTTGTCACAAGAGCTTGAAGGGGCTGAAGGTGTTTATTGTGTTTTATATGAGGTGATGAGGGCTCATTTAAAAAGAATCATATGTATTACTGTGTAAACCCTTTGGACACCTCTTTGCCTGATTGTCCTGCTCTAGATTTACAGAAATGGATCTGAAAAGGCTTTGGATCAAGATTATTGTTTAACTGGATTTTATCCAGTACTCCCACTGTAATCAGTTTTTAGCCTTTGGAGTTTAATCCCTTTGAAAATGGTTTGATTATGCTGCAAATGTTTTTTTAATCAAACTAATTTTATTCATTTTGAGAACGTAAACATGAAAAGTGATCAAAGATAGAGAATTACTTGCAATTTTTCTTCTACCATACACAACAAGAACACAGAGAGAGCGCACACCTCCGCCAAGCTCCAAATCTCCTTTTTTACAGATATCGTCAGTTATCTGGATCAGAGATTCTGATCATGGTTCCATGATTATTCACACTTTAATGGCTTGGAAGAAATGTCTATCCACATTAATGACCATACAGTAGGTTATCATGTATGGACACCGCCAATATTTAGAAAAATCATGTAGAACACGCAATCCAGATTTGATCTGGATGAAACTTGGTGGGATAGTTGATGAACCAACCTGGGATAAGTGAGTCAAAATTCATAAAAATCAGTCAATTACAATCAGATATGCAATTCTGAAAATTTGCCAATAATGACAGATAGGGATTTTTATTTTATTTAATCCAGAATCAGTATATTGATCCAAAATTTGATGGGATCTTCCGTAGCGTAAAGTCTATCTTTGGTTTTTCTGCTAAAAACAAATGTATTTGTTATAAAGCAATACTGTAGATTGATTCTTGTCCAACTCTTGACATTTTAGTCAAAGTATTTTAATGTAACGTACTGGTATTTTGTTGTAAAGATGTAAGAGTGACTGCCCCCTATGGGTTGAAACCCAACTATTACAATTTTGAAGTATAGACTGGACGTGACTTAACTGCTCCAGGTGCCCCGCCCATAATCAAGGCATTTTTTGTGACTTTCCCTTGAGTGGCAGGTCAACCAAAACCAGGGGGTTAGTAAATCTTTAAGCTCTTTTGACGTAATCCTGCTAACAGACAAACAAACAACTAAAAAATGCTGGTAAAATAACAACTTACAATAAACAATACAAATGTTTGATAAAACAGGAATAGATGCATAGTGTATAAAACAAACAGATATTCATACATAGATTAAAAAAAATAAATATTAAGTAGCCAACAAATAGTAATAACACAGTGCCTAAAATGATTAGGTGGTTTTCGGTTTCAATAAGTTCTTAAAAAAATGTAGTTTTAATTAAATTCTAGAATTCTGAACTACATATTCAAATGTAACTTTGAAATAAATTAAGCCTCTGTATACACCAATTGGTAGTATTCAGTAATTTAGGGTATTTTAGGGATTACAGCCCAGTTGTAAACTCCAACAACAGCTTAAGAGAGTCACTGATTATCATGACGGGCTCGGCAAAAGAAGCACAAAAAAGGCTTGACATAGCAAAGGATTGGAATCGCAGGAACAGAATCTATCTTATATGTGGCCCTGGAGTTTGCGAAATGTTGTACGATAGTGTGTTTGATTAGGTGAAGTACTTAAAGTACTTCACCTAATCACCTAGGACAGGTCAACTTCCAGCAGAAAAGAATCCAACGTCTTGCTAATGATGTTAGAAAGGCCAGGAGTTCTGTAATGGTAGCTTTGACTTTAATTTGTCAAAAAAAAAATTGCTGAAAAAGAACCAGAAACAATTTATTTTTATTTTGAAATTAATTGAGAACGGTTTCCGAGTAGCCCCTGCAATGTGCACTGTACCCCTAGAGGTATAAGTACTCCTGGTTGGGAATTACTCTTTTAGGCGATAGATTTAGTATTTACAACTAAGAAAGAAATAGAAATGTGTTTATACGTACATCCAAGACTTTGTCAGTGTTAACATAAACCAATCTGAAACAGAGAACACAATGTAATCCATCAGTATCCAAAAGAAAATATCCAACATTGTGACATTTCCTGACTGACCTCCATGGATGATACTATCTGATGCCGATGTTTGTATATAAACCTTCTTTTTTTTTGTTTTTACAAGGGCAGGATGACGAACCAGTCGACGGCCAACCAGTCCAACACAAAAAACGAGAAGGAGAAATCTGAAATCACTCGAGATGACAACACGGAGATGGCTTTCAAAGACGCCGGCCACTGCAGCCGCAACACGCACAACCTCCTGCTGGGACTCACAGTCGCTGGTACGCTTAAGGCTCAAACATACTCGGGCAGACACCCGTAAAACGGAGTTCATGTGGAGTCCGCCTAGCCTATTAAATACAAAGCTCAGATTTTACGACCACTAGGACTTCTCCACTTAGTTGGTGTCACACTAAACACTGCTCAGCATTGTATTGACCCGCATTAAATGTAACACCGACCTGTTTTTCACCGCCTGGTGAAACAGAGCAGGAGAGATGATCACAAGCTTAGAGGAGAAACTGGTAGACAAGCTACGACAGTAGAAACACCTTTAAAACACATCCCAGGAGTACATGGACTACAGAGAAGCACTAAGAATCATGGGACATGTATGATTTTAATAAAAACTACTATGCTGCTGTGCGCCCCAGTATGTAAGCTCTAAGGGGAGTGGACAGTCCACACTGAGTCCGTTGTGCACAGGGTCCGTCTGAGTATATTTGAGCCTTTAGAGTCGCTCAGACACAGCAAAGGAACTCCAAACAAGCTCAGAACATCGTTCGGTCCCTCATCTAGATGTAGGATCTGACTTACTTGGTTTCTGAGTTCCAGTTCCTCTGAAGTTACGCTGTTTTTTTAGATGCTCCAGTAGAGTTAGTGTTATTTTAGATTGAAACTCTGATCTCACTGTGTTTACACTAAGTTAAAACGCCCTCATTAGTCAGAAAAGATCCCAAGCATGTCAGTAGTAGAGGCCTCAGCCAACGACCAGAAAGATTGAATAATATGTCTAATCTTTGTTTATTAAACTTTATACAAAAGTTACAGTAGTTCCGACCAAGTGATTTGATTAGTCAACAGCCATTCCAACAGTGCTGATATAGGGCAACAACAACATCAGGACTTTTTACGAATCATATTACTCCACTGTACAGCTGATCTAAATACTGTTAATTACCATTACATTTTGGGCAAACTACACCGTAGTACACTGTCACTATGTTCACACTGCAGACTTTTTTGTGTGTGATTGTTGATATTACATAATAAATGCGTCTTCAATCACTTTGAAGTATGAACGGAATGCAACACTGAAGTGACGCGTATGCGCAGAAGAGGTCCTAAGGTGACCCAGGACCCCGCTGGCACGTATGGTCAGAGGCGGGTAACGAGTTACATTTATTCTGTTACATGTACTCGAGTAACTTTTTGAAAAAAATGTACTCAACTCAGTAATTTATTGAGGCATACTTATACATTTACTTGAGTAATATTCATTTACATGTAAGAGTACTTTTACATGAGTACCGTTTCTGCCTGCCTCTGCAGCCTGCCAGAGACTTTTGAGTCATGCTGGGATCATTTTCAGGGCCAAAAGGAGCAAACTGCTTGGGAAAAAATCTTGAGAATCAACTGAAAATTAACCAATTTAGCAGTTATTTTGGCTTTTTTAGTTAATTTATCTATAAACAATTAATACTGATACAAAGTAAATAGGAAAATTAGGTTCCGCATCAAGAGCAGGGGAAGGCTTGAAGAGGGGATGGGGTGGTAAAGAGAGGGGTGACGAGGAGAGGGGTGCAGGAAGGTGAGAGAAGGGGAGAGGGTGATGTAGAGGAGGGAGGCAGAGACAGGAAAGGGTGACGTGAGGAAATTATTTATATTATTTTATTTGTTATGTTTTCTTTACAAAGCGTTTGAATGTATAAATTCTAATAATAGATGTTGTGATTTTGATTTTTTTTTAATAAAAATTATGTTACTCAGTACTCAAGTTAAGTATTTGGGGTGACTACTTCTACTTTTACTTGAGTAAATTTCATATACATGTAACAGTACTTTTACTCGAGTACTGCTTTTGGTGACTCTACCCACCTCTGTGTATAGTGTTTACGTTAATAATTATAAAAGTACTTCATAACTTTAAGGAGAGTGAAAAAGAAGAGAGCCTGGTTTATCGCTCTTGCTGTGACGCTGCTACATCTTTACAACGGACTGTTTGGAGGCGGAGTCGGGGTCAACAATGGTGGGATAGAGATGTCAACAGCTTCAACGATGCAGAGTTCATTAAAATCGAAATTGCTCTGTTAAGACGGTCTTTAAGAGATCGGATACATCTCGTATTTGCCTGCAGTGTGAACGTATTTTGGTTGGTGGAGCCAAATTATGAAATAAACAGGCAAATGATAATCATTGTCACTTATTACTGTTAACTAATAAAATGCGCTTGTAGAACTGTTGTATAAAAGCAATATCACATTCAAGGTTGGGCTGAAATATAAGCACAACAGCACTCCCTCTCGTGTGATATTGCTTAATTTGCTTTAGGTGTTGTCATGGGAACGGTATTCGGGATGGTGCTGCGCTACATGAAGGTGAAGGACAGCTCCCTCATTACCATGATTTCCTTTCCTGGAGACATCTTGATGAGGATGCTGAAGATGCTCATCCTGCCTCTCATCATCTCCAGCCTCATCACAGGTTGGTTCATGTTCGGGGTTTAGTGACACAAAAACGTCTCAGACGCCCACGCCAAAAATATTAAAACCTGTATTTTCATTGATTAGGGAGTCGAACAAGGTAATCAATAGAAAGAAAATAAATTAAATGATGTTTGTTTTTAGTGTATTTTACAGCTGACCTGTTATCATTAGAGATGCTAACAGAAAGCTAACACAAGAGGAAGGTTAACTTTTAATAATTGACTTTCTGAGGAAAAAAGTAAATGTAATTTAATTATAATTGGGGAAAAATGCTGTTCACTGTAATCGTAATTGAACTCTAATTGAACATGGGTAACTGAAAATGTAATTTTAATTGAAAAATGTAATTGACCCTAATCCTGCTTCACCCACTTTAAATCAGTGGTTCTCAACTCGATGGGCGGGGGTCAAAAGGGGGCGGCAGACAAATTTTCAAGGGGTTTGCAAGCAATTCCTTCTGTGGTCAAATGTTAAAATGATCCTGTGCTTTTATTTTTAATGGGTATTTATTGATGCAGCAGAGTATTAATAATTTAAACCTCTTAAAATATCCAGTTATAGTTTGTGGCCAAATTTCTTCAATCAAGTTACGTTGGAAAGTTGTTGGTGTTTTTTGGCACTTTTTGAGTTTTATAGAAAAACTTAAATCAGTGACTGTGTTGTACACAACACTGCATTAACTGCACTCCGGGGGAATTGAAGGTATTGAGATATTTGGATCTAATCTTCACTGTGATGTACATAATGATGATTTTTTTTTGTTGCAATTTTTAAAAACAATGTATGAAGACATGAACAAAATCCTCCGATGTGCAAACTGGTAGGTCATTATTGGCCCACAGGCCTTGAGTTTGACACCTAATTCTACAGGGTTTGTTGTGTTTAGTTTAATTTTGAACATCTACAGGTACCAGATAGAGAATAAACCAAACAGATTACTCAGAAGATCATGAAAAACTCAAACAAGACCCACGGCAACGAAGAGAGAACACAATCAAAGAGGATTTAAACCTACAACCTTTGGTTTTCGAGGCTTTACAACAACGTCTGGTTCTCCAGGAATTAAATTAATGGGAATATAAATCATATGTCAACATAAACCAGGTTAAAACCACTAAATTGTGATGTTTTAATCATCTAAATTTGTATTGACTTCTAACGTTTTCAGTCAATTGTTTTCCTACAATAATGATTCATAAAAAAAGACAATTATTAAAACTTTTGGCATTGCACAATCATGAGCCTGATGTCAAATTACCAGAACAAGCACTTTGTTCATTGGCAAGTTTATTTTTTAGATCGTTTACAGTATTTTTATGACCAAACTTCAAGTTTACAGTTAATAGTAAATATTAAGGAAGTTGAGATGATGAGGTTGCAGTAAAATTACAGACACATGCTATTGTGGAAATAAGCAGACTTCATCTTACTAAACTAGGAGCTTATGGTGTGATGTACAACACATGAACCTGTGAACAAAGAAAACATCCACAAATGGAGCGACAGGATTTTCAACAAACTCTGAAAATCTATTTTCACGGCTCCATTTAGAGTTCTCTCAAGCGGGAAATCTGCGTAAATCCCTCCAATGCCACAAAAAGACACAAGTGAAGTCTGTATTATTGATACCATGTGTGTTTTTCTTTAGCAACATGAGGCATCAAATTAGTAGAACCGCTGTTGAAATGTAAGAAATGCTTTTTTCGTCTCGTTTGGAGAAGATGCTGGTGTCAAATTACAGAAAATGTAGGGTTTATTTTATGGACTGTGGTGACTGAATGGCATTAATTATGACTGTTAGTGGTGAGGCTAGGCATATTCCAAATATCTGGTTTCTGTTATTACTGCATTGTAGTGCACATGCAGCAACGTTAGCATTTCAGCGCTAACATGTCTTCGATTAGCAGCTAGCATGCTTTCACAACAAAGGTTTTTTTTTTTTAGCCTCTGACTCCTTCTATCATCTTTGAACCATTACAGTTCAAACAGCTCTCAGGTTTTGGTTAAAACAAAATAAACAACAAAGAGGACCAAGTGAAGTAGTAAAATATATAAAAGATGTAACAATTAGCATGTTGGATTCATGTGTCAACTTCCTTAACATCTAAATTTATTTGTATTGAAAATGTAGCACACGTGGAACAAACAAAGTCAGACTAGTACTGGTGAATTTTATTCGTACTATGGATCCCGAGTCACTCGTTGAATTGATCCGGTTCTTTTGAGTCATTTGCTTTCTTTTTAACCTTGTAATAAGTTTGCAAGTTCACAAACTTGGTTCTGTCAACCCATCATAATTATGATTATTTCCCTGTTCCTGTAACTGGGTCGTATGAGTCCTCACCATATCTGTCAAGTTTTGAATTTGAAAATATGTGACATTTTCTGACGTCCCACCACCCCAACCAAGCTCCAGTATCCCTTATATTTTAAGACAGGTCAACAAGAAATCTAAACTACTCCCTTGTCAACCACTTACTAAATATGACTAGGCTATTAGAATGTGGTAGTTTGACCTTTGTTGACATTGAAATGCTGTGAACATTCCTTAGTTATAATACAACATAAAAGGGTATATGAAGCACATTTGTTTATTTAATATACTTGCAGTTCATATACAAGTCATTGCATATTAACTGTTAAGTTCACTTTGTCTTTAAGTTAGATAATTAAATTTTATTTTTATTACATATTTTCTTTTAATTTCTCATGCTCACTTATAGTTCTCTGGTATTCACTAATGCCGTAATATACAGATTTGTTGCTGAATTTATATCCTTTAAAACCTTTTTGGTGGTATTTAATAGTGTATATTTGTGGTGCTTGTGCACTTGTACTTGTGTACGTTGTTCCTTCCTGGTTAAAACGAGAGATTTGACAGATATGGTCCTCACATTTTCCCATATCTCCACTATCCAGATCCAAAAGCAGATCATTAGAATCTGTTTCCGGGGAGTCCGCAACCTTGATGTAATTACCGGATCTTTTGAGTTCCGACTGTTTCCAACGAATCCGTAAGCCAGTTACTTAAACTGGATCTGGTGATTAATGTTGTTTCTGCTTATTATCAGTGATTTGATTCAACTGAATCCTTTAAACCTGAAGTGCTAATGATTACTTATTTTGTGTACTCAGCATTAGCCGTGAGTCACGATTCACTGCAAAAACTTTAACCCAGATTGACAGTTACTTTAGCAGCAGCTACACACCGAGCAGCTGTTTAGCATGCTAATGCTATACAGTTGATTGTAAATTATCCAAAACAAACATTTATAATGAAAACAGTTAAAGTTATTACAGCAGAAATGTAAGTCTGTGAACAATTAAGTGGATTACATAGACTTTTACAGCCGTTCATTGTGGAACGAACAAAGAAACAACAAAGCTTTGAGCTTTTGGCTTAGAAAAATGGTTCTAAACGGCCTCATCTGTCATGTTTACTATATTTATAAATAGGAAAACTTGTTGGAAACATGAGAACAAAGGGCAAAATAAAGGGTAATAAAAAAGAGTTTACAAAGCTATGGTTAATTGCCGTATTGTTTGTTTCTCTGTATTTGGGAACATGTGGGATTCATGTGCTTCAAAGTGTTGCATTAATCAAAAACTCCCACAAAAGCCACTTTTCCTCCCATCGCCTGTTAATCTGCTCCATGCCTTCTCAGGGCTCGCCGGTCTGGATGCGCGCTCCAGTGGTAGGATGGGCAGCAGAGCCATGGTGTACTACATGACCACCACCATCATCGCTGCCATCCTTGGCGTCATCCTGGTGTTGGGGATCCATCCAGGGAACCCTAAACTTAGAGGGGGGACCTACAACTCCATCCCTAAGACCCAGGAGGTCAGCAGTCTGGATGCTTTCCTGGACCTGTTAAGGAACCTCTTCCCGGAGAACCTGGTTCAGGCGTGCTTCCAGCAGGTAACACCAACACCAGACACACAAAGAAAAGCATGCAGTATTCAACGGTTCAACCTATTTAGTTGTGTGGGTGTACTGGTAAATTCTTTCAAAGGAATTTTTTTGGTAGTGAGATGTTTTCCCAATAGTTTTGGATAAACTACTATCAACATGTATCGTGGTTAAACCCGTGTTCACAATCAGATTCATTCTTTGCACTGTGTTTCTGTATCGACAAAGTTAGTCGTTCAATGACCAACGTCTTCAAGCCAGCGTGGAACAGGGTCCCACGGTCTGGGTTTTTGGTTCTTTGAGTGTGTCCTTGGTTTTTTTTTTCATTTTTACGTTGAGTTGGGAGTGTAGCTTTAAAGCAGGACTACTGTAAGTAACTTGCGTTTACCACTCCCCCTAAAGGTCTCTTTTGGTTATGTCACTGTCAGAAAAACTCCACACCCTCCGCCGCCTGCCCCACCCCACAGCTACATGCACACCTTTGCTCTCCCAAGACGGCAGCAACCAATCACTGAAAAATCCTAAAACAACAGTCACACATATAGTCCCATGTGACCATGTGAACGTAGGAGGAAGAGAGACCAGTAAAATAAATGAATGATGTGGGAGTAATACGGAAGGGAGTGTGGAAATGTGTTTGTTTGTGTGCTGACAAAGCGGCTCTGAAGATGGATGGATGGATGGATGGATGGATGGATGGATGGATGGATGGATATATTTGTGTATGTGCTGAGTGATGAAGCGCACTATGACGACAGTGTGCTGTGATTGCTGTGTGTTGCTGCTGAGCTGTCACTACATGGGGTTGCTCCGTTCCTCAGACAAAGGTCTTCTCTGCCTTTTTTTTTGCTGGCTCCAGCATGATATAAGTTTGAGAAAAGTGAATTTGTAGACAAACGTGGTCATAATCTAGCATTAGTTTGTATTGGGCTGCCGTAAAGCAGTTCTACGTCTGCCACCGGGTCGGAGGCAGGAAAGTTGCAAGTGCTGTTTTCTGGCCAGAGACAGCAGGGGGGAGATGAAAGACCCCCCTATCACCCCATAAACACATAAATTACCTTTATCAAAAGATCATAAATGATACTTAGAGGCTTGTTTGGGTAACATTCGGTAAAATTCCCTGTAGAGCAGCCGGGAGGAGGAAAAACCTGGACGTCCGTCAAACACGACCGCTACCATTTCTCGCTCACCTCAAACACTTGCATTAGCGCTTCTCCAACAGATTGTTTTCCTTCCAAATCATCTTGTATGTGGACAGCTGGCTGTAGATATGTCGAAAAAATTGATTGTGATTTCTGTTGAAATAAATAAACCGATATTAAAGAAAATGCAGATTGATTTTGTTCATCACCACCCTGTCGTTAGTTTCACCTGTGTTTAATCACCTCTGTTATTTAGGTGCTGTTCATCAATTCGTTCGTTCATTCGTTTTCCATTATGTTACAAAAACATGAAAAACTAAAAAAACACTCATTATTTGATATTTGTTTCCAAAACCAAAATGAAAACACGGAACTCTTACTTTGGTACAGAAAACGGAAAACACTGTTTTTTGTTTTCTCCATTACCGATTTGCCAAAGTATGTGACCCGGAAGTGAAGCGTTACACATTCCGTCATATCGTTAGCTCTGCAACACTTAGGAGTCTCTAAATCCTCCGAAATGTCCGTGAGGAGGTTCTGTGCCCGACACCAGCTAAAGCGAAAAGGACACGTTTCGGATGCACAGTTGGAAGCAGCGATCTTGTCATGCCAAACTGCCGTTAGCATAGCCGTTAGCGTTGGATAAGAGTACACTTCCTGGTCACGTACTTTGGCAAATCGGTAATGGAGAAAATGAATAAAGGTGTTCGTTTTCCGTTTTTCGTTTTCTGTATCGAAGCAAAAGAGATTGAATTTGAAAAACAAGGCGTTTTCCGTGTTTTCATTTTGGTTTTGGACACAAATATCAAATAATGAGTGTTTTTTTTTTTCGTTTTTCATGTTTTTGTTACATAATGAAAAACAAATGAACGGATAAACTCGTTATCAGTTCATCTTGTTACCCACATCATACCAGTCTGATTAGTCCCTGTGTTCAAGTGTCAGGAAATCAGTCACAAAAATTTGCATATGTGCTTTTAGTGTCATTTTGTTGTTGTTTGTCTGTTCTTTTTATTATTCAGTATATTTTTCTCTTATTTTGTGTGTTTTTGTTGTCTCTTTTTTGTGTTGTTGGTATTTAAAGGTGTAAAAAAAAATTGTTCTCTCTCAGTGTGTGTGTGTTTTGGTGTCGTTTGGTTGTTTCTAATGTCGTTTTGTAATAGTAAGTGTTTAGTAAGTGTTTTTCTCTCTTAGTGTGTGTGTTTTTGGTGTCATTTTGTGTATTTTGTTCTTTTTATTTGTCCGTATATTTTTGTCAAATTTTGTGTGTTTGTGTTGTCATTTTGTGAGTTGCTGGTAAATATTTAGTTTGATTATCATTTTCAACTAAAAATTAACCCCATATTTTTAATGCTTTCACGTGTTAATAGTGCCATCGCGTACTCCTCGGGGTACACATACCCCCATTTTAGAAACACAGCTTTATACAGTAGCACTAGTTTCTGCCAATTTACATATTTTGCCAGTGTTGTGAAATTACTGTACATATTGAAGGAAGCTCTAGAATTCTTTTAATAAAAAAGTGTGGCTATGTATGCTAACGTGTATTAAAGGAGAAGATGTCGTGGTCCCGGTTGGATGCTTGTTGGTGGCTCTACAAGTCGACGGCTTCGTTCTACCCAAGCTGATCATTTCAAAACAATAATCCAAGTCTCAATCCTGGCGTCTTATGTCCAAATCCTGTTTCCCGTCTTGTTTGAGTGCTGCGTGTGTGTCTGAATGATTTGAAGTAGTTGTCTGTGTTTGACGGGGTAAAGGTCAGCCCTGCTGCTGCTGCTGCTGCTGCTGCTGCTGCTAATCTCTTTACATCTGCAGCCTTATTTCCATCCTCCTGCTTCTCTCTGTCAGTGCTTCTGTTGTTTGATACACTCGTTACGTATATTTGTTCTCATACATGTCAACCACATGCAGTGCTGCACAGCTGCACGCCAACAGGAAAACAATGTTTAGTTACAACACGCTGAACAGATTTATTTATGATCATTCTAATAATTAATTTAAAAGAATTATCTCTTATATTCTGGAGTAAAGTTTGATTTCCAAAATATTTAACCACATTCTTATAGCATTAATTTATTCTATATTTAAAACCGTAATGTAGACAGCAGCTGCTTCTTCTTCTTCTTGTTCTTCTTCCTTTTTTCTTGTTTTTGTTCTTCTTGTTCTTCTTCTTCTTCTTCTTGTTCTTCTTCCTTTTTTCTTCTTCTTCTTCTTGTTCTTCTTCCTTTTGTTCTTGTTCTTCTTCTTGTTCTTCTTCTTTTGTTCAGCTAGATAGGAAAACATGTACATAAGTTGCATTGTTGTATAAGTTCACACCCTCAGGATCAAATGGAAAAAAGTCAAAACTTTAACTATTTTGAAAACAGGATAATCATAACACGATGAGTCACTTTAAGGGTATAAGATCATATGTGTATGCCTATATTAATTAGAAATGGCAGATATCTGTTCTGAGGGTTGCGACGTACAGTATGTGTTTTTGTGAGAAAATGTTGTTAATATAATTTTCTCTAACAGGTTCAAACAGTGGCCAAAACGGTGTCTGTTCCAGTTCAGAACCAAACAGAGCCGATCTTAGAGAAAAGGAAAAAGCTGGAATACAAATGGGGCATGAACGTCCTGGGTGAGTTTATCTGTGTGTGTGTGTGTGTGTGTTAGCTGTTTGCATGTTCTCTGCATGTTCTGTGTGACTCCACCGCATGCTGACTCGCTGCTTTGTGTCTTGCTCAAGGCTTGATTGGCTTCTTCATCACCTTTGGCATTTGCATGAGCAGGATGGGCGAGCGTGGCCGGGTCATGTGCGAATTCTTCAACGTCCTCAATGAAATTATCATGACGATGGTTTCCATGATCATGTGGTCAGTGTCTTTGCATCTCTTCCATCACGCGTCTCTGTTTTTGCTCCGGCGTTGCTTTGACATTCTGCAAATGCCACACACTGCGGCCGTGGTCGGTGACAGTGATAGATAAGGCGCGCTGTGTGTACACAAGGCAGCTTGTGGGAAACAGAAATGAGGTCGTGGAACCCATGACTAATGTGAGCTTTCCCAGCAGACTCCATTTAACCTTAACTTTCATTTTTCACTCCACGACTTTTACCCAGTGATGTGCAGTGATGTTCATGGTTGGAATCAAATTTACAAACATATGAACACCATGGGGTCATTTATTTACCGTTTCATTGGTGTGAACATTTCCATGGTTTACTTACATTTACATATCATAGACAATGCACAATTTTTATTAAACTACCTTAATTGTTCAAATTATGTGGAAAATATTTGTGTACTGAAACGTTCAGCAACATAAATGACACTAAATGATTCCTGAGGAGATCACGTCTTGGTTCCACCCCTGGCGTGAGATGACCGGAAATGATAAAAACTATAGAAGTAAATCTATTCAGGAGCCATTAAATCAGCGTTTTTCAATCTTGGGGTTGCCTGAAATCTCTGAAAAATTCAAATAAATTTTTGAAATGTTTTAATTATTATTAATATTTAATTTTTTTTTTATTTTTAATTAAAACAACACAATCTTGAAGGTATAGAAGAGGATTTTCCCGAAGTTTAGAAAAGAAACGCCTTCTCCACGTTTTGAAAAAAATGCACATGCGCAACACTCTACCTGCTCCCAAGAAGGAACGCCTATTAAACGTGTGCGAGAGAGCGTGCACGAGCCCAGTTCTCCTTGTGCACAGCTCTGTTTACAAGTTAATGTCAACATCGCTCATACAAAATTTCTCTCCAAAAGAAGATTAGCACCTGGTGAGAACGGCGAACTTCAATTAATGGCTGAAACCGTAGCTCGCGAGTCACACAAATACTTAAGTGTGCATGCGCAGCAAGCAAAAACTAGCTAGGGACGAACACGTACGGCGGCCAAGGAGGACCAATAGTCTTAATGATCCATCTGGAATTTGAAGCCAAAATAACATCCTCCAAATTAAACCAGGGGTTCTCAACTGGTTTCACCCTGGGACCCACATTTTTCCACGGTCCTTAAATTGTGACCCAATTTTCTTTTAGAATTCAACCAAAAAAATTTTGTGTTTGAAAAATAGCTGTTGAAAACACATATATAATCTTTTTTAAATCATAAATCTATGTATTTCCCTGTGCAACATGCAGTTCACAGCATGCCTGTCAAAAGAAAAGTTTATTTCAAAATAGAAGGCAAGTCCAACATGAGAGACATTAAGTATTTATTTATTTTATGACCAGCTGTTGGCGACCCACCCAGTACAGGTCCTCCACCCACTTTTGGGTCCTGATCCACCAGTTGAGAATCGCTGCTTTGTGATATATAAATCTAGTTCAACTAAAATGCGGTAAATATATATATATATATATATATATATATATATATATCTGAGCTCAAACATGATCAAAAAAATGTCTTTGGGTTCTCCAGAAATTCTTAATATTAAAATGGGGTCATGATCCAAAAAAGTTTGGTAACCACTGCAATAAATACTGTTTCTTTCCACTTATTTACATAATGAGATTTGATAAAATGTGTGTTATCACTCGTTCATTTCATCATTATGATATATATAAGCAAAATGTTATAGTCGGACAAAGTGGGGACTTGAGCCATGAATGTTTGTGAACCACTGCATTGGAGGACCTTCTGACCTTCATGGTATGAAGGGGAGTAGCAGAGGACTAACACTGTTGGCTCCCAGTGGAGTGTTGGTGGAATGATGCTGTGGCGTCTCATCCTTAGACAGCAGTGCTATGGTCGCCCACATGTGCTGCTGCACAGCAAAGGGATTGTTCCTGTCACTCAGTCAGCATAAACACACAGCACAGTGTATATACACCTATCATACGACCAGCACATCCGTCAAACGCACACATGACATCCTGCACAAGAAAACAACTGTCAGCAAATGCCATTGGAGCAGTGAGAGGAAGGCCGTGGCTTTGAGCGCGTACGGCTGAATGTGGACGTCTGTCGGCGGGAAACAACAACTGCTGGACGGAAACCAGAGACGGTGGCGTCATGTGTCGAGGGGAGAAGGAGCTGATGAAGACGGAGTGTGTCGCTTTGCATGACAACGCCTCAGAGACGAGGTCGTTGTCAGATGGTTGAGTGACAGCTATGTGACGTCACTAAACCGTGGATTACATAAGACGATCAGGAGAAAAAAAACAAAGATCAAAACTATTCTTTGAAAACAAACCTGTCTTTTTCATTTCAGACAATAACACTACACATTACTCACTGGCTGTGTTTAAAATGGCTCACTAATACACACTCAATGAGTATATATTGTCCACTATATACTATGGTTAGAATGATGAGCAAAATTACAGAATTTCCTTCCTGAAACAGGAATAGCAATAGGCTACTATAATTATTTTTCAGTTATTTTAATTAATTTCAAAATGAAATGTAGTGTAAATTGCAATATGACATGATATGCATCCTCATATGCACATTTTGGGAGAATATCTTGCATTTACATGTGATTTACAGTATACATAATGCACTATATGATGGACTTCACCTTCTGAAATGGAAATGGAGATATGACACGGGCTAAAAATCCTTACCCGCATGTTTTGGGACGATATTGTGCATTTCCAGAATATATTTTGCCATAAAACGGATGTTCTAATGTCTGACAAGTGAAGCAAAAACAGACGATACTGTCAGATTCTGCTTTTGGAGCACTTCTGCAGCAGAGAAATAAGAAACTAATAGCAATAGTTAACTACATTAATTCTATTAAGCATATTTGGGATAATTTTTGGACATTAATAGCCAGTTGTAAAATGGTGAAATTCGATTTAATTCTGTGCAGCCCCCAAAGTAGACTCACCAAAATAACTCCAAAAATGGCTCCAAATGCCCAAAACACCAACAAAAATACAAAAAAGCCACTCCAAAAACACAGAAATTGACAGAAAAATACACAAAAGGGTGACAAAAACTACAGTCAAATGAAAGCGCTCAATAACCAGGCAAAGATAGTGAAGAAGAGCCAAAAATGTATAACAGCGTGTTTTTGGTTTGCTCTTGGAGGAGGTAACAGAAGAATTGAAATAGAAAGATCATCAGGCTGCAGAAAACTCTAAATCCAAAGGCTTTGAAATGTGAGCCACGTGTTATGAACGCGGTCCAAACGCCTGTTTGACATGAAATAATGACAAGCATGACTGAACTGTTTAAAATGATAGAATAGGAAACGGGCCAACAGCTCTGTCTCATTATATTTCCTGTTATGGACAGAATAAACTTTATAAATGTATATAAACTCAAACTGGAAAAACATTCAAAAAAATAATAATTTGAAATAATAAGACATTTAAATAAAGCGTCACAGACACAAATTTTTCTGTTATCGTGAATGATGATCAAATGTTTAGATTATCACATTAGCATTAAGTCTGTATGAAACACATTTTTGTAAAGCACCCCTATCAATTTAAGCAGAACATTAGAAATGTTCAAAGTTCTTGATCAGCTTGGTTTTCCACTGTTGTGCGTTTTCTTATCTTAAATATTAAATTCTTTCCAAATTAAAGTAACAACAAAAAACAGTATCACTTTACTTGAAGTTTTATACATAAGGCTGACATTATGCTGTCATTATCTGTCATTAGCATGAATAAGGTGTCATGAAGGCTGTCATGAAGTGTTAAATTATGACACCTTTGGAGCTATGTTAGCATTTTTTGGGTTAGGTGGAGGAATCTTGTGGGGTTTGGTAGGGTTAGAAGTTTTAGGGGCACGGGCTACAGGAACCTCTTCTCCCTCCTTATCAGAGTAAATTGAAAATAAATAAATAAATAAAAAAGAGAGTTAAATAAAACTTAATAAAACAGGTGGAGGTCTGCAGCTTCCTGTGTGACTAAGAACCAGATTATCACCCCACCCACTCTAAAATTTCATAAAAATAAATAATTAAGATTTCGGTATCAGGGGTTGGGGTTAGGGTAAGGAAGAATAAGTAAGGTGAGGGTTAAATTAAGGAAAACTGGGTAAGGGTTAGGGGAAGGAAAAATGGGTAAAGGTTCGGGTTAGGCAAACTGGGTAAGGTGAGGGCAAGGGAAAATTGGTAAAATTAGGGTTTGGGTCAGGGGTCATCCTCAAGTAATGTGTTACCCAATAAACTATAATTATCAGAATATGGATAAAAGTGTCCCAGGAAGGCCCACAGACCTTAGTTTGAGACATCTGCGTGTTTGGTGCTGTGCTTGCAGGTACTCTCCTGTGGGCATCGCCTCCCTGATCGCGGGCAAAATCGCAGCCATAGGAGACCTGGAGGTGGTTGCCAGGCAACTGGGCCTCTACATGGTGACCGTCATCGTCGGCCTGGTGATCCACGGCGCTTTGATCCTTCCCGCCATATTCTTCGCCATCACCAAGAAAAGCCCCATGACGTTTTACTCGGGCATCTTCCAGGCGTGGATCACGGCTTTGGGCACCGCCAGCAGGTGATGACTTATTCTACGGGCGGCGTCACATTTGTGACATCACTAAACCGTTGATTACATAAGAAATTACCAAGATTAAAGTCATTTTTTGAAAAAAAAAAAAAAAACTTGTCATGAATCTGACTATATGATACAAAATCAATAATTCTATATTTCACCATTACAAGGAGAAAATGTATGAAATACAATTTATTTCATTTTGGCTTGAGAAATATTGAAAAGAAGAAACACTAAACAAGAAAAGAAAGAAAAGATAAAGAAAATGTACATAATTAAGTAAAAGACTGTTAATAAAATAAAGGTTAAATTAAATGCACACATTACAGTATAATAATAATAATTATTATTATTATTATTATTAATAATAATAATAATGATGATAATAATAATAATAATACAAATAGTGAAAGTCTTTTGACTAAAATGCAACTTAGTTTGTCAAAATGTAGTCATCAGGGCTATTTTAGTCAAACTATTTAGTCAACTAAATGAAATGAATATTTCAGTCGACTAAACCTGTTACAGATATAAGCGACTAAAACTTAAAGCAAAACGTTTATGCTTTTTTTTTTTTTTTTTAGCATTGATTAACCTGATATTGAATGTTATTAATGTTCTGATTGGATTTCGTCCCATGTGTCAAAATTGTTTAGTTTTTATGAGTTGACGAAAATATCAATATATTTTTATTTTTGCTGATGTGTTTTTTAAAAAAAATATATATATATATATATATATATATATATAGTCATCGTCTTGTTATTGTCACAAAAATAGTCTGTGTGTGTGTGTGCGTGCGTGCGTGCGTGCGTGCGTGCGTGCGTGCGTGCGCGGGTGCGGGTGCGGGTGCGTGTGTGTGTGTGTGTGTGTGTGTGTGTGTGTCACTACCACTATGTATGACATGAATGCTAACCCCGTCTGCTTCACGCTTGCAGTGATTTGGGTATAATCTGACAGAGCTGCAGATAAAATCTCTATTTACGCAACAGAACTGTCAAATCATTCTAACCCAGCCAAGTGTGTATAAGCACCAGCTATCGCTGACAACTCCATGTCAGACACGTCCCGTGTTGCCAAACGACTAAGCTTTGGATTAGTCGTCAGCGATGACGAGAATCCATCCTGACCCACTGCAGATTCTGCTTTTCTGATGAAATCCACTGTTATTTGTTAGCAGAGGTAAAAGTAACGGATTACAAGTACTCACATTACTGTAATTGAGTTGGTTTTATGGGTACTTGCACTTTTTTGAGTATAATTCTAAATCTGTAATTAGTGAGGATGCCATTTCAATGTTTTTCAACCCATTTCAACCTTTTGATTTTCAACCTTATTGCTAATGTTAAGCTATTGCTACGTTATTGCCTTTGATAGCTGAATGCTATTGCTACGTTATTGCCTTTGATAGGCGAATGCTATTACTATGTTATTGCCTTTGATAGGCGAATGCTATTGCTATGTTATTGTCTTTGATAGGCGAATGCTATTGCTATGTTATTGTCTTTGATAGGCGAATGCTATTGCTATGTTATTGCCTTTGATAGGCGAATGCTATTGCTACGTTATTCCCTTTGATAGGCGAATGCTATTACTATGTTATTGCCTTTGATAGGCGAATGCTATTGCTAAGTTATTGCCTTTGATAGGCGAATGCTATTGCTATGTTATTGCTACCTTTAGGTCAATGCTAATGCTAGGTTTATACTAACTCTAGGCTAATGCTAATGCTAGCTGATGCTAATGCTAAGCTAATGCAGTGTGACGCGGGCCAGCACCTGCATCCTCCCTTGCATTTTCTTCAGGAAATGCAAAGATAAATATTTTAATTGTACTTAAGTATATTTTAAAAGAAGTAAAGTAATTCCTTACATTTCTACACCCAACCGTTACTGAGTAAATTATTCTTTTTTTTTATTTCAAAATGATCAACGATCATTGTGAAACTACAAAAACATGAAATGACCAGACAACGATCAAATGCATCACATCATAATCAACCAATCAGATTAAACGTAATGCACTGCACCAAAACATCAATGAATGGAGGTTATTTTCTCAGTTTTAGAGTTAAAAAATGTAACTACAGTTAGAGCCTTTTTTTATTTTGAATTGAATTAATTTTTCATTTATTTTTTAATTATTATTGAGGATGCAGGAGGCAGATTTCAGCACGTTTCACCTCCTTCAGCGTTTGATGGTTTTGACCATTAACATCTCAAAACATGTCAAATATTCGGCAGAGGGGTGCTTGTACTTTTGTCGTTTTGTGATTTGTAACTTTTGTCAAAAACGTTTTTAATCAATTTTATTTGTTTAAAAAATGTTCCATCATAATAATAGGAAAATCTCCCTTTTCGGCTTTTTTCTCTTTAACTTTGAACTTCAGCTGTTCGGCCATTCTTCAATCGATTTCAACAGTTGAACTTTTAGAATATTCAGCCGTCTGTTGTCTTTCAACTGTTATCTTCAACTTTTCTCTATCTTCAACTATTTTTGACCTCCAGCCCTTCAACTGCAGTGAGTTTTCACTGTATTTTAATTCATCCTCACTTACATTTTCCTCAGGAAATGCTAAATATTCTAGTTATTAATGTTATTATTATTTTATACAGATGCCTTTGTGGAACATATATTAATAGGGTTCGTGTTACAATTACAATTTCAATCAAGTAACAGCACTTCTACTTGAGTAAGATATATCAGTATTCTTTACACCTCTGTTCGTTAGCACGTGGTGCTCAGTTAGTCGATCATTGCTAATCCCATCAATATTTCCTCTGATTATATTATGAGCCGGAGCGCTGCTGATTCACACGGAGGAGGATTGACACCAGCTGTTAGTCTGAGGCTCCAATTTCTCTTCTGTGTGTCTGTGTGTGTCTGTGTGTGTCCTATTACCACCTGTTAGTGTATTTGCTCTCTCTGCACATCTGCCCTTTCTCCCCCTCTTCCTTCAGTGCGGGAACGCTGCCGGTCACGTTTCGCTGCCTGGAGGAAAACCTTAAGATTGACAAACGCGTGACGCGCTTCGTGCTGCCAATAGGAGCGACCATCAACATGGACGGCACCGCGCTGTACGAGGCCGTGGCCGCCATCTTTATCGCCCAGATGAACGACATCACGCTGGACGGCGGGCAGATCATCACAGTCAGGTGAAAAGCACGACTATTTATCCAATATTTATATGATTTTAAAAAAAAAATCTTTAGCTTTAGATAAAAGATAAACAACATCACTTAGTCCAGAACATTCCAGAGAAGTGGAAACTGAACAGTGCAAAATAGTTAGAATATCTGTGGATATCATGAACTAAACAGAGCAACTGATGAAGCTGATGATTTTAGTTTGAAATATTCTTTCTACATAGTAGTTGATAATATTTTGTACCACAGAGAGTGGTTGACTGTCCACTACAATCATTTATCCACTGACTTTGTTCATGTGTCAATCATTGACTTATTCATTTTGGCTCTGAACCCTGTCATCTAGTCCAGTGTGGATTGGAGACATTGTCTGCTCCACTAGGACCGTTATCCCTGCTAGCTGCTACATGTTAGCATTGAGGTGCTAGCTGCTACATGTTAGTATTTAGGCGCTAGCTGCTACATGTTTAGCATTGAGATGGTAGTTGAGGCTTGAAGAGCTGATCGGCAAACTCTTTCTTGCACAATTTGCACACAACTGGGTTTTTGTTTTCCATCCGGTGTTTTTATGAACTAAAATTAACACCCATTAAGAATGGCAGTGACTTCTCCTCAGGTTCTCCAGTCTGTGGATCAGTATTATGGGTATACTGGGAAATCGTGAAATAAAAAAGGTTCCGTGCTGCTTAGTGCGTTCTTTTTTTGTAATTAATTAATCACAATTAACTTGTTAAAGTCCCAGCCCTAATTCAAATATGTCAAATTTTGTTCATAATCTTAGTCTAAATCTTGTGCATTTCCATTTCCTTACATTTTGTGTGTAGTGGAATGAAAATCACTCCATATTTCAGGACAATATATATAATATATATATACAATATATTTTCTTGGTATTTTTCTTGTAAAACAGCTGGTTGAATGTGTAGCTAACAGACATTCTTGTGATGTAATCTTGTGTGATTTCAGTGTTTGTTTGAAACATGTTGGACACACTGCGCTATCAGCTCTATCTCCCTTTCAGTTGCCCCCTGGGTACATAAAGTTTTTTGATTTTGAATCCATACCTAAATCCTGATCTTCAAGTTTGATTTGACGTTAACAGAATCAAAAAGGCGTTTTGAATGGCACAGATGAATTAACAGTTGGCTGACGGCGAGGTTTGGTTATTCTACTTAAACTCTAAACGCAGCTGCTTTTCTCACTGTTGAGGTTACAGTGAGACATCGGAGCCCGATTGAAACCAGTCGACACGGTTTGTTGTGACCGCAAGTAACAAACGAAGCTCAGCGCCTTTGAAGTTGTTTACTGTATGACTTTCATCAGTGGCTGTTTACCGTCGAACTCCTACATCTGATCCGCAGGGGAAGCTCTGAGCAACTGCAGCATTGTCTGTGGTGGAAAACAAAGTCCTTACGTGCTGCATAAATCTCTCAGCTCCTCGTGCTCAGGCCTAATCCTAGTTAGCGCTGAAGTGGCTGAAATGCTCTGCGGGGCTGGGAAATCAAAATGTGGAGCTTCATGTGGTGAAAACCAGCATCTGGCCACCAGTCACATCTGGAGCCAGCGTGAGCCAATCGTAGTGCTAATTCGAAACATGTCAGAAACATTTGTTTGACCATCAAAGGAAACAAAATGTTGTGAACAGAAAAGGTTCTTCAGTTGTCAGACAAACTTTACCATGAAGAGGTGTTGGTTGAACCAGGTATGGTGTTGGCTTTAACACAACGAAAGGTGCATTTCCACTGAAGGAACATTCCCCCAGATCTAAGAACTTTCCCTAGGAACTAAAAATATTGACCAGGAACTACAAACCTTCACCCAAATATAAGAACTTTTCCCTGAATAAAAAGAAACTGTCCCCTGGGAATTAAAATGTTCTTGTGTATATAATGGCTTGAAAACACGTAAAAAAACAACAAAACACAAAACGATTCCAAAAAATACACAAAATGCTGAAAAATAAAACAAAAGACATAAAAATGATAAAATAAAAAAAAAAATACTCAAATGCCATTGTTATTTACTGTAATATTGTTGTTTTTGTTGTTGCTTCTTGGTTAATGGCGTGATGCAACCACTTTGAATAGATGCATATCGCCACCTATTGTACTGGAGTTTGTAAAACTTGGTGCCATCTACTTCAGGTTACTATATATATTTTTTTTTTAAAAAGCTAAGCACTAATCTGTATTATTGTTTCGATTGGTCATTATTATAGTGTTTGGCCCTTAGATCAGACAATCACTGCTTTAAGGCCTTTGTAGTAATGGGTTAGCATCTCTCATGTCTTTGCAGTATGACTGCCACCTTGGCCAGTGTGGGAGCAGCCAGTATTCCCAGTGCTGGACTGGTGACCATGCTGCTGATCCTGACGGCCGTCGGCCTACCCACTCAAGACATCAGCTTGCTGATCGCTGTGGACTGGCTGCTGTGAGTCACGTGTCCAGTGGGGTATTTCAGAAAGGAGGTTCAACAAACCCTCAATCTAATCCATGAACTCTGAGTTAACATAACCCTTGGTGGGAAACTCTGAGTATCCGGTTCCATTACAGCTGATATGACGTGGGTCAAATAACTCTTGAGTATGTAAAGCTCGAGTTACTCACGTGCACAAGCGCGATAAAAAGCCATCATTAATGGAGCAAAGATACCACGAGCTACCATGGCAATGAGCAGGAAGAGAGCGACTTATTTCATCACGATGGAACTAGAGGTTCTCCAAAATTTGTAACGACATGAGCGCACGTCCGCGGTGTGTTATGTTACAAATGTGTGGTCAGAGAAGAGTGTCAAGGTAAATTAAAGTGTTCCTTGTGAAGGGGTAGCGTTTCAAAGATATTCCTCAGAAAAATAAAGAATATCCAGTCTTGGACGAAAACACATCTCACGGCGTAGAGCATGTCTTATTTGAGCCATAACATCGATCGCATGCGAGCAGGTTCAGTTCATGGAGAATGTTACCGTAATGACATACTCAGAGTAGACCTTACCTCACTTTCTATGACCTGAAACTTGGAGTTTCCCATATTTGAGCCCAAATGTACTCAGAGTTTGAACACAACCTCCTTTCTGAAATACCCCCCTGGTCTTCTCCTGAGTTTGTGTAACGTGTAGTTTTTTTACGACTCTTCGTGTCTGTTCAGGGACAGGATGCGCACCTCCATCAACGTGGTGGGCGACTCATTCGGCGCCGGGATCGTGGACCACTTGTCCAAGGCGGAGCTGGCCGAGCTGGACGCTGCTGAGATGCAGATAATCCTGCCTGAGGAGGAGCTGGATTTTCTCCCCCCTCCTCCCATCCTCACAGATCTAGACACAGTGGAGCCCCCCAAACCCCCCGAACTGCCACCCCGCTCCCCACGCCCCCCCAAACTCAACCACCACGTCCTTTCCCAGTCACACTCCATCACCTACTCCCCGGCCTGCTCCGTCCGGTCCCCGTCGCCACACTCCATACGCTCACCCTCCCCGCGCTCCATCTGCTCTCACTCCCCCCGACCGTTCTGTACTCACTCTCCACGAGTTCTACACCGGATGGAATCGGGTTACTGCGCCCTCCCTAGTCACGATAACCAGGTATCTACCTGCTGCTGTCCCACCTATGCTCTATCATGGGTCAAATATTGTATTGGTTGTTTTTTCCAATGAAATTCACAATTTGAACAGAATAATTCAGTAATAGGTCACACCTGGCTATAAGTCATATGCATGAAAGTTAATGTCGTGGTTTAGATTTCAACAAATTTCAATGAGTTGCGAAGCCTCTCAACACTTAACGTGACAAGTGAGAATAAAATGGATATAATTGAGCTGATGCATCCTTTGGAATTCTTGTGGGAGAATTTACTTTTAGTTTAGTAAAACCAGACTTTTCAAGAGATGGACTGAAATCCTTTGACTCCTGGCTCTTCCTTTACATGTTGTTTGGATGAGTCATAATTTTGAAAACTCAAGTGAGGTCAAATATTTCATGCAACCTGGTCAGGAGCAAGTTATTGCTGCATAGTAATCTTTATTTGTTGTTTCTCTTTGAAGTTTGGTAAGAAGAGAAACAAAGAAAACTGATCGCCAAATATGATAAATACAAAAAAGAATCTTCAGTTGTCAGGCCAACACTCTACCGTGAAGAAGTAGGTTAGAACCAGGCATGATGTTGGCTCTGATATAACTAAAGATGCTTTTCAACCTAAGGAACATTCCCCCAGATCTAAGAACTTTCCCTAGGAACTAAAAAAATTCAACAGGAACTACAAAATGTACTCAAGATTTAAAAAACTTTCCCCATGAACTAAAAATATGCACCAGGAACTACAAACTATCACCCAAATATAAGAACTTTCCCCTGAAAAACAACTATCCAAGGGGAATAAAAACATTCTCCCAAGATCAAAAAATGTTTCCGCGGATCTAAGAAGTTTACCCAGGAACTTTCCGGAGGAACTAAAAATATTCACAAGGAACCGCATCATGTTTTCTCAAAGAGAAGTGGTCATGACCAGGTACGTCATGTTCTGTGACGTGTATTTGCGGAAAAGGTGTTTCCATCGCGCTTTTGAGACACATTTCAATCTTGAAAAGTGTAAAATACCTCCTCATGAAAAAGTTTTTTTTCAAAATTTGGGTGTTTCTATTACCAGTTTTTATTGAGCTTCCAAGGGAAATAGAAACACAACTAATGTTCTGGTTGGAAATCTTCAATTTCTTGAATTTAACCGTCTATTTCCACCTCCCTCAGATTCCAACGATGCCTCGCCACTACAGGGAGCGAGAGCGGGGACGGGGACGGGAGCGGGAGCGGGAGAGGCTGAGGCGAGAAAGTGAGACGGAGGAGGATGATGACAGGGAGAGAGTTCTGAGTCTGGGAGAGATCAGCGACGGCGAGGAGAGCGACGACACGGCCTACGACCGCAGACATGCCCTCCCTCCATGTGACCTGCCGTGACGGGAGAGCAGTGGCAGCCTCTCTTTTCAAATGTTCCTCCATCAGAGTTTACAGTCTGACACCAGAGGAGCTGAACGGTGGAACTCTGACTGGATCAATTATCTGAGCCTATAGCATGTAAAGATCTGTACAAACCTCCATCCTAACATCCCTAAAAACATTTTATCATCATCCCTTAATGCACATGTGTCAAACTCATGGCCCAGGGGCCAATTTTGTCCAATTCGGCCCACAGGAGAAAGTAAAATTTACAGAGAAAACATGAACCACTGTGTAAATATAACTCAACACTCCTGGTGCTTATATCGCATGATTGCAGTCATTTTTAAAGTTATACTGTTGAAAAAACACAAAATTCTGACAAAATCCTTCAGTTTTCCTGAAATTATTTCATAATATTTCCTCTAATTAAATAGAAATCGGTCATA
The DNA here is from genome assembly GCF_900634775.1 of Gouania willdenowi. Taxonomy (NCBI): domain Eukaryota; kingdom Metazoa; phylum Chordata; class Actinopteri; order Blenniiformes; family Gobiesocidae; genus Gouania; species Gouania willdenowi. The sequence goes on along the minus strand of NC_041051.1, from coordinate 30,968,407 downwards.
AAGTCTATATGTAGAAGTACAAACTAGGGAACAATAATGAATGAAATTACTTGTTTTCCCACATAAAATCTGTAGCCTATTGAGATCAAACTGGTACATATTTGGCCCCAAAACTAAAATGAGTTTGACACCCCTGCCTTAACGTCTTAACTTCATGAATCTCCCTCCAGTTGGATTCCATACATTCATGAATCTGCTCAGTTTTCTTCTTGTGTATCAAAACTCTTGTATTTGGAAGCGCTTGCTTTGACCCATAAATGAGAGCCTCTTCTTCGGGTTTCTGTTCCTCTGCCTAGAGAAGTCTCTACTCCAGTAACGGCCCCTCAACTGGTTAGCTCATGTAACTGCACCAGAGGCTGTTTGGAGCGAATCAGAAGTTGTTCTCTGAACGCAAACCGAGCTAAACCAAGTTCAGTCAGGACCGCGTGCTTACGTGGAAAGCCGGAGGCCGGGAGCCCACTCCTCCCTTACCTTCCATGAGCCCCAGCTAAAAGGCTAAAGCAAGGAGAGCGGTTAGCAGAAACCCCCCGGAACCGAGCAGAGCAGATGTTAATGACAACGAAATGACACCCACTTAGTTTGATACATACTGACCTGGAGGAGATGTGGTGGAGGTGGGTTGCGAGATGCTCGCTGAGGAGGTACTGAGGCAGCTGTCACGGTTTAAGTGGTCTATCCTGTATGCGTTGGCCACTAGGGAGCCAATCTGGGCTGTTGGTTGATTAAAGGTGTGGCTGGCTTGACGTCTGAACAAACGCAATGCTCATTATGATAAAATGATCAGCTGTCTCCGGCCCATTTGGACCGAGTCTGGGACTAAAACCGGTGTGAATGCACCCTTAATGTTCTCCGGTCCGTGTTGGCTAAATGTGACAATAACCTTTAACTTTACATCAGTTTTCCTTCCATCCCTCCATCCTTCCACCTCCCATCACTCTTACCTTCAGAAACTGTTGATCGGTACTATTTTATTTGTTAATATTGTCTATATATTCACTGGTTTGTATCTCCTCGTTGTGGTTCGGTGCGTGAAATGACGACTACTAAAGCAAGACACTTTTATTTTCATGCACGTTAATTTGTTTTACTCTCGTTTTAAGCTTTTTGAAAGCTTACTAACTGCCATCCCTGAACCCTCAAGGCTTCAAACTCACAGGTTGTGTGTGTGTGTGTGTGTGTGTGTGTGTGTGTGTGTTGTGTGTAATAAAAAAAAAATCTTAGAGCGTTGTTTAAAGATAGCGCAGCTCGGCTCTTGTGTTTGACTCCAATCTGTGCAAGGATTTGCAGATGAAAGGGGACACGCGTCAGTGTCGGAGAAATTACTGGATGGGGAATTTGCAACAAACACACGGACGGGAGAGCATTGATGAGACAAAGAGATACCAGCACACTTAATCCTCTCAAAGAGGAGCCGGTGAGGGATGGGAGTGGAATCGCAGGGCGGCAGATGGCCAGAAAGACGTCAACCCTTTTAATTCTTCTCAGACAGCATAAGGGCATTGTGGGTAATTGCAAGCAAGGCTAATGTTAGCGGTGTGTTGACGCACGTCAGAGAGGGTAGTTCTGCAAAGTCTGTGGAGCAAATGTTAGAAAATACACACACCAAAAAAAAAACCCTGAAAATCTAAATGTGGTTTGACGCTCCACATTTGGGAAGGTTAAGCAATGTCTGTAAAATATTAAATATTACTTTACCTAAATATTACTCAAGGGATTCAAATTAGAAAGTAACTGCTGCGTAAGCTCTTTTCAGATTCAAAATTCAGATACAACAAATATTTGAACAAAGTGTAAGTTTACTTCTGCAGCTCCAAAATCTTCTTTTCTTTTCTGAAAGCTTTTGATCATGTTGGAGTGTTTCTGTGGGAATCTGTGCTCTTTTCTTCTGTAATGGAGCATTCATGACGTTGGATGAGAATGCCTGTTCCTAGTTCATCCCAAAGGTGCTGCATGTGATTGAAACCCACTTCACTCAGTCATGTTGGAATGACTAAGAGCATTTTCCCAAACTGTTCCCACAAAGTTAGGAGCAAAACATTGCCTAAAATGTGGAATGCTCTTTACTGGAAATAACTGCTTTTGTCGTATAGTGTATTGTATTGCAGTGATTTTTGGACTATGTTTTGCACCAGAGTGTCACCTATTTTTTCAATAAATGCTAGATTTTCATTGGGGGGGGGGGGGGTTAATAGCACACTCACACAGTAGCTGTTAAATATAACAATAAAATACATTTTGGTAAACATTGTTTTTCAAAAAAGAAAAAAGGAGGGGAACGTCTCCACACCAAATAGCATGTACCACATTCCCGAGAATTCAGTCAAATGAGTCGGTTCCACCGAGTAAAAAGATTGGGCCCCAAGGGGCCACCTGGCACCCATGTAGCACATACGGAGCAATGGGCCCCGTTCATATATTGGTATGTGTCATTAATTCGGTGCCACCAATTGTCGCAATATTCGACTCACAAATAAATGAGAAATAAACTTTAATGGAAATTGCCAAAAAAAAATGGGCCCCTCGAGCCCCTAATCAAATTGTGTGTGACATAATTGTAATCTACGTTGAATTACCTTTGAAACAATATATCACATGACAATGTTATATGTTCCCAGAAATTTGGAAATTACCGGAGGAGTAGCAATTTTAACTAGTGTACACAACAACAAGAACAACAACAACAACAACAAAGTGAGTGGCGTTTTGAGTCCGGTAGCACGTCCTAAAAATGGTTTAAAAAAAAAAGTGATTATTTTTGTTTAATTTTTTTCTGGAAAAAAGAAGAAAGAAAAAACGTAGAAAAAAGTGATAAACATATTTTTTTCATTTTATTGTTTTATTTTTTTATGAAAAAAAAGCAGAGACCCTAGAGATAATTATATATGAACTCTTACTTATTTTTTTTTCTCCAAGAGAATTCAAAACGTTCACAATTATTGTATTTTTGCATGTAGTTCTGCTTCAATCTACATCTACAAGATTATTTTGTTCATAAATGTATAGATCAAATATTTCCCTTATATTAAAATTGAGTTATAAATCAACGTTTCATTGCAACTGTAACTGTAAAAACCTGGAAAGGTCTCATTGATAAAGGAGCGGGAACGTCTGAGGTCAGAACTGCATGAGGATCCACTTTTCCTTCCTGCCCTGGAAATGAAGTCATCTCCATTTCAGGTCGACGTGGAATGAAAGTAACATCACAGGAGTGGTGGCGATCATGTGGTGGGATCAGCTCAACGGTGACAGATGTTACATTCGGATACTCCTGAGTCACAACTGTAAATCACATCCACCCTGACAGCAGGGAGCGAGCAACAAGGAGAAAAGTCACTGTGACATCTACAGGTTGGACGTCTCATCACATCCTCAGACTCACATCTACTTTCAAAGCAAAGGATGCTGGGAAAAAAAAAAGGTTTGTGTTGTGCACACTAGGGTGGTTCACAAATTAGTTGTCACCAAATTTTGCCAGATGGCTTTTTGCCTTGTTCACATTGACGTTATAAGGATCTGTTACTAAAATGGAGTCAATCGCTGCTCACTTCTTCACAATGTTGACGTTTTTCTATTTTCAGGAATAGAGTTTGAACTGTTCTAAGTATAAATACAGGAAGAAACTATTAATGACCTATACTTACCGTTACATTGTTAACGTTTCTGATATCTGTGAAAGTTACGCATTCTTTGGTTGAGTAATAAAAAGAGTGTAAAAGTGTACCGTTCGTTCTTTGGTTATTCAGTTTTAAAACCAAATCAAAATAACAAATGAACGGTGTGTTATTTTTATTTTACTGACTTAAAACCAAAACAGAAATACAGAAACAACAAAAAAACAGATAAGCAGCATTTCCTGTTTTACAAAAACAATCTCGTATAAAGTTGTTTTATGGTGTTACAGTCCAAATAGTATCCAAATAAACTGGTGACTGACTGGTGTGAGGAACAATAGATATTCAGTAAAAAGATTTATTTTGCACATTATAATACCATAATACCGAGAGCCACTAACGGCAGCCGTCAACACACACGAAAGTTGATCACAAGGAACGAGGAGCACCAGTAGATACATTACACCACCTCTGGTTCTTTTAATCACATATCATGTGCATGTTTTTACATCCATTTTTATTTATTTATTTATGAATAACTTTTTAATGCACCAGTTCATCAGGGTCCCCACTGTGTGGTGAACTTAAAACATAAAGCTCTCGTCCTCATTTTTCCCAAAAATATCCAAATATCACACAAACAGAACAAGATTTTTTTATTTATTTATTTTTTTAACTAAAAAACACTGCTTATCTGGTATTTGTTGTTTGTGTATTTATTCTTTCTTTTTAAGTCAGTAAAAGAAAATAACCACACCGTTCATTTTTCATTTTGATTTGGTTTTAAAACGGAATAACCAAAGAATGAACAGTGCATGGATTGTGAGCCGCCCTTTACACTGGCTCAATTTTTAGTACAGATGTTCAAAATATCAATAGAAACAATTCAAAATGTGATCTGGCAAAATTTGGAAAACTATTAATTATATCATTATATTGTTAACCTAGTGCACACATCATCGCATTCTTCCAGAGTCACGACCTCGGACCGGAGATCGAGTCATGTGGAAGGAATTCAGAAATTCATGACATGAGTGATAAAATATGATCTTTATAACGGGTGCAGATGCAGCAGCTCTCAGGCTATAAATTCACACACACGCAAACAAACTTTGAAGTAAGCTGGTCTTCATTGTTCTGCCTGAGCACTTGAAGTACGGAGAAATATTCAATAAATGAAGCATCGTGGTCACATATTTTAGACAGAGGGGCCTCAGATTGTGAACATACAATCAGAAAACAGCAATCAATAAGCAGATTATGTTTTTTTTTAATGCTCCAATGAACAGTTTTAAACGTCTTTGGCTGAAAACTGACACAATTTTCTACTTTTAAACAACAATTACAGTAAATGCAATAAACCCATTTGACATGCAGCTTTTTAATGTAAAAATAAAAAAATAAAAAAAAGAATGACAATTAATAAAACAATTGTTTTGCATTTTCTTTGACAGTTTGTGCAGCAGCCCTTTCATATTTCCTTCCAAACGGCATCACTTTTATCTCATTTTCCCTCCTCCCGTCATTTTGCTTGTTTTTTTTTTTTTTTTTTTTTTTCATAAATTGTGTTATTCCTGTTTTTGGAGTCTTTTGTGTCCTTTCGGTGACATTTTTCATGTGAAAAAAAACAAAACGGTTACTGAATGAGAAAAAAAATACACATAAATGTAAATTATATACAAATATATTGTAATTTTTGGTAAGGAATGAAAACAAAACTATCCTATTCACACAGGACTTAATCCTATCACAACTAAATGAAGCTTTGGACTAGTTGGGAAGGAAACCAATCAAAAAGCTACTTTTGTTGCAAAGAAGGCGGGACCAGCCTGTGAGTGATCCAATAGCAAGCGAGTGTGATTGTGTTTTGAGGAAGTAAAATGGTTCGTGTGCTTTCTGGCAGTGAAGAATGAATGACAGGAATTTATGTTTGTAACTGTACGAGAAAAATGTCAAATCATGGACCAGACAGAAGAACAGATGTGTGGACAAACTTTGCTTTTGATTTAAATGAAGGCAAAACAGTACGTAAACTGTGAGCATTCAATGGCCCGAATTAGGATTTGCAGTGGAAATGTTTTTTCTTGTTCTTTTTATGTTATATTTTTCTGAAAGTAATAATTGTGCATTTGTGTTGTTGTTTTGGGGTTTTTTTTAAATCATTTTTGTATATTTTAGTTTTCCTTAAGTGTAATTTTGATGTAATTTTTTTGCATTTTGTGTGTTTTAGTTGTCTATAGTGTATTTTTATTCTCATTTAATGTATTTTTGGTTATTTTGTGAGTTTTTGGAGTCCTTTTAGTGTATTTTAGTTGCCTATGGTGTATTTTTGTTCTCATTTAATGTATTTTCTGCCTTTTTTTTTTTTTTAAGTCATTTTTGTGTATTTGTGTTGTTATTTATGGTATTTTTTGCCATTTTGTAAGTTCTTGCTGTGATTTGGTGCATTTACTTCGGGGGCCGCACAACATTGGGCCGAGGGCCGTAGTTGCCGATGTCTGTTGTAAAGTAAAAGATTAAGGGCCTAAATTATCCTTGACAAAAACAAAGTTGATTTTAATCAGGCCTTCAAACTGTAGCGTTCGGTAAAACAGAAGCGTGTGACTGCAGAGGCCCCTCCTCCTCCTCCTCCTCCTCCTGGACTGTCAGTGTCAGACATCCTCATTTTCTCCCTGACAGAAATGTCATCAGCGGAGTATCCATTTTTGTGTAACAGACAGACACACACACACCAGCCGAGCATTGACTGCATGAACTCTGTCTGCACCATCGCCACCTGATGAGAGATCGCTGCACTTCTGCCCTAACGTGTGAGCGGCTGCTCGGGAAGAAATGACAAGTTTATCTGCTGTAGATATCTGACATGTGCAGCAGACCGTGCTCTAAGTCAGAGTGTGAACAGTGAGAGAGACTTCGTTCAATCGTTCCTGATTGGGTTTCATGGACAGATGCTTCAGATATCTGCTGAAATATTTTTGCTTCTGAATGTCAAACTCATTTTAGTTCAGGGGCCAAATACAATAGTTTGATTTTAAGTGGGCCATAATAATTCCAGCAAGTTTGTTTTGTCCTCTTTTTGAATAATTGTGTCCTGATACTCCTGAGGACACATCACAGCAATCAACCGACGCCTCTGAGGAAGACTGACAGTTAACAGTCGAAACATGTCAGGAGATCAAAGTAAAAAAAAAGTTGACGAAATAATTGAAACCTTAACATATTAATGTCGTCACGTTTCTACTTTACACGACGCATAAATGATACATAAAGTACGGAAGGCGGCAAGAATACCCAAGCAATAGGTGGCATTTATCAGTTTTTTGTGACAATTTTTTTATTTAATTTGGGGAAACAATGTGAAATAATTTCAGGAAATTGAGTTCTTTGATTTAAAATGATTGCAGTCGTGTGAAAAAATCAGGGGGAAATTGCAATTCTCCAAATATTGTGGAGTTTCATTGAATTTGTGTATTTAGATATTTGAGCTGAGATATGTACAACTGAATAATTTGGTCATTTAGACCCTTAATCCTGCGGGCCAAATTAAATGGTCTGAAGGGTCAGATTTGGCCCCCGGGCCTTGAGTTTGACACTTGTGGTGTAGAGAGTAAAAGGTCTTCATTTTAAAGTCAAGCGTTCAGTGGGAAAAAAAAATATTCAGTAAGTTTCAAGTGGCCATAATGATAAAATAACAAATTCAAAGCAAGATATGATAAGTGTTATACACTACATGTTGACCTCTCTAACTAATATCTATTCAAATCTACCATAGTAGAAAGCCATTGCTCAACTCTGATTATATTATTGAGTTTTATGTCGCGCTAAAGATGATCACATTCACACACTCATTCACTTCTGCATTGATTTCAATCAATTGAATCTACAGCATGTTTTAGTGTTAATTGGAAGGTGGAAGTACAAACTGTTTCATGTACATGTGGAGATGCTGTCAGAGGATTGACTTATTTATTCCAAATAAAACAGCAGCCTAACACATTTAAATAAACAGTGTCTTTCCTGTCCGTCCTCCACATCACAGAGTCCGCCTGACTCATACAAGCATGAAGGCAATACATGAGGTCATAAGTTTACATCGACAACGTCACTGCAGAGTCACCATAGTGACTCATCGAGAACTGCAGCAATGGATGTGAATTTCCAACCACACGCATTACAGTCCCAAAGCTCCGCCCCTGTCTTATGTCAACAGTTTCAGATCTTCTTTGATTCGTCTGTAGCGGTTGAAGATAAAACGTTGTGACCATTCGTGGCCAAACGTCAGGTCTCCATTGGTTTATTCAATGTGTTACACAATGACATGAAATTGTTTTCCTCTACCTGTAGGACTTCTTTGGGGTTTGTAGCACACGTTTCCCATGATGTACAGAAGTCATCACCAACCATGTGCATTGATGTCTTTTACAATAACCAAATGTCCACAATAAACGATTATCTCATCTTAGACTTTTTGTTAATACACGCTACTTGTCTTACCAAAAGTAGGGAATTCACTTTCTGAAACAGAAAAAGCAACTTGAATTATTTTCTTTTTATTTGTTTATTTAAAATCAGGCCCCAAAATGTCACAGTAATACTTTAAATAACGTTTGACTAAATCTAAAGTGTAGCAGCGAAAATGTCAAATTTTGTCGTAATCACACGACTGTGCGAGATTTCATTCAATATTTCATAAAAATATCTATATGAGACAGAGTAAACCCTCACACATTTTGGACAATATCACACATTTCTATTTTTGTATTTTTCCAAGGAAAATGGGTGTCTAGTGTCCAGTATCCAGCGTAACTCTCCTTACTTCCGTGAGTCATCTGAAGCACATTGGGCGACTGTGGTTCAGGTGGTAAAGGGGTTGTCTTCTGATCCAGAGGTTCAATCCCAGGGCTATACCACTATGTGTCAAAGCGTCCTTGGTTAAGACACTGATCCCTAAGTTGCTCCCAATGGTGGACTAGCCTTGCATGGCAGCTTATTGGTGTGTGAATGGGTAAATGAGCTGATATTGTGAAGCGCTTTGGGACTACCTCGATGGTTATAAAGCGTTATATAAAAGACTATTTACCTTAATATAAAATAAATAACAGTTTGGTATGATTCAGAGAAGTTTACAAACCAGTATACTCTTCTAAAGGAGAAAATGAAACAGAATTGAGGACATTTTGAAAAGTAAAATCTGAGGGTGCATTCACACTGGTTTACTCCCAGACTTGGTCGGAATGAGCGGAGGACAGCTGATCATTTTATCACACTGGTTGTGCAGAAACTTCTTCTTTCTCTTTAACAACATTCAACAATGGAGCAGCAACAAGTTGTTGTGCTTTTGGTGGTTTCAACGCCCTGTTTTGCACCCTCGCCAGCTCTCCTGACCACCCACAGTGTGGTGCGCGCTATGTCATCGCCGATACTTCCTGTGTTTGATCCGCTCCGAGAGCGGTTGCATTCACTGCGCATATAATTGCTCTAGGCTTTGATTTGAAATGCTCCAACACTGACAGAGGGTGCTTTCACACCGGTTTGGACCTAGACTCGGTCCAAACATGTGGAGGACAGGTGATGTTTTTATTGCCTTGGTTTGGGTCGGTTTGCGTTCAGAGCTCAACTTCTGATCTACTCCAAACAGCCTCTGGTGCAGTTGCATGAGGTAATCACTTGAGGACGCTGTTATTGGAGTAGAGACTTTTCTAGGCAGAGAAACGGAAACCTGAAGAAGAGGCTCTCAACAATGAGTCAAAGCCAACACCTAAGAGTGCACAGAAAGTTCTTCCTTCTCTGTTTGTTTTTTCACAACATTCAACAATGGAGCAGCAGCAAGTTGCCGTGCTTTTGGTGGTTTTAAAGCCCTGTTTTGCGCTGACACTGGCTCTCCTAATCACCCACACTGACATGAGCGCTACGTCATCACCGATACTTCCTGTGTTTGATACGCTCAAAGAACTATTGCGTTCATTGTAAACCGATTTAGACCCGGACCCAGTCCGAATAGTCGGAGGACATGTGATAATTTCATCACCTTGGTTTGGCTTGGTTTGCGTTCCGAGCGTAACGTCTGATCTGCTCCAAACAGCATCTGGTGCAGTTGCATGAGCTAACCACTTGAAGGGGCCGCTACTGGAGTAGAGATTTCTCTCGGCATAATAACAGAAACCCCAAGAAGAGGTACTCATCTATGGGTCAAAGCCAGTGCTTAAGAGTGTGAAGAAACTTCTTCCTTCTCGTTTGTTCTTTCACAACATTCAACAATTTAGCGGCAAGAAGTTGCAGTGCTTTTGGTGCTTTTAATGCTCTCCTGATCACACACAATGTCGTGCACTCTACATCAACGCACCTAATCGCTCTAAACTTCTATTGGAAATGCTACGAGACTGGCAGAATGAACTTGTGTGTTTGATCCGCTCTAGACTTTGTTTGCGTGTTCACACCAACCAAACGAGGAGGACTATCAGAGCAAATTAATCCTACAGTGTTTTAGACACTTTAGGATCCGTCGGTGTGAATGCACCCTAAGTCCTTACGTAAGTCCCCCCTCCTATTAGTTGTATGCACTTTCCCTTATTGACTCTTCTGTGTCTAAATAACCAGTAGCGTGAGTGTTTCCTCTTGTCATTTTCTTTCTAATTTCAATTTCAGTCAGCAGACGCTTTTATCTAAAGCGGCGTACAACACAAGTAGTGTGATGGATTGAGGGACGTGCTCAACATCCCACAGTGACAGGTTGGATTCGAACCAGTGATCTTCTGATTACAAGCTCGCTTCCTTAACCATTACACCACAACTGCAGGCGCTCTTAGCTAACACGTTAGTAAGGGTTTTCTACAGAAATACAGATCTTCTCCTGATTTTGAACCAAGGAAGCGATTGTCCATGTATGGAGTCCATCTGCCCGTCACACCTGAGTGACCAGAGGCTCTTCCAGGTAGAAGTTCCTCCCCCACTGGTTTCCAGCTGCTTGTCCCACACAAAGCCCAGTCAGCAGGTTCCCGTTCAGTGGAGGACAGATTGCACGTTTGTCCAAGTACAGAGGCGTGTAGTCACCGGTGTTTTCAGGAGCTTCATCGGCTTCATCGGCTCCATCGTCGTCCTCTCCCTCTTTTTCCCAGAGTGCCGTGTTGATGTGGTGGTACTCCCGCGTGTCCTCGCACTCCATCCCTCGGTGGTAGAAGTAGCTGAAGTTGGACACAATGACGGGAACGGGCAGAGAAATGGTCAGCACGCCAGCGATGGCGCACATGGAGCCCACCAGCTTCCCGCCCACCGTTGTGGGGCACATGTCGCCGTAGCCCACCGTCGTCATGGTGACCACCGCCCACCAGAAGGACTCAGGTATGCTGGTGAAGAAGCTCTCAGGCGTGTCAACCTCTGCAAAGTAGACGGCACTGGAGAAGAGGATGACGCCGATGAAGAGGAAGAAGATGAGCAGGGCAAGCTCTCGCAGGCTGGCCTTCAGCGTCTGCCCGAGGATCTGCAGACCCTTGGAGTGACGGGAGAGCTTGAAAATCCTGAAGACCCTCACCAGCCGGATGACCCGGATCAGAGCCAGGGACACCGAGGGCTGGGCGTCTTTGTCTTTGGCCAGTTCCGTGCCCACAGTGACGAAGTAAGGCATGATGGCCAGGAAGTCAATGATGTTCATGATGTCTTTGAAGAATTGCATATTGTTGGGACACGAGATGAAGCGCATGACGAGTTCAAAGAGAAACCAGCAAATGCAGACGGTCTCCACGATGAAGAACGGGTCCATGAAGGGGGTGAACCCGGGTGGGATTAGGATGGTTTCGTTCACCACACTTGGGTGAGGGATGCTGGTGAACTGCTGCAATGACAAAGACATAAACAGAACAGTTTGACCCACAATTATTATTTATTAATCTACTCAAATTATCTACTTTAGCTGGTCATTTTAGGTCATTAACTTTGAATAAGAACCATAACCTGATCAGTTATATTTATTCATTAGGAAATTACAATAAAAAATGTCACATGATCAACATTCATGTCAATGTCTAGAATATTAACTGATGTGACCATTAACACAGGAAACCACAAAGTGTTTGGTTGTATTTCTGTATTTATTTTTTCATTTTGTGAGCATTTGCTGTTGTTTTGTGTTTTAGGATCTAGGTTTGTATTTTTATAGTCATTTTGGGTACTTTTCCTATTGCAGTTTTAAAAAAAATTTCTTTCATTTTGTGTATTTTTATTGTAATTTTGTATACTCGTTTATTTTGTATATTTTACTGTGATTTTGTTTGTGTTTGTTTTAGTTTTCTGTCATGAGGTGTGTTTTTGTTGTCGTCTTCTGTGTTTTGTGAGTCATTTCGTGCCTTTTTGTTGCCATATTGTGTTTTCGGAGTCAATTGTTGTATTGTGTATTTTTGTTGTCATTTTGTACGTTCATTTTTCATTTTGTGAGCTTTTGCTGTTGTTTTGAGTTTTTGGATAATTAATTATTGCCATTTTGTTTATTCTTTCATTTTGTATAATTTTTTGCTTATTTTGTATGTGTTTGTGGCTTTTTTCTGGTTCTTTCAGTCATTAAGTGTGTTTTTGTTGTTGCTTTATGTGTTTTCGTAGTCATTTTGTGTGATTTTGTAGTCAGTTTTATTGTCATATTGTGTTTTTGGAGTCAATTTTGTTGTATTGTATATATTAGTTGTTATTTTGTCTACTTTTGCTGTTGTTTTTTGCAGTTTAGTGTGATTTTGGAGTATTTTTTTATTTAATTGACTTTGGGGGCCACACACAATTAGACTGAAGAGCCACATGTGGTCCCCGGGCCGCCGTTGCCTGTGTCTTTCCCAAAACATGAAGATCAGTTTCTTGGAACTATTTATGTTTCAGGAAGTTAATTAATACCGTGTTTCTGTATCTGTGATCAGAGAAAAAAGAGGCCCTATTTGAGTTTTTAACATTTTATTGCGTCTCTTCAGGTCTTTGTGACCCAAAACTGGCTTTGCTTGGAATCCCTCACCCCTGTTTTATTGCTCTGTGAGCATTTCTGCTGATATTTGGGATATTCAAACAATCACTGTCTCATAAATACAAAGCCCCGGCGTTAATGGACCACAGAAGAAGTGACAGGTTTAATCTAATAAACATGTGCCTTTTTAAACTTGGGATTAGGAACGTTGGAGAGAAGAGGAGCGCGATGCTAAACGGCTCCATGGAGATGATGTTTACACGTGTAAACAGAGAGAAAACAGGAGAAGAAGCCCTCAGCACATTCAAAGCATGCCATCTGTCATCAGTGAGCTCACTGATACTGTGTTAACTTTTTCCTCCTCTCATGTTTACGCTCGGCCCGGCTTCAGTGTATCTAACAGACTTTTATATAAATCAGGCTTTCTATATTTAAACGTACAAAACACACACGTTACGTTTGTGTGACCCGGGCTCGTGTTGCAGGAATCTGACACTCGGCGTAGTCCAGCTGCTCGTCCACGTCGATTTTTTTTCGTGGGAAGAAGTTGCAGGTTTGAAATGACTGGGCGTTAGTGTCTTTTTAACAAGATGGATTAGGTTCCTGAGGGTTCATTCACCAGGTTCAAATCCAAGAAACGATCAAAAATGTCTAATTTAGGATTTAAACCGTGGCAGAGATTTGTGTTGATACCTTCAGGATTACCACACAGATTCTAAATATCATAACCAGCTGAAGAAACAAACCCTTTGAAAGTAAAATGTCTATTAAAACTTTAGGAAAGGAGGATTTACAGCTGGATGGATGTTCTGGATTTCATTAGTTCTGCTTAAAAGTAGCCAATAAAGTAGAAATAAACCGTAAGGTTTTTGTTTCTTCCGGTCCGTCGGTGTCTTTAATGTGAGTGTCCACACAGATACAGCTCTGAGGGAGCTTATGAACGTATTCACTGAGAGCAAAAATCAAGAAAAGCTTTGTAATCTAACGACTTGACATTGATAATATAAAAAAATAAAACATTTAGATCTGATCACTATTTTGAAGTTGGGAAGTATTTAAAGGAGAGTGTCGTCGTCTACTGTCTGTGGTTTAAAACGTAGACTTCTTTACAGATTGGAGTTGGAACACACTTTGAAACCCCAGGTGGTGTCATGGTTTAAAGCTGCAATATGGAAGTTCTTTTTTTCTTCTTTTTTTTACCTTAATTTGGTCAAAAAACAATAATCACCTTTAAGTGTTCTGATTGGACAGTGTAATTTACATCTTCTCTTGGCTTAGTATAAGAACTTTAGAAATCCAGGAGCGTGATGCGACTTTTCAGCCAAAAAGAGGTATTTTTACTCCATGAGCTGTAACTATTGGCTGCCCAACTAAAGACCCGTTCACGTCCTCTGTAATAAAAGTGCAATGGCTAACATTCCAGTAGAAGAAGTCCCCATCGCCGTGTTAGGCACAACGGTTACACCCAAAGCAAGCGGAAAAAGGAAGAGTGACGTGGAGAAGCAACAGAATAAATTCCCAAACATACTCGGTCGGAACTAACTATTCGAAGGTCTGCTTTGAGTTCTCGCAGATCCCGAGGTTTACCCCACTTACTGGTTTCGGAGGGAGAGTGAGAACAGATGGGATAAATCGCATGTAAACCTAAGAGAAGCATATCCAAGGTGGAGAGAACAGATGTAATTCATTTTGCGAGTGGTGGTTGTCAATCTGCTCTGAGCGGCAGCTAAGATCACTGCTAGCGCGTGTGAAGGGGGAGGAGCTTATGGCAGCAGCCGCTGTTCAGGGCAGTAACTACAGTGATACGTGCATTCATGTATAACATAACATAAGATAAAGTTCCTGTATTTGTCACTAGTCTCTAATGAGAAAAAAGTCACTAATAGCTCCACAGTTCTGCACGTTCACGAAGATACCGCTAAGAGACAATTCTACATTCTACCATTTTGGCTTTCATCATGTGCTATTTATCTGAGTATCTTGTAATCATGTGGCTGATGTTAGAAGTTGAAATACTGTTTATCATGATTATGATGGAATGATGATGTCACAGGGCGTTACTCTACAGTATATATAGACATCACGCGAGCACAGGTGTAATGATGACCAGTGTGTTTGGCTAGAGAGCGAGAGGGCAAACTATTTTTCAACCGCATTTCGAGACCCAATGTAAAACCAAAAGAAGTCATTTAAGTTTGAAATAAGTTTAAATCATGTTGCTGTGACTGTTATAAGGAATAAAAGAGCTCAAGCTGTGACACTACGAAAGCATTCGCGTTGATTTACTGATCGCTCCAATATACATACTGCAGCTTTAAGTGGTGGCCTTTGTAACTGGTGACCCACTTCTGTTAGCGGAGCTTGCTGCTGTTGATGCACAGTGTTACTTTCCTCAGGTTTTAACAGCTTAACTTCACAGCACAGATTGTACATGATTTGGTTACCATCACTCTACACCAGGGGTTCTCAACCTTGGGGTTACGACACTATTTGGGGTCACGAGACACTGGGAGGGGGTTGCCAGATGCCTTCAAGAAACTAAGGATCCGTTTTGAACAATTTTTGCTTATTTTTACCATTTTTCTGCAACTGCTCCAAACTTGCCATATTTTAACCTATTTTCATAACTTTTTCTTTCCACAGTTTTGCTCTTTTTATTGCATTTTTGCTACATTACTCCTATTCCTGCCACTTCTCCATCAAATTTCTGCACATTTTTCTCACTTTCAAGACATTTTTGCCACTAAAAAACCCCTTCCACCACTTTTCCCACCTAATGTCACATATGTTGACCTATTGTCCCCTTTAACCCCCCCCCCCCTTTCTGTTTTTTAAAATGTCATTTCACCACCTTTTTCACTTTTAACCCATTGTTTTCTGATTAAAACAAGGATTTACATCTTTAAGACGACTACATACTAGGGCACAAAAATAATTCATAAACTTCCTGGATAACAGTGGATATTATTCAGATAAATAAAAAAATGTGTTTATCACAGATTCATAGAACAATGGACCATCATTTTGATGACTTTATGGATGGACCCCAAAAATCTCTCCCCTTTATTCCCCCTTATAGATGGTCCTGTCTCCACATGACTGTTCTTCAATGTTCATGTCTGTGTTCAACCACCTTCAGCTACAGTGGGGGTCCCCGATCTCTAGGATCTTTATTTTAGGGGTTGCAGGCTGAAAAGGTTGAGAACCACTGATCTACACGACTTGCCAATATATCATCGTTACTTACTGCCCCCTTTGGCGAGGAGGGGGCAGTAAGTAACTGCTAACACGGTTTAATTTGACGCTGGTCAACAGAAAAGTTGATCCGGTGCTGTCTTTCCATGCCGTTTTCAGAGTGAAGCCTGTGAGTCATACAGCATTTAATAATCTGGCCTTGGTTTGTGTGTTGATGTCCTCTCTGCTTGTCCGTCTTCTATAATTAGCCCATCAGGTCTCCTCGGGGTAACGTGAGACAAGCTTTTCTGCTTCCCTTCGCCTTCACGCTCGAATCTAAGCCTTGGACTCGCGCCGTCTCGCACTCGATCTCCTCTCTCAACTTTTGATGTGACTTATTCTGGAAGTCTTTGCTGGCTCTGACAGCGCGGTGTAGCATCTCCATCCTAGCGCTCTGCTCTGCTGGGGATGGAGATCTGCTCATCTCCGCCATTCCTTCCCCTCAGTCTGAGTGGATCAGATTTAATGACAAGTCCAAAATAATCTCATGAAACACCAAGAGCCTCACATTCCCAGTCGACTGCGTCTCTCAGATCTGCTTCTGACCTTTTTCCTCCTCCGTTGTTCGCTCAGAGCAGTCCCAGAAGAGAAACGTGTTTTACCCCCAGTGTACAGACATCTACGGACAACCCTATGCAGTGGTAATTTGGTTGACTAAATATTTTCGTCATAATTTAAATTTTTCAAGTGACTTTTTTAGGTAGTAACAGATTTCTTTTTAAAATCAAAATATAAATGCTATTTTCTTCAACTAAAACCAAACTACAATTTCTTCACATAAGATGAAATCCAATCAGAACTCATGTGGTCTAGATCATACCTGTCAGGTATCACGTTTTAGCCTGGAAACTTCTTTATTTTACACCTCTTTCCCGCCATCTTCCCGTATTAGTATTTTCCCGTAAATATCCCATATTTTAATGTAATAATAATTAAAAGATGCCTCACTAAACTGAACGCCGTCACTAGCCTCGCGAGAACTGACATCTGAAATGGCCTGAGTGTCAGTTCTCGCAAGATTAGATTAGATTAGATTAGATTAGATTAGATTAGATTAGATTAAATTAGATTAGATTAGATTAAATTAGATTAGATTAGTGCCGTCAGCGGCAACAAACCCGGAAACAACTCAGAACAGAGATGATGAATGAAGACGTTCCAGTGAAAAAAACAAAGAACTCGTGTAAATACATTGTCAAGTTCACCTTCATAAAGACCATCAGGATGTGACACAGTTACACGTTCTGTTAGATTAATAACTGAGATTTTAACGTCTACCACAGCAGAAGGAACCACGTAAGTCACCATGAAAAATCAGCCAATCACAAGCTCCACAAATATACACTGTTTATAAAGTGTTAAATAATGTAAAGTCTGTAATAAATGTGTCTAATAAGTCATTAGTGAATACCAGAGAACCACATGAGTGATCATGAGAAATTATAATAAAATATATAATAGAATAAAATGTTAATGTCTAACTTAAAGACAAGCAATGTTAAATTAACAGTAAATATGCAACATGTTGACTTGTATATAAACTGTAAGTATATTAAATAAACACGTGCTTCATATACACATTTATGTTTTTATTTAGGCTGTTTTATAATTTAGGAATTAGGGCTGGGCGATATATCGAGATTCAAGATGTATCGAGTTTTTTGTTTTGGCGATACAGAAAACTATAATATTTCATACATCATATGAAACAAAATACTAGTTTTAAGAGTCACTGCTTTTACTTCTCAGAACAACATGTAAAGCTCAGTTAGATGATTAATGAGTGACACATATTGATCAGCTGTTTGTTAATAAATGGGCGTGTGTAGCATTTTGCATCAGCAAATTTAACCCAGAATTGTTTTTCTGGTCAGACTTTATTTGATAAAATTATCTAGATTTATATCATATATCAGCAATTTGAGAAAATATATTGAGATATGAGTTTTGGTTCATATCACCAGCCCTAGTAGGAATGTTCACAGCATTTCAGTGTTAATAAAGGTCGACCTACCAGATTCTATTCACATAATTGTATTTAGTAAGTGGTTGACAAGTGGGTATTTTAGATTTCTTGTACACCTTATTAAAATATAAGGGATACTGGAGCTTGGTTGGGCGGGTGGGACGGCTGGTAGTGGGCACCAGAAAATTTCCTTTATTTTCAAATCCAAAACTTGACAGGTATGATCTAGATTTGATGTGATCGATGTGTATTTACAAACATTATTTTTTAAATGTACAAACTCTTTATTTTAATTTTACTTTTTCTTTTTCTGTTTTCTTTTCTTCCTCTTTTTTTCACACAAAAGCACAAATTCTAATGCTTACATTTTAGTCAAAAGACTTCGACTAAAACTAAATGAAAATGTTTTGTCAAAATTAACACTGTTTTTATGTTAGTTTAATCATTATTGATTCATTTTGCGTTTGAGGAGGAAATAAAGTGACTCGGGGAGGTTACTGACTCCAAAACCAAACACCAGAGCACACATTACCGTATTACCCCCCAGAGTCAGTATAACCCTGAGTTTAACTCCTCATAGTCAGTATAATCCTCTTTGGTAAACAAAGGAGGTTTACATCGGCATGTTTAACATTTACTGATTATTTAGAGCAATGAAACGCAGCATAAATTGACATTTTGACCGAAAAAGTTGCTAAATGATCTAAAAATCAGGCTGAACGCTTCACTCCAATAGAAAACAATGGGATGTTTACAGGAAGTGGGGCCGTGTGACATCATCAATCACATGATTTCAATTAATGAAGTTAATAAAAAAATGAATATGGGGCAAAATGATGTGTTTTGTTAGGTATAGATCTTCTAAGAAGGACATTTCAAAGGTTTCAGGCCACATTTGTTAAAACAGTAGAAGATCCTTTAATGGAATGTTTGCTTTGTATGTTTAGTCGTTTAACTGCGACAGGAACAGATCTATTCTTTATACGTCTGTGAACAAAGTCAAAGACAACATTTGGGTAATAATTGTTGTTTTTTAGCGATAATCAGCCATACAAGTTGAACATTTTTGAGTATGGAGTAAAGATCCACATGGCTGTGTCTCACCTCCCTCCGCTCCTTCTCAGTTCTGAACTCGGGCAGAGTTTCCAGGCAGAAGATGAGGATGGAGATCACAATGACCATGACGCTGATGATGGCGATAATCCGAGCTCCACCGGACGAGTCCGGAAACTCGAAGAGCATCCAGATCTTTTGCTGCCACTTCTTACTGGGCAAGGGTCTCTCCTCCTCCTTGGCAAAGCCCTCATCTTCCTTGAATCTGTCGATGATCTCCTCTCCGAGCTCGTAGAAGCGAAGCTCCTCCAGGAACATGTCCAGGGGGATGTTGGCTGGACGCCGCAGTCGTCCACCCGACTGGTAAAAGTATAGGATGGCATCGAAGCAGACGCGGTTCCTGTCCAGGAAGAGTTCGTTGCGAAGGGGGTCAAAGTAGCGAAAGCGTCGTCGGGGGTCTCCCAGCAGGGAGTCAGGGAACTGGGCCAGAGTCCGGATCTGAGTCTCATAACGCATCCCCGATACGTTGATGGCCAAGCGTTCGCTCAGAGCCCAGCCGCTCCGGCACAGTCGCCGGCTCTCCCTACGCACCTTCTCCATGTTGTTGTGCTGGTCTTTGGTTTTCTTCTCTTCATCAGAGACGTCGTCAACGTCTCGTTTGTCCTTCTTCTGTTCATCTACACCTTCTGTGTCCTGGTCCTCCATCACTCACACCTGGATTCACTCAATTACTGATGTTCCTGCAGGAGACAGAAAATATACAGAGTTTAATAAGCATCATCCATCCATCCATCATCCATCATCTGCCCAATCATCCATCAATCCATCATTCATCCATCCATTATGCATTCCTCCATCCATCATCTGTCCAACCATTCAATAATCCAGCCACCATCCATCCATTATACATTACCATCTTTCCAACCATCCATTCATCCATCCATCATATCTCCAACCATCCATTAATCCATCCATCATCTATCCAACCATTCAATAATTCAGCCACATCCATCCATTATCCATCCATCACCCATCATCTGTCTAACCATCCATCTATCCATTATCCATCCATCATGCATCCATCATCTGTCCAACCATCCATTCATCCATCCATCATATCTCCAACCATCCATTCATCATCAATCATCTGTCCAACCATTCAATAATCCAGCCACCATCCATCCATTATACATCCATCATCTCTCCAACCATCCATTCATCCATCCATTATTCATCCATCATCCATAATTTGTCCAACCAGTCATAATCCATCCGTCATATATCCAATCATCCATTCATCCATCCATTCAGCCATCCACCCTCTGTTCAACCATCCATCCATTTATCATCTGTCCAACCATCCATGAATCCATTCATTCATCCATCATTCATCCAGTGATCCATCTATCATCCGTTCATTATCCATCCATTCCTCATCCATCATCTGTCCAACATCCATTATTTAATCCATCATTCATCCATTAATCCATCCATCATCAGTCCATCCATTCATTCATCCATCCATCACCTGTCCAACCATCCATTGTTTCATCCAATAATCCATCCATCATTCATCCATCCAATAATCCAACCATTCATTAATCCATCCATAATTCACCCATCATCCATCAATTGTGCATCCATCCATCATCTGTCCAGCCATTCATCGTCCATCCATCCATCAATCAATCCATCCAACCATTCATGTATTTACAGTATCTAACCATCTCTCTGTGGGTCAGGTTTGTTCACACTGACGTCATGAAGTAAAATGTCATTAAGTTACTTTTCAGGCTAATGTAACTGTTTATTTTTTTTACTTAATTTAATTGTTTTAAAGTAATTTACATGTGGGGAAGGTAGGTTAGATCATTACGATGCTCTGACCTCAGTGAGGTCCTTGGTTCAAATCCTCCTAACTAACACAGAAACGCCTCACATCACTGCGTATCATCGTCACCATTTCTGACTTTTATGAGTTTGTTTGACAGTTACAACTCTGACAATTCACCACGTTTTGGCATTATTATTTAGTATAAAATATAAACTTTAAGTAAGACATTTTATTTGTGTTTACACCCTTATAATGCTGACACAACAATAATGACCACAGCAACAATCAGGACCAGGTCAGAACATTCTAATATTTAAAAAGACAACATGCATAATAACTTTATTTTAACTTGTGGATTCTGCCCTTACTTACTGAAGCATTTCAATAAATTCCACATTAAAATGTTCAGATGATTTTAGGCAAAAACTGCTTTTCATCATGTAGTTATATTTAAACTGTTTGTTTAAAGTAGCATGCCTCAATGTTCTGATGCTCAAATATACTATAATAAACTAATACTAAAATATTTCACTATTAAATCCTGATTAGAAACTAATTCTGATTCAGTTATTTCATTTAAACAATGATATCCTGAATATATTTCTGATATTCAGTTTTAAAGCACATTTTTCAAACACATCTTCTTAGTTTTTACAGATACAGACACATTTCAACACTTGTTTACTATATTTGTCATATTTAAATCATCGGCTTTCATTAACAGAAAGAACTAAAGATACATTTTTGGATCTATATTTCTCATATTTGTCTGTTAAAGTTTATTTAAAGACAGATTTCTAGATATTTTCAGCAGTTTTCTCTTCGATAGTTCTTACATTAGACTGTTACATTTTTTGCACTTTTATTCTACGTTAGTATTTATATTTATTTTTGTTCTTACTCTCTGCTCTCATACTGTATTTACTGTGTTGCTGCAATTGTGAATTTCCCCTCTGGCGATTAATAAAGGTGTATTCTATTTTTTTATTTCTAATTCACATTATAGACACAGATCTTCTCAGTTCCTTTATTTACAAAAAGAACTCTAGATATTTTTTTAAATCTATCTAAATCTATATTTCTCATAATTGTCTGTTAAATTACCAGAGGTGAAAGTAATTGTTTACAAGTACTCACGTTACTGTAATTGAGATGCTTTTATGGGTTCTTGTACTTTTTTTTAGTGTATTTCTAAATAAGTAATTTTACTTGTACTTAAGTACATTTTAAACAAAGTAATTGGTTACATTTCTACAATCTACACCCAACCGTTACTGAGTTATTTTTTAACAACATACATTGTGAAACTACAAAAAGATGAAACGACCAGACAACAATCAAATGCATCACAATCAGATTAAACATAACGTACAGCACCAAAACGGCATTAAATGCAGGTTATTTTCTCAGTTTCAGAGTTTATAAATGTAGCTATACTTAGAGCCTGATTATTGTTTTTATTTGGAATTTAATTCATTGGTGTTATTTCATTTAAAAAATTATAATTGTACATTTTGACAAACTTTTGTTAAAAGGGAACCGTGGCAAGATTTATGAAAGATGGTGAAATTAACTCGTAACTTTTACTTTGAGTAATAAGATTGAGCTACTTTTTACTTGTACTTGAGTATTTTATGTATGACTTACTTGAACTTTAGCACAATTTCAATCAAGTAACAGTGTTTCTACTTAAGTAGATTATATATCAGTACTCTTTACACCTCTGTAAATTACATTTCAGCAGTTTGTTTCTTATGTTATTCTGTTAAATCACATTGTAGACACACACAGATCTTGGTCCTCTCACCTCTGATCACACCTCCATGGCTCTGCTGCTGAACCTCCACATCCAAAGGTTCCTCAGCCTGATCTTCTCTTCATTCTGCGCCTCTTTCGCCCTCATCGGTGCCCCCAGCTGAGGAGGAAGAGGCCACTGTGGTGTTAATGTGCTGAAATCCACAGAGTGAGGCTTGTTTGTGGGTCACTCTCTGTCTTCACCTGCTGCTCTCTCACACTCGGCCTCTCCTGCTGGGAATGCTGTGGGGAGGAAATTCAATCCTGGAGCTTGCTACTGCTACTCGGAGTAGCCTGCTGACTTCTCTGGCCCGTCTGAACCCCCTCCTCAGTGAATGTCACCCTCTTAAACATACTGTGCATGTTTGCACGCATCGGGGTGCCCCACTTTCAACCCAAGGATGATTAATGCCATGAAACTGAACTGGAGTATTTAATTCATGAAATCTAATGATTGCATTGAAGGAAAGTTATTATTATTATTATTATTATTATTATTATTGTGCAGAGTCGTGTGTGTATAGTGCTAATGTGAAGGAATGATTTAATATCAAATGTACCCATGAGGGATGAGGTGTTGGATTCAGAGAGAAATGTGGGTTTGTTTTCTGTTTCTCCTAATGTCAATTCCTTTTATTTGATTTATTTTTATACTCTTGTTTATTTACATATGTGCTCTTAGGTCCTCATGTCTTTAAGTCTTATTTCCTATTTCTTTGTCTTTATGCCAGATTGTCTCATTGTTTTATGTTTTTATGTCTTGTCATTTTCTCTTTATGTTTTTAAGTCATATTTATTTATGCACTTATCTATTTATTTATCTATGTACTTATTTATGATTTAGTTTATTAGCATATTAATTGATTACATATTTATTCATATATTTATTATTTATGTAAATATTTTAGCATTTATTTATCTATGTACCTACTAGTATCTAATTTATTAACTACAGTATATTTATTTAATTATCAATGTATCTATGTACTGTATTTATTTAGTGTATATAATGATTATTTATGTGCATATTTATTCATATATATGGTATAAGTGCCTTTTTTAGACCTTTTATGTTTTTTATGGACCCAGAGTCTGAAATAGTAAAAATAGTAATAGTAAATATATACTTTTTTACTAATGTATGTACATATATATATATATATGAATGTAATTACTAGTATTTATTTATTTATTAACTATATTTATTTATGTATTATTGTATGTACTTATTTACTTAGTGTATTTATCGATTGTTTATGTATATATGTATTCATATATTTATGTGTTAATTTATGCTAATATTTTTGAATTTATTTATCTATGTACTTACCGGTATTTATTTATTTATTAACTTAATTTTTTTATTTAGCAATGTATCTATGTACTTATGTATTTAGTGTATTTATCGATTATTCATGTACATATTTGTTTATACACACATTTACTAATTTATGTACATATTTTTTGGATTAATTTTTCTATGTACTCATTTATTTAATAATTTATTTATCTCACCAAATATAAAATTTTTTCACTGTGGTGCTACAGTAATGTGTACATGTACATTTAATACAGTAAATTGATACCACCTCCTACAGTGTGGAAGTTTCCCACTATTCTGCTTGCACCTGAACGCACCGCAGTGGGTCCCATGATTTTTTGAGGACTTCGAACTTCACAAACAAACCGAGGACAAAGGAGTGTAAAAATGTTCCACCGCTATCTGAATAAAGTGGCTGTGGTCACCGGAGGGTCCAAAGGAATCGGCAGAGGAATCGTTAAAGTGTTCGGTAAACCAGGGCGTCACATGTTGCCTTCAGTGCTCCTTCCTCTTTTTATTTCAATTCACAATATTCTTCTCTCTCGTTTTTTTTAGTGGAAAATGGTGCCAAGGTGGTGTTTTGTGCAAGAGGAGGTCAGTAAAATAAAGCATATTCTTCTTATTGATTTATTTAAATGTTTATTCACCTATTTATTTAGGGATTGTTGGTTTCAGAGTGCGCATGCGCAGTGAGGTTATCGCGTTCACGAGCGTAGAAACCTAAAATCACCGGCAAACATTAAAATTTAAGTCTCTTTTTTTCATGTAATATAAGTTTAACAATTTGAAAAAAAAAATCATAACCTTTTCTGTCTTTAATGATCTATTATCCACATGTGGGCACTACTTCCTGTGTGATAAAACGTGTCTTCCTAACACTATAATGGTTCCTGGGAAATCGTTACATTTTCAAATTAAAGCAGTTTTGAAGTTTGTGTGGTTTGAGCCAGAAGAGAAATAAATGTGTCAAACTCATGGCCCGCCGGCCAAATCCGGCCCTTTGGAGCATCTATTTGGGCCCACAGGAGAAAGTCAAGATTACAGAGAAAACATTAATTATGGTGTTAATGAGACACAACACTCACGATAATTATATCACATGATTGCAGTCATTTTTAATGTTAAATTGTTGGAAAAAAAAACACAAAATTCTTACAAAATCCTTCAGTTTTCCTCAAATTATGACATAATATTCCCTTAATTTAATAGAAATATGTCACAATATCTAGGAAGTTTAAAGTGAATATCCTGTTGGCCTGATATTTATCACTTATTGCTTAGATATGGTCGGTTTCTTACATATTTAGTATTTTATGTATACGTAGAAGTGCAAACTATGGCACAATAATGTTGAAATTATTCGTTTTCCAGCATAAAATCTGTGGCCCACTTGGGATCAAACTGCTCCACATTTGACCCCTGAACTAAAATGAGTTTGACGCCCTTGCTTTAAGAGGAAGTAGCGCCCCCTAGGAACGCGGTGGATAGGAACCGGATTTCCTCAGCTTCAAAATAAAAGCCAAACTATTACGTGACCTTAAGATGATGACGTCACGGCCTTGAAAAATGTTTAACTGTAAGTGAAAGCCAATAAAGAATAAGGAAATACAATTTTAAAAATTAACTACTACCCAGCAGAACAATTTAGTAGATTTTAAAGTTATTTGAAGTATAAAACTAAAAAT
Source organism: Gouania willdenowi (assembly GCF_900634775.1). NCBI lineage: Eukaryota > Metazoa > Chordata > Actinopteri > Blenniiformes > Gobiesocidae > Gouania > Gouania willdenowi. The sequence goes on along the minus strand of NC_041051.1, from coordinate 30,942,974 downwards.
GTAACGACTCCAACATACGTTTATGTTCATACGTGTTGTTTAAATGAGGCTAAAGTTACACAGAGTTAGAGGGGGGGATAAAACATGCAAACGTTTTATTTTTAAATACATTCTCAGTTCATGAGAATGTCCAACAAACATGCTGAAAACAACAAAATAAATAAGAATATAGCAGATTAAATGGAGCCCAAAGCCAAACTCAGCTCTGTCGCTGTGAATAACGTCAATAAAACACAAGTTAAAGGTTTATATCTTGTTAAATCTGTCACACTTTGTTATAAACTGAAGGTTTCTGAGTATTTATTTATCATTATTATCATTAATCTGACATGTTTGTTATGATCTTTCTGGATCATGTCTCTGTGCTCATGCCTGATACATGAATAAACCATAATAAAAGTAAATATTTCACTGTGTAACAGCTGCAGAAGGTGAAGCCCTGCAGGCTGAGCTCAACCAATCAGCTGCAGGGAGCTGCTCCTTTCTGTCCTGTGACGTCTCACAGGAAGAAGACATCAAGGTGTCTAATGTCTATGTCTTTATGTCTACATTTACTATTGTCTTAATGTATTCAGTATCCTTTTCTAAATAAAACTAGATTATTTGCATTTCCTGAAGAAAATGCAAGTTAAGATGCAGGTGCGAGGCCACGTCTCACTTAGCATTAGCTTAGCATTAATATTAGCTAGTATTTGCATAGCATTTGCTTAGCATTAGCTTAGCATTAACATTAGCTAGTATTTGCATAGGATTTGCTTAGCATTAACTTAGCATTAGCTTAGCACTAGTTTTAGATAGCATTTACATTAGCTAGTATTTGCATAAGTTAGCATTAATATTTTCATAAGTTAGCATTCGCTAGCATTAGCATTAATATATCATTAGCTTAGCATTATCTTAGCATTAACATTAACATCAACCTAGCTTTAGCATTAGCCTATCAATAGCATTAGTCTAAAATTGGCATTAGCATTAACCTCCCATTAGCATTAGCCTAGCAATAGCATCAACATAGCATTAGTCTAGCAATAGCATCAACATAGCATTAGCATTAACCTAGCATTGCATCACTCTAGCATTAACATTAACCTAGCATTAGCACTAACCTAGCATTAGCAGTAGTTTAGCATTAACATTAACCTAGCAATAGCTTAGCTTTTAGCTTAGCCCACAGCTCTGTGTCTTGGATGGGATGAAAATGAAATGTAATTTTGTAGCTCTGAAACACGTGCATTGACAAATAAAGACTGATTGATTGATTGATTGATTGATTGATTGATTGATTGATTGATTGATTGATTGATTGATTGATTGATTTACCCAGCATTACCACTAGCCTAGCATTAGCCTAGCCAATGAACCCTCTGTGAAATTATGTAGAAGATAAGATGGAAATTGATGAAATAGGTTGAAGTATCTGAAACAATCTCAATAAAGTTTGTTTTGAGACGTGACCTGAGTCTGTCTGTGTGTCCTCAGCGTCTGATCGCCCACACCGTGACGCTGCACGGACACATCGACTGTCTGGTCAACAACGCCGGCTGGCGTGAGTGTCTGCGTGAAATATTAATAAACATCCATGTGGTTTCTCTGGTTAATTGCAATTATGACATCATTGTAATTGTAAATTTTTGAAATATGTTGCTGTCGTAATTGTGATGAAATTGTAATTGAGTTTAGATAATTGACTTGACTGAAAATATGTTTCATATCAAGCTTTCCCACATTTTACCATTTAAAGAAAATTAAATTGAGGAATATGCTGACATAAAAAAGGCTCAGAAGCCCACAACAAAAATATTAAAACCTATATTTTCATTGATTATGAAGCCTAACAAGGTAATCAATAGATAGGAAATAAAGTACATGATAGATATTGGTTTTTAGTGTATTTTACAGCTGATTTACTACCTGTTTTCATTAGAGATGCTAACAGGAAGCTAACACAAGAGGAAGGTTAACTTTTATTACGTTATTTATTTCAGGCTCAGTAATTGTGATTAATTATAATTTAACTTTAGTAATTAAGGATGTAGCCTAATTGTAATTGGATTTCAGGAGGAAAAAAACAATTGTAATCGGGAAAAATGTCAGTCACTGTAATTGTTATTGAGTTGTAATTGATCGTCGATAATTGGAGACGTAGTTGTAATTGACCCCAACCCTGGTTTCTACCAAAGCTTGTTTTATTGATTTTATTTGATGTTTTATGAGACGGATGATTGTTCAAAGGCACTTAGGAATATTTCATATGTGATCGATGTGACCTTTGACCTGTTGCTCCTCAGACCCTCCTCATAAAGCTACAGACGACACCACAGCAGACGAGTTCAGAGATCTGCTCAACCTCAACCTCGTCAGCTACTTTTTGGCCTCCAAAGTAACGCTTGCACTCAGTGTCAGACTTAGTCAGACTTAGTCAGACTGAGTCAGACTTAGTCAGACTGAGTCAGACTTAGTCAGAAGGTAAATTATTATATCAGGGTTGATGTTTGTGTGTCTCTGTCTCCTGCAGTACGCGTTGCCATATCTGCGTCAACGTCATGGAAATATCATTAACATCTCCAGCCTGGTCGGAACCATCGGTCAGAAAGATGCTGCTACTTACGTGGCAACCAAGGTGAAAATAGTCCCAACAGACTCACACACACATATATATATAGTATTTTTTAATACCCCTAAGAAAAGAAAATTATTTTTTTTTTTAACATTACATTTTTTATTTTGTAATTGTTTTTTTATATGAATTTTTTTTTTTTATTTTGTGTGATTTTGCTATAAATATGTATGTATGTACGGTATATCTTATTTATCTCCATATGTTTAGATTTATTTATATATGTACTTAGTGGTATTTATTTATTTATTTATTAACTATATTTATTTATCAATTATCTATGTACTTATTTATTTAGTGTATTTATTTATTTATTTATTAACAATATTTATTTATTTATCAATGTATATATGTTCTTATTTATTTAGTGTATTCATCGTTTATTTATGTAAATATTTATTCATATACGTATTTATTCATCCACATATTTCTTTATATTTTATCATGTATTTACCGGTATTTATTTATTTATTGACAATATTTATTTATGTATTTATCAATGTATATATGTACTTATTTATTTAGTGTATTTATTGATTATTTGTGGACATATTTATCCATATATGCATTTATTAATCTACATATTTTTGATTTATTTATCTATGTACTTAACGGTATTATTTTATTTATTAACTATATTTATTTATTAGCGTATCTATGTATTTATTTACTTAGTGTATGTCTCTACTATTTATGTGCATATTTATTCATGTTCTTATTTACTAATTGATGGAGACATTTTTAGATTTATTTATCCGTGTACTTATTTATTTCATCAGGAAATGTTTTATATATTTTATAATTAAATGTTTTGGTTTCATGGTTTTTTTGTGTGTGATTTTGCTGTAAATATATATATATGTGTGTTCTCTGCTTTAAAAGCACTGATGTAATGATGTAGTTTGTCCACCAGGGGGCGATCCTCTCCATGACAAAGGCGATGGCTGTGGATGAAAGTCGCTACTATGTGAGAGTGAACAGGTGATTAATTAATACATTATTAAATTATGTTTATAAACTCTCATCAGTTTATTCATATTCATTTTTCTTAACTTTTTAAAAAATTATAATCACAATCAGAAATACTTTTTTTATTCCAGGGGAAAATATTACAAATAAAAAGAATAAACACTAAAGAAAGAAAGTGAAAAGGCCTGTATATAATTAGGTAAGAGACTATTAATTAAATGAGAATATATTTATTTATTTATTTATTTATTTATTTAATTAATTAATTTCTAAACAAACACAATACAGACACTTAAACTGTCTTTATGAGGGCATCAATACATTTCATAACACAGACAAAGAAAGAAATAAAATAAATGATAATACAAATTAATAGAATAAAATAGTAATATTTAGTAAAAGAAAATGTAATTAATTATTAATTAAATAAGGATTAAATACAAGTGCATACATTACAGTAGAAAAAACTAAGATAAAATAATAATACAAATATAATACAGATACATTCAAGAATCAAAGATTAAAACGGTGTATTTTCTTCAGTTAAACTGTAACTATTATGACTTTAAACATCAAAACACGTGCTGATTAACTACATTTATTTATTTTTTAATAAAATATTACAAAAAAAACCTATATTTTATATACACAAAGGGGAGAAAGTGATTCACACACATCACATTTTATAATTAAATTCACCAAAATATTTTTAATTTTCAGTTTTGTTTTTTTAAGTGTGTTTGCATCTTGTACACACACACACACACAGAGAGAGAGAGAGAGAGAGACAAAGAAATTCTGATAATGATTTAATGTTGTTTTATTAATTAGTCATCTGAATTATCTTATGTTTTAGTCTAACCTCAGGGGGTAAAATACATCTAAATTTTTTTTTATTTGACTCAAACTAAAGAAAAAAGCTTTTATTGGCTTAAAATCACTTTTTCCAGCTATTATTTTGTCCCATACAGTGGCTACCTCTGATTGGCTGATTGAACATAATTTCCCGCCCCTACCTTACAATCAGCCATGGTTTAGACTAAATTACTTCTGCTGAATTTAAGCATTTTTATCATTGTTTTAGTCATTTAAGGATAAAAAAAAAAAGGTCTGTAACTGTTCAATGATCACACTGGACTTTAGACGAGTCTGTAATTTAAACTGTGTCCAATCCTCTGTCCAGTATTTCTCCAGGGAATGTGATGTCGCCGTTATGGTTGGATTTAGCCGCTCAGACTGGAGCGGCTGCAGAAGCCATTAAAGCAGGAGAGAGCAATCAGGTCAGACCAATGAGGGGTGACAGGGTGCACCCATGGGTGGGACGCCCTTTTACCAGTTTACTCACTCAGTGTGGGTCAGGGTTGGGCTCAATTATATAATTGTAGTCATGTAATTGATAATTAATTACAATTATTGTGATTCTAAAACCCTTCGATTTGATTTTTTTTTTTTTTTTTATGGTAAAATGTGGGAAAGCTTGATATGAAACATATTTTAATAATTGTTAACTACATATGTGTAGAACTGAACACAGTTCCACAGTTTTGCATATCATTGACAGTTTTTATAGAATTTTCATGGCAATTACAATTTCAAACTCAATTATCAAATACAATTTAATTACAATTGTGAATGCAACACATTTTTACACATCTTTATTTTATTTTTTTATTTTTTTGTACATTGTTTCACCAGACACCAGAAGAAAAATAGCCTCTTTTGGCTAAATCTGTTTATTAATGTGCATTGTCCCTTTTAAATAATCAATAAATTCAATATCATATTTTTTTATGTCAATGTTTTGTCATAATTGTATTAATTATAAATTACGTGATTATAATTATAATTGACCCCAACCCTGGCATCAACTGATGCTCGTTACAAAATTTTCAAAAGAAAACACCCAGAAATGAATTGTTTCTATGAATGTTTCCTCTGACAGCTGATGGGTCGCATGGGGACAGAGGACGAGTGCGGTCTGGCTGCTCTGTATCTGGCCTCTGAAGCCACTTTCTGCACGGGCGTGGACCTCCTGCTGAGCGGAGGAGCTGAACTCAACTACGGCTTCAAGAGTCAGATCTGCTCCTGATGACTGCGTCTGCCTCACACTTCCTGTTTCATGGATGAAACCACGCCCCAACCTTCAAACACTGACGGTTCTCACATTAAACTCACACGTTTTATAGTTTACTCAAAATCTCAACACAAGATGCACAACTATCATCACAGAACCACAGGAAAAAGATGAAAACAGAAGAGAAAAGATGCTAAGAAATGACTAGAACAAATGCAGCATTAAAAAACTATAAGAAAACATCAAAGACATGCAAATAAACAACCTAAGTCATGCAAAACAAGCACAAAGTCATTAAAAATAACAAGAGACTTAAATCATTTAGAAATGAATCAACAATGAATCCAAATTGAAGAAATGAAGAAATCAAAGATAAAAATGATCATAAATATACAAATCAACCACAAATGTGATGCAAACTAACCTCAAGAGACAAAAACTAAGATATAAACCTCAGACGGTGACTTTAATCTAATAATAATAATAATGCATCAATTTTATATAGCGCTTTTTTGTACACTCAAAGTCTCTTTACAGAATTAAGGGATTATTCTTTCACTCCACACTTAGTGGTGGTAAACTACTGTTGTAGCCACAGTTGCCCTGAGGCAGACTGACAGAATCTACCCTGTGGGTCAATGTGACTCCCTCCCTCAACCAAATATTTGGAAACTGGATCAAGTGTAAAATCCAGCACACGCCCCTGGAATGGACCAATCAGTGTCAAGCTTTATGTCCTTTAATAACCCTGAAAACTTCAAGCTCATCGGTTTTCCCGCCTCCACACACTTTATCAATAAAGCTGTGCTGATGAATAATAATAAATAAAATATTTCAATATCAACAAAAACTGTTTCACAAGTAAAAGTTATTTATTTGAAAAAAATTCAAACAGTTGGGATTTTATTGATATATTATTTGTATTATTATTTTAATATGCAGACGTTGTAAATAATAATAATAATAATAATAATAGGATTATTAAAAATAAAGTTGTTTTAATATGTGAAATAACCAAAGTCAGGTCCGTGTCATAAATAACCTGAAGGGCACCGTGACAACACGCGCGCGTGCCCACGAAGAGGCTCGTGTTTCACAAGCGGAACTCGAGTTCGATTTTCAGCGTTTGTTTCCACACGAGCCGCCGACATTCCACGGCTGTGTTTACGTCATCGTCGGAGCAGAGATGGCTGCGCTGCGCACGGTGAGTCCCACGACTGTTTATAGCGATTTTCTTCGTGAATTATTGACTTTAAAGTCGAGATAAGCAGGTCGAAAGTGACAAGAGGGGATAAGAAAAAGCTGTTTGATAAGCGACCGCTTCCCGCCAGGTGGGGGCAGGTCAAAACAAAGCAGAACGAGCAAGGACACGACCGAAGCCCTTCGAAAAATAATGGGATTTAATTTATTTTCGAACTCTAGCTATCAATAACACACCTAAAACGGACAGGTAACCTGTTATCTATATCACCAAATGTGTATATAAAAATTCGGCTTAAGTTTTAAATGCAAATGTACAGGTCACTGGTTGAAAAATTATAAGTATTTCTATTTATTTATCGGCTACTGGCTAGCACTAACGCCTATCAATTTTTTTTATTTATTTTTTTATTTTATTTTATTTTTGTGCATTTATTTATAATAGGGACAATACACAATATTAAAACTTAAGTAAAATGAAGTGTATTAGATTAGTATGTTTAAATAATTATTCAAATTAAATTATTAGTATTATAATAATTATGATATGACCTTGATTTTTACATTGAGGCTTGCCAAAGGAGAAAAATAATAATAATAATAATTCAACACGATCATTCAGAAAATTCCCAACAATAAAATACCACTATCAGCTACAACGTGCGATTACAAAGCTATAAATTCCTCAACAGGGCCGAGATGTTTAACATTACACTCTTAACTACTTTATTGATCCCAAACATTCAGCTGATCACATTTTAAACATCAATAAATAGTAATACAAATGCAGTAGAAAAAGGACGGAAATAAGAAACACACAATAATGACTGTTCTATGAAATAAAGATACAAAACAATCACAAACATTCTAAATGACTTTAAAAATGATTCCCAGAGGAAGGAAAACATCTTGATGTTTCCGTATCCATCATCTGAAAAGACGGCGTAATGAAACAATTAATTTAAATCAAATTGCAGCCATGTTCCCCGATTCGCAGCTCGCAAAATCGTGAGCCACAACACAGAAAATAAATGTATTTTGGGGGGTTAGGATCAAAATTCACGCAATAAATGATGTTTTTTTCTGACAAAGAAGTTGTAAATCTTCAGATATCTGGTGGTTTCCATGGTGTATGTTTTAGATGTGTATATCATTCATTCACAGGAGAAGGTTGAACGCTTGGATGCTGTAATTAAAGGCACTAATTCAATAGTTCTGCCTCAGTGAAGCCTCTGACACTTGCTCACAGTAAGGAGGAAATCATTCAAATGAACCTGACTGAAGAGCAACCGGTTCCTCGAGCTTCAAACTGACAGTAAACGTTACGTTTGTGAACGTCTGAGACAAACAGAGGGTTTAATCCCACACGTTATGTAATGCAGGATTTGGAAAGGTTTTAGTGATTAGGCAGTCGTTACTATGGAGGACGAGGAGTGCCACTATTAAATAAATAAATACACCGTTTCCTTAACTGTTTAAACGTGTCAATAGTTAATTAAATCCATTTTACATTTCATTTTCATTCTGAAAAGTATGAAAGATAAATATTTCACTATTTATTTATTTCATGGTCTGGTGTTGCAGAACTTCATGATGGGATTGTGACGATATCTTGATACGGCGATATATTTCGATCAATTATCGATATGCTAGCGCTAAGTATCGATTTTTTATTTATTTTATTTTTTAAATGTATTTTATTTTTATTTTCAAAACCTTTTCTGCTTTTTCACGAAAATGTTCAGGTACGTCTTCACAGAAATGTTATCACTGTTTGTTGAAGGAACCAATATATTGTTTACTGTAATATTTCACTATAATGGTGTCACTGGTAAGAAAGACCCTATTTTTTGTCTACAGAAGGCCCTATTGGAGATACTTATTGTTTACATTGGTTTGTTGACACTTATTTACAGAAATGTTGCACTAAAATAGTGTCACTGTCCATAGGACACTTTTTCAATTTATTGTCTTTCAGAGATATAAAATAAAAATTTAATTTTTTCACTTAATCTTTTTTTTTTTTTTTTGTTATGTCATAGAGTATCGTAGGTTGATTTCTGACCAATATATTGATAATCACAGTATCGTTATCGTGAGCTTTGAATCGCGTATCGTATCGTGAGGTACCCAGAGGTTCCCACCCCTAGTGTTGCAGCACTTAATGAAATAATTTTATCTGTCATAGGGTTATCACGATACTAGAATTTCAAACTTGATACTCGATACCATTTCCGATACCACGGGCAAAAAAAAAAGACAAAAACTTAGAAGCATAATTTCCTTTAAAAAAGTTGAGAATACCAATTATGAACAGTATACAAAGTATTTTTAAATTAAGTGAAATGTAGTGCAACATTTAACAACACTTGTAAACAACAAAAACTATTACACTTTTTTGAGAAAGTATTATAACAAAATTTAGCAAATTTTCCCTCATTTTTGACTAAAACTGGTTGCGCAGGCCCCCCCAGCAGCAGCAGCGCAGGCCCCCCCAGCAGCAGCACATCAGCTAACTCAGTGTTATGATGAGGTAGTGTGTTCAGCTACAGCTGAGGGGAGGGGCTACACTTGTGTCTGCAGCAGTGAATAAAGTTGTCAATTGAAACAGGTGAGGATAAAAAAAAACTGTAGATGAACAAGGCGCTGTTAGTATCGATTTACTTTTTGCTATCGATACTTTATTCAGTATCGAGTTTTTGACAACACTAATCTGTCAAACTCGTGGGGTTAACATCAATCAATCCAGCCAAATCCATTGCTTTGGTCTTCCCTCTTTCCAATCATGGTGGCTACGACAATGGAGGATGTGCATGCTGCGTCTGAAAAAATCCCTCCTATCTCCTTTCCTATCCACTTTTCCTTAACCCCGTAGATGACATCACAGAGTTAAGGAAATATGTTAGGACACTTCCTAAAGGAGTTAGGGGAAAGGCCATCACATTGTTTTGACAATCATGACACACTTCCACTCGGTGACGTAATAATCCAACGACGGTGAAGGTTAGTGACGTCTGCTGTGGTGAAAAAACTACACATTTCCACAAATAGACTAAAAGCACATTAAATACTCTGTCCCCTGTGCCTTAAACACTGATGTAAATATCACAAGGTTTGAATGTAAATCAAAGGAAAAGAGATTACCAGGCTACGGGGAACCAAAGTGAAACTAAAAGAACGTCACATTGAGAATGGTTGTTCACACTCACTAATCAACATTAATTCATAATCAATTGGATTTTATGAAAGTGTTACATTTATGCAAGATATAAGCCTACATAACATTGTAGACATACACATGTACAACCGCACAAAGCATTCCTAGGTGAATGAAATGTGTTGAATAAAACATAATGTGAATAAAAATGTCTCTAAACCTTTTTCTTGAACCACAGAATGTCTGTTTTATGTCAGTTATAATCTAATCGTATGGCTAATCATAAGATATTAGTTTTAGATTATTTAAAGTTGTTCATTGCAGATTATTGCATTGGTAACTTACATAATCTGCGTCCCGTGTCGGTCATCGTGAGTTTACGTAAGCGTTCGGGTGTGTGCATGTCCCTTTAAATGTTATTACCACAAGGAATTGTGGGTCAGCATTAAGTGGTCTCCTTTGGTAAAGGATGCATCAGTGTTTGCTAGGCTAAAGGAGGTTATAAAGGAAGCATGGAGCCTCGTTTCCTTAGCTTTTAGAGATTTTGAACGCTCCTTATCATGGCCGCCACTTAAAGACTTCTGGCGGTTAAGGAAAAGTGGATAGGAAAGGAGATGGGAGGGACTATTCAGATGCAAGTGTTAGGAAATCACCTCCACAGACTTTGACGACCAAGTTTGACAGATGAAATGAATTAAGTGCTGCAACACCAGACCATTTAATTAGTAATTTATGAAATATATATACTTTATACTTTTCAGAATTAAAACTAAATGTAAAATGAATTTGATTAATTATTGACACGTTTCATTTATTAATGAACAGTGTATTTATTTTATTGTGGCACTCCATACGTTACATCTGGTTCGTTCACTTCCTTAAATAATATCTATCATCATAAGGAATAAAAAAATCTGATGCCTTGGATGGAGAATCTTAAAGTTTTTTCTTTCTCATCTTTCCAGCCATGTCATTATGTTGCACCACTTTTCCTCTCTAAGGGACAGCACATGCGAGTGAGTTGTCTAGTGTGGTTTGTTCTGCGACAGGAGCTATTGTAGCTTAAGAAAATTATTATTCAAAAAATAATTTAAAAAATTGATATGGATGCATTTAGAATTGATCCGAGAATTGCGCGACGTAATATCGCGATATATTGCCAAATCAATTTTTTTCAACAACCCTACTAGCCATGGATGTAGTTGGAGCTTTGATATTTGTATAGATTAAAATGCACAACACAAATAAAGGAAAAGCTCACCCTTTGTTTTTCGGAGAAGTTTACAAGTACCGTAGTACAGTAGCTATTGCATAAAGGTTTATTTATTTAGCTCTGAACAGCCTGTAAATATTACACACAATAAAACCTTAAAACAAATAGAAGTTTAGGAGACCTACAGTTTCTAAATAAATGTATATATACAGTTAGGGATGTAACAATTAATCGTAAGGCAGTTAAAAATCGATTCATCGGTATCACGGTTCACATCGATGCTCTGAAAATTGAATCGCAGTATTTTTTTTAAACAGCAGAGGGCGCTATATATCCTCGTCTAAAAGTGTAGGCGGCAGGTGGAATCTGCTACTACTTTCTTTCTGGCCGCCTTCTACTCTTAAACATTTTCATAAATGATTCTTTACCCCTTTAGCACCGAAAGAATATCTGTAATATTACGTGAATATCTGTAAAAGTCATGTTTTTCTATTAGCTCTGTCTGCTAGCATAGCATCTCTTCTTCACTGCAAGGATAGCTGCATGCCAACCGACCACTAGCTTACCAGCACCCTCTGCTGGTCCAAACAAATATCTGACCTAAATACATTGCAGATTTTTTTTTTTTTTTAAAGTCAAATTGTTAAAGCACAAAATACATTTTCAGTTGCACTTTTAAAAATAAAAAGAACTATTACGGAGTTTAGCATTATTTACTATAGAACCAGAATTTAAATTAAAAACTTTCTTCTTCATTTGCATTATTCCTTTGTTTCATTCAAGATTTTTTTTTTAGTTAAATTGCAGTTTTAAATAGTTTATCAAGAGATTCTTTTGACAATTAAATATAAAAGGAAAATAGTACAGTATTTTCAAGTTTTTTTCCCCCAAAAAATAAAGGAATATTTGTCTACAGTCCCATTTTGTAAAATAAATCGTGAGAGAATCGTATCGTGAACCCAGTATCATGAATCGAATCGTATCGGGAGTTGAGTGAATCGTTACATGCCTATATACAGTACATTATCTCTGCAGAATACTAAGCTTTTGGTAAAAACATGGGGGTAATTTTGACCTGTGGAACAAAGTTATTTGGGGGATTCTTGGCTAATTTGAGGGCCAAATGACCCGTGGCTCTCGTTCATTTCTGACACTGCAAAAAACAAATGTGTTTGAACAGAGTTGTGTGTAAAACAGGATCATCACCTTGCATTCCTCATGGAGCAGCACCCTGGACTATTCCCAGTTCATAGCACGTGTTATCACACTCACATCACCCTGCAGGACCAAGCCATTGGTGCACACATACACACACACACACAATGGCACACGGTGGCGACCCTCTGTGCCATCCACTCAGTCACGTGTGACAGCTGCCATGTCTCCTTCACAGGCACTCTACGGACGCCTTGTTCACAGCTTCTCCTTCAGCTCGCTGCGATTCGCCAGTTGTTTCAAGGTAAAACAGGAAACAGGTTTTTTTTTTAATATTTTATAAACCGCACAAAAAGTATACAACAGCACAAAAGATAACGCAATATTGAAAAGGGGTAAGAAATTGGGGGGAAAACAAAAAATTTTGAAATGTAATATCTGTAACTAAATAATGACATTGCTTTTAGATATTAATAATAAAGTATGTAACTTCAGACACAAATACTTTCCTTTTTCTGAGAGAAATCCTGCTTTTTCTTTCTTTTTTGTATCAACCAAATTTTGCTTTAATTATCATGCATTTTATTATTTATATTAATTTGGATTCATTAGAAATTATAAATGTCATAGGAAATTATAAAAATAATAAAAACAAAACCATTTTCTCAGAAGTTGATAAATATATAATTTTATACTGAATTTTCTTTATTTTAGATACGAGTAGTGAATTAAGGTAATAGGTTGTTTTGTTTTTTCTTTTTATGTTTGGACAATTTAAATCAGAGGGATCCACTGCATTTGTGCTTTTATTTTTTAATTTTTTTTAGTTTTTACAAAAAAGATTTGGCATGTATTACTATAAAATTATGTATCTGTGCTTTTATTTTCATTAATAGTTTTTATTTAAACAGTTGTACTTTTTTATTTAGTGCTATTTTTGTTGTTTTTTTTCATCTTTTACTTTGTTGCCCACAGTGATATTTAGTTTTAAACTGCTCCATCTTTTCACAATATTAATTAAAGCCTTACCAGGTCAGAGCCTTTGGTCTAAATGATTTAAATGTGGGGTTTAATGGCGTGACGTGTTTGTTTCACTGAGCGTTTCCTGATTTTAAAGTTCCTGTCCTCCTCTGTTGCTTCCTCTGTTTCTGTCTGTCATCCTCATTAAATTCAGTGTAATTAAGTCTGAGTAATTAAGAATCACTCCAGGTGATCGTCCTTTTTTTTAAAGCATGCTGTATCAAAAATATCAAATCAATGGCTGTTCCGGTCGGCCCCCCTTTCTGTCCTTTGTCCCCGTCTGCTTCTTCCTCCCCTCCCCAGGCCGCCGACCTCACGATCGAACGGAATGCGGCGTGCAAGCCAAAGCCCGAGCCGTCCACGCTGCTGTTCGGTAAACAGTTCTCGGACCACATGTTGACCATCTGCTGGTCGGAGAAGGACGGCTGGGAGGCTCCGCAGATCAAACCCTTCCAGAACCTTTCCCTGCACCCGGCCTCCTCCGCCCTGCACTACTCCATCGAGGTGAGCGAGCAGGAAATGCACTTTGATGACTTTAATCAGCTGTCGTGTGATTGGTCAGATGTGGGCGTGGTTCGTGATGTCTTTTAACATACTGTGTGCATGCATGCTGAATGAACGATGTCATCAAAGTCACTGTTTGACTGATGTTACAGTTAGGAGTAGGGATGCACCAAATATATTCGGGGGAATATTGCAAAAAAAGCAACATTCGCCCTTCGGTTTAGTGAGTTAAAAGCAAGGCCAAATAGTAGCGTGTGACGCAATCAAACAACGTGCAGTAATTTTGAGTCATAAAAGTGTGGTCGTTGCTGCAGAACCAGCAGCTGCAGCTCCTCCTTTCTGCACACAAACACAACCAGACTCACAACGCTCTCCGTCGCCCGTAACCGCATAAAAGTTGGAAATTTGAAAAGCTCTTCTTCTAATCAATCTTTAAAAAATAAATAAGTTATTTCTTGTGTCTACAGTGTCTCTGAGTATTTATTAGTGGAGGATCTATAACAAGCATGAGTAATAGGGCTGGACGATTTGGACCAAAACTCATATCTCTGTTTTTTCTCAAAATGGCGATATATGATATACATCTCGATATTTTTAACTCAATAAAGTCTGACCATAAAGACAATTCAGGGTTAAATTTGCTAATGAAAAATAACTCACAGGCACATTTATTAACAAAAGCTGCATTATATGTGCCACTTTTGGCTTTTGCTCCAAAAGGTCTCCCTCTACAACACTTGTGCCGGCGTTGCTCGCTCACGCACCTCGCTATCCCTCTACGCTGTAAAAATTCCAATTGCTTTATCTATTATTTTATTAGGTGTTATGGTTCAGCTGGTAAACATGTTATCTTGTGGCAGCCAGATTAGGAAACAGAAGCTAAAGCCACACAGAGCTCATCAAACTCTCGTCCTCTGTCTGTCCTGCAGCTGTTTGAAGGCATGAAAGCGTTCCGTGGCGTTGACAACCACATCCGTCTGTTCAGACCGATGCTCAACATGGAGAGGATGCACCGGAGCTCCGACAGGAGCTGCCTCCCCGTGAGTCCCAGAACAACCGTCACAAATACAAACCACAGATGGTGACGCAGGATGTTGTTTCTGTGCAGCTGTTCGACAAAGCGGAGCTGCTGGAGTGCATCAGGAAGCTAGTGGAGGTCGACCAGGAATGGGTTCCTTATTCCCTGGATGCCAGCCTGTACATCAGACCCACCTTCATAGGAATAGAGGTCAGAGTTCACTCCGCCCCATCCCATCAGGTGAGCTGGGATCGCCTCATTCCATCTCCTTGTTCATCCGTACTGCTTCCTCCTCTTCCAGCCGTCTCTGGGCGTGTCCCGCGCAGGAAGAGCCATGATCTTTGTTATCCTGGGCCCAGTAGGGCCGTACTTCACCACGGGCTCCTTCAACCCCGTGTCTTTGCTGGCAGACCCCTCCTTCGTCAGGGCGTGGAAAGGCGGCGTCGGCGCCTACAAGATGGGAGGGTGAGTGTTTGTCAAGTCAGCAAAAAGAAACCGCAGACGATGTAGGTTTAGCGTTGGTCTCACTCAACTATATTCGCTCATTCGCTACACTATTTAATTTTTTAAAAATTTAATTTATGTATTTAATTTATTATTGCACTTGAAATTGAGTCTCCTGTTTTCCAGGGAAAGATGGTGAGTAAATAAGTGATATAATTAATAAATATATTGTTGATAATGATGAGTGATTTATTTATTTTTAATTTAAAAATCGGGTGTGTATGTGGGGGGCGGTGGCTGCCTCTCAGCTTGGGATCTTGGGGGCCGTCTGAGGGGTTGCTCAGCCATGGGGTGGTGGCCTGACTGAATCTTCGGATCCGGAGTGGTATTGTCCTAAAAGATGAAAAATGCAGAATAAGGATTAATATTTCAGTAAAATCTTGTAAATATGTGTATATTTAATGCTTCAGAAGCTCAAATCTCACAAGACTTTGCGTGAGATTTGACAAGTTTGTGTGTTATTTGATTTTTTAACACTTGCTGCTTGGGCTGGGCAATATGGACCAAAACTCTAACTTAAATTTGCTGATACACAGTGCCTGACTTGCATTTATTGACAAACAGCTGCACAGTATGTGCCTTTTTCTTCTATAAGGGACAGCATGTGTGAGTGAGTTCTGTAGTGTGGCGTGTTTAGGGGAAGGTCTGGGTTAGGACACAGTTGGTGATCATCTAACTGAGCTTTTCATTCTGTTCTGAGAAGTAGCGAAAGCAGCGACTCCAAAAACAAGTGTTTTATTACAAAAAAGCTATAAAAACAATAAGAATATATGGTTATAGGGGATATTGTAGTTTTCTATATCTCCAAAATATGAACTCGATATATTTTGAATCTCTAAATATTGCCAAGGTCTACATGCTACATATTAAACCACATGTTTACCTGCATAACAGGGATAAACATGGTATAAAAAAGTGATATTTTCTCCAAACATGAAACATATCTCAGTTATTTCAGTTTCAGGAAGATTTCCCTCTTCTTTTCTGTGATTGCTGTAAACGTGAGGTAGATGTTTAAAGTTGAGTGGAGCATTTCTACTCCGTGATGTTTCCATGGAGTCAGAAAGTAGCTGCTGTGCTTTCCTTCAGCTCTACTTTTGGACAAAGAACAACTATTTGAGTTTCTTCTTCTCTGTAAGGCCCTGAAAAGCAGCTCCCAGTGTGAAGGGATTCACTATCCAGTAGAGGTGGGAGAAAAAAATCGATTTTTAGATGCATCGAGATTCGGAGGTGAATGATTCTGAATCGATTCTTTAATTTCCAGTAATCGAAAATCTAAATTTTAGAGGCCGTTTAAAAGACTGAACAAAAAGGCCGCAGAACTGTGGCGTGCAGCGCGTTTCCAGAGGGACGCTTTAAAGAGAGCACAACAACAAGGAAGCATGGACGTTAAGACCAGTCCTGTGCAGCTTAAAATCTGATGTTTCTTTAATGTCCACAGTGGAAATGAACTGGACCAGAGCCACGCTGTATGTAAGCTCTGTTACACTAAAATTAAGTACTTTGGGAACACAAAGAACACGAAAAGCCCTATAGCACGCTTTCACCCAGAGGAGGAGGCTGCTACTGTGGCTAAAAGTTCCTCTGCTAACCAGAGAACAATCGAACAAGTCACAACAAAGCTTCCACCCTCTTCAGAAAAGGTAAAGTGGATTAACAAGTCGATTGCAACATTATTGCTAAGGATTTACGTCCTTACTCGCTCGTGGAAAACCAAGGCTTTCGTGAGCTGCTGCATACTTGGAGTTGAGTTACACCGTCTCTTCTCTACGGTGTTTTACTGATACAGCCATCCTGAAGGTTTACAACCAACCAAAACAGAAGTCATACCATCACTGCAGAAAGCGAGTAGGATAGCAGTGACGTGTGATGCATGGACATTATCTTACCAGGCACTTTATCTCTGATGACTGGAAGCTAATGTCATACGTCATTTTTTTTTTTTTTTTTTTCAATTGAAGTTATGTTACAAGGAAGGCTGCTACTCCCTTTGTTTCCACATACTTCTTCCATTAATGTAATGAATGGTAATGTATCTCTTTTTTTCTAACTACAAATAATATATATTTTTATACAGTGCGTGGACACAATGAATACAACAGATATTTTGTGAATAAGATATGCATCAAAATACATTAATCGATATCGAATCGAATCGTGAGGTGCCTAAAGATTCCCACCCCTACTATCCAGCCTGTTTCCAGTTCAGGATCAGCTGTGGTTGGACCTGCAGAGGAAGGTTTTACCTTGGAAAAGCACTTGGAGCTGCATTTTATGTACGAAAAGCACTTATTAAGAATAAAGATTGATTGATTGATTGAGAGACGTGCTGCTGATTTTGATCAATAATCACATAAAAACAGACATCTTGGACTGAAAGCTGCTCCTGGTTTCTGGCTCGAAGCCACGTTACATAACTTCACGCTCTGAGCCTCAGGAATGCATCACAAGGTCGTCGTTCACATCCCGTTTCACATGTGACTCAGCAGCAGCAGTAATTAGACTCTACAAACTTCACTTTAACCTTTAACCTGTGTTAATGATTTATAACTGTATATCCCCATGGAAACGCCCTTAAATACTTAATAACAATTTTTTTGTTTCTGTAATTTTTTAGTTTTATTATACTTTGTGCACTAATCCTGTCTACTCTGTATTTGTTATAAAGTCACAATATGGGCCAGCTCAGATATTTTCTAAACAACGAGCAGTTTGATCTCAAGTGGGCCACACATTTTCTGTCGGAAAATAAGTAATTTTAACATTATTGGGCCGTATTTGCACGTATTCTACATATACATGAAATACAAAATATGTAAGAAACCGACAATATCATGGTTTCCGCGGATCTTTACAAAGTCTTAAAAGGCATTAAATTCATGAGTATAAAAATAAGGCCTTAAATCTCATTAAAATGTTTCAAAAGTCTTAAATTCTAACATAGAAGTATAATTTTATGATTGTATATATCTCAAATTTCAAAATAAATGGTGACATTTGATTTTTCTTAATGATTTTTATTTTTTGTATTTCTGTTATTGTGTCATAAGATTTCTTTTAGTAATCTTGTGTTTTTGGAGTGATTTTGATTTTTCAGATAGTGTTAACTTTGGGGGCCACTCATTGCACATCTGCACTAGACACTAGAAAAAAATGTACCCAAACTCTTTGTAAGTGATGTGGCGTTTTGTACCCTCCAAATATGTTGGTGTTGCTGTGAAGTTGGTCTTGAATTTAATTTCAAAGGCAATAAAAAGTTGAATTTAATTTGAGTAAAGCCGGAGAAACCCTGAATATCCAGTGAGAAGAATTCAGTCCCATCAGGATCTTCACTTTACATTTCCTAGAGTTTTTGACCAATTTATTTTTTATTAAGGAAAATATTAGGTCATACTTTGAGGAAAATTGAAGGATTTTGTAAGAATTTTGAGTTTTTTCAACTGTTTAACATTGAAAATGACTGCAATCAATTGACACAATTTTTATTTTTTCCTGTGGGCCAAATTGGATGCCCCAAATGGCCAGATTTGGCCCCCAGGTCATGAGTTTGACACATGCATTAGAACAAGCGATTACAGATGATTTATTGATGAGTCATCACTCTGCAGGAACTACGGACCAACCATCGCGGTGCAGAACGAGGCGGTGAAACGTGGCTGTCAGCAGGTGTTGTGGCTGTACGGAGAGCAGGAGGAGATCACTGAGGTGGGAACCATGAACCTCTTCATCTACTGGACCAACGAGGATGGAGGTGAGTGTTCACACACGTGCAGAAAGCAGCTCCTCCTCAGAGGAAACATCAGTTTAACTGCCCGTATGTGTGTGTGTGTGTGTGTGCAGAGAAGGAACTGGTCACACCTCCGCTGGACGGCATTATCCTCCCCGGAGTCACTAGACAGTCTCTGCTGGACCTGAGCCGCAGTTGGGTAAGGATCAGCATCTGTTATCGCTCTATTGTGTAGAGACTCAGATTTCCCATTTTAATATGTCCTCAATTCAATTTAAGAAGAGTTCATCTATTTCTGTTTTGCTGATTCTTTTTTGTCAATTTCGATGACTTTACTGGCAAATAAACATCCTGAAATCATTCCAGACATGCTAGATCAGGGGTGCAAAATACGTCGACCGCGATGTACCGGTTGATCGAGCATGTGGGCTGCAAGACCTCATAAATGAATGACAACGGCACAGTCACATATACTAGAAATGAAACCTAACAATTCAGCTTTTGACCTCAATTTGAGGGGGCGCTAGCGCACTAATCTGTTCATTCACAACCTCTAATTATCAGTAGAAGAAGAACCTTCTCCAGACCTAAAGCTGCTAACACACCCGCTCCTACCGACACAACCAGGTACATTTATTATCAGCATCTTCAGACAGCCTACGTGTGTGGAAGCCATTGAAGTTCTTCTATAGAACAAAGTGACTGACTGTCAATGCTAAATGTGCTTTTTATTGTGGGTCTTTGATGAAGAAAGCAGTTGTGTTTGCTACTTTGCATTTTCAAAATATTTTTCTTCTTTTTAAAATATTTTAATCAAGCTCATTTTCTAAGTGTTACTGTTTCAATATTATTTTTGTATTTTAATGCAAAGAAGTGGAACAAACTGCCAGCAGAGCTGAAGTCAACATCCAATGTAAACATTTTTAAATCTAAGTTAAAGGCACTTTTTTTTCTACTGTGTATGACTGAGAGGGAGATTTTAAATGTTTTTATTGCTGATTTTAAATGATTTTACTGGTAATTTTATGTTCCTATTTATTTTAAAACTGTTGAATGTTTTTTGATGCACTTTTTAATCATTTAAAGCATATTGATTTAAATGAAAATAAATTTGCTTTGCCTTAATGTTTTACAAATAATAAATAATTATTCAATAGTTGTAGTAATAATAATAAAATAATAATAATTTTAATAGTGTAAATATTACATCCTCATTATTTACAATTATAACCCCCCCAAACACAGTAGACTTTATTCGTAGTACTTTTATTTCTTACCTTTTTAAACAATTATCTGTACTTTCTACTCCTTATATTTCAAAAATTAACTCGTTACTCTTAAGACCTTCGAAGATGACGTAAAAAGACTGAAAATTTTGGTAGTTTGAGCTTTTTTCTGTTAGGCAGGTCTAACTAATTATTTTGACAAAAATATCTAAATATTACTTCTATTTTAGAGAATTTTTAATTTTTCAGAAGATTTCATCATAAGAAAATTTAGAGTGAGTAAAAATCATTTAAAGGCAAGAATTTGCCGAAATGTAAATCTGTGAAATAAATCCTTAGTATTTAGAAATTTGACTTATTTCAGAATCAAAAAAGATTTTATTTGCCAAGTACAGTTTAAAAACAGCACAAGGAAATTAACTTGGCAGTTGGAGCGAAGAACACACACAACACACTGAGGCGGCCATCTGCGGCGCTATAATGAAAAGTGGGAAAGCAGGAGGAAAGGAGAGGGGGAAAAAGGCAGGTCCTAGACTGAGTTCTCTTTGGGGAGCACAGTGTAGAACTATGAAAAACCTCCTCAGCGTACGCCATAAACAAAACAATCACAACAAACTGTTTGTTTCCTACTAGTCATTCATCCACCAGGTTTCCAGGTGAGAAAAAAAGAGTATAAATGTGATATTATCTTTAAACATGCATGTGAGGTATTACCGAGTCATATTTCTGCCTGATTTTAAATAAAGAAGAAAATAAAACTGTTTATTTCAGTTGCATTTTCCGTCCGTTTCCCGTGGTTGCGGTGAATCGTAGTCCCTACTAGTGTTTAAAGCATTAAACCGTGTGTTTCTTTTCAAAGGGTGAATTTAAAGTGACGGAGCGCACCGTCTATATGAAGGAGCTGATGGAAGCGCTGGATTCAGGACGAATCATGGAAGTGTTCGGAGCAGGAACGGCCTGCGTCGTGTGTCCTGTGGGAAGCCTCCTGTACAAAGGCCAGGTGAGAGCATTAGCATTAGCTTGGATGACCATATGATTGATTTCCAAAAAAGAGAACACTTGGGTCGACCTCGGCATACTCAAAGTGATCAGTGTTTTCTTGAATCTACCTTGTAATGGCAAAATAAAATATAATAGATAAATAAGTTGTTATTGTGCGTCTGAAATCAGTGGTGACTCAAGTCAATCACCTTTATTACGATTAAAACAATCTGTCCGTGAAAAATCTCACATTTAACTTCTTAAAATCTCTGTCATTGAAAAAATGAGAAACATCTCCTCCTAGAAATTAAAACTATAACTAACAAAAAACCTCAAGGCTTAAAGAACATTAAATAATCATTAAATATACACTTCAATAAATATGTGACCTTAACTTCCTATAGGATAACTTTCTCTGAGCGTCCATGGAGGTTTTATCATTAAGGAGGATTTTATCTCAGACATTTTTAATTAAATCCACCAGTATTTGGTCTTATTTGGTGTTTCTTTTCTCTTTACCGTGACATCTTTAATGATTCCGTCACGTGTGAGTAAGAATAGACCCCTTAAAGGCCCATGTCACGAGTCAGGTGGCTGGAGGCAAAAACAGGAAACGCCGCTGGCTAAAGCATAGATATATATAAACACTAGATGACGCAAGCGGGATTCACCAGCGTAGCTTAACTGGCCATCTTACCTCAGACAACTGACATTCTGACGCGCTGTACGGTAGCTGTTGGAAGGTGAGTGATCAACTTAAACAAAAATACCCTTAACTCGATGAAATATTGATGGATTTACAACCGGTTTGCCTTATTACAAACCTTATTATACGTAGGTATGACATAGGAGGTTTGTACATGTTGAAATTGCCACTTGCTGTTTGAAAATTGAGGAAGTTAGGGTTATTTACAGTAAATAGTACATGCACCATTGACATCGATGTAATAAGCGAGGCCAGCTGTCTGAGGTAAGATGGCCGCCACGTTGCTACGTCGCTCCTCATTGTCTAACAGCGCAGTTAAGTCATCTAGTGTTTATATATATATATCTATGGTGGGTTGCCTCCTAACGTAATAAAGAGCAACTCTTTAGCTTTCAGAAACTGGTTGAATTTCTTCGATAGGGCAAATATTAACAGAGTTACGGTATTTTAAATTAACGTGTTCACTGAGGTGCATTCAGAGTCCCTGGGAAACCTGGACATTTTCATGTATTTATGAAAATCCGGCCAGACGAGACATAAAAAGATGACATGTCCAGGTAAATCAGGACATATGGTCACGCTATGCTATTAGCATTATCATTAGCACTGCCTGCTAACATACCCTCATCTGGTGACGCTGAATGTTTTTTAATGTTTTTTTTTCCCTCTCAGACGTTTGAGATCCCAACCATGCAGAACGGGCCAGACCTGGCCAAACGCTTCTACAAGGAGCTAACGGATATTCAGGTAGGAGCAAATGTTTAAATAAAGTTTAAGTTAAAAAAAAACAAATCAAACACAAACTTCAGGTGATCTCTGAGGAAAAAGAAGCTCACTAACAAAAAATGTCTCAATTTAAAGCAATTTAAACATACAGTAAATATATAAAATGTATCTGTGATTAAGGGAAAACAATTATAAATAGGTGTGTATATAGTATATACCAATGTATGTGTATGTTTGGACAGATTAATGTATAGTGGATTACATGAATTGTATCATTATATAGATATATGTCAATGAATTATGTCTCCTTTTATTATATATACTGTATATTAGGGATGTAATGATTAATTGTAAGGCAGTTAAAAATCGATTCATAGGTATCACGGTTCACATCAATATTCTAAAAATTTAATCGCAGTACTTTTTTATATATTTATCCTTCTCTTGTTTAAAAGTGTTGGCGGCGGGCGGAATCTGCTACTGCTTTCTTTCTGGCCGCCTTCTACTCTTAAACATGTTCATAAATGATTCCTTACCCCTTTAGCACCGAAAGAATATCTGTAATATTACGTGAATATCTGTAAAAGTCATGTTTTTCTATTAGCTCTGTCTGCTAGCATAGCATCTCATCTTCACTGCTGGAATAACTGCATGCCAACCGACCACCGGGCTACCAGCGCCCTCTGTTGGTCCAAACAAATATCTGACGTAAATACAGTGAAATGGCTGTTTTGTTTTTTAAAGTCCAATTGTTAAGGCACAAAATACATTTTCAGTTGCACTTTTAAAAAGAAAAAGAACTATTATGCAGTTTTGCATTGTTTACTATTGAACCAAAAATTAAATGAAAAGGCTTCTTCTTCATTTGTATTATTCCTTTATTTATTTTATTCAAGATTAATTTTTAGTTTAATTGCATTGTTTTGAATAGTTTATCAAAGGATTCTTTTGAATTTTTCCCAAAAAAAATAAAGGAATATTATATTTCAGTCATCATTTGTCTACAGTCCCATTTTGTGAAATAAACCGTGAGAGAATCGTATCATGAACCCAGTATCGTGAATCAAATCGTATCGGGAGTTGAGTGAATCGTTACATCCCTAATATATATTTAAATATGTGTATATTATAAGAAGATCCATGTATAGTAGTAGATATTACAATGGGTAGGATCATATAAGTTCATATTTTACCTGCAGGATTTTGTAACTATTTATTCTCTCTTTGCTTTGCTTTGTTTTATTTTTTATTTATTATTTCTTTTTTTTTGTGGTAAATACACTGCTGTTGTGTTCATTTTTTAAATCAAATCAAATTTAAGAAAAAAAAGTCAGTGTATGTTTTGGTCATTGAATTTTTACGTACAGAAAATTTGATTTCCGTTTTCCAAATTCAAGACATATTTCTTCATCAGGGTGAAGAAGTGATAAACAAACATTTAAAAATGGGTTGATTTTCAATTTTTGTTTCTAAAACCAAAAAACAGAAATAGCAGAGGACAAAAACAAAAAAAACACCCGTTTTTTTTTTTTTTTTTAATTATGCGAGACCTGAAGTTGTTCTTTTCAAAATAAGAGCACATATGAGGATGCCGCTGTGTTTCTGGTGCCAAAATATGAATTATCTCTATATTTTTTCTGCTGTTTAAAATGTCTTTGGAACCGTACTCTGAAATAATCTTTGCAGAAATTGCTACAAATATATTGCACATGTTACATAATATCAGTAAATCGGATTAAACCATTTTCTGTGCATAATCTCCTCACGTCTTGCTGAAAAACTCCCACTCCCACTTTGGTGTGATTTTTCTGCAGATGACAAGCCATGTTTTACCATAATTCATATATTACGGCACCAGAAAAACAGCAGCGTCCTCATATATGTGCTTTTATCTTGAAAAGAACAACTTCCGGTCTCACCATTTTGAAAAACGAACCTTTTTTTTTGTTTGTTTCTGTCAACCTGATTTTTAAATGTTTTTTTATCCCTTCTTGACCCTGATGAAGAAATATGCCTTGAATTTTTGGTTTTTATATTTGAAAACGCAAAACAAATAACCACACCTTTTTTGTTTTTCGATTTACTTTTCTGAACGGAAAATTCAATGAATAAAAACATAGACTGACCCAAAAAAAACGACTGATTTGATGTTATTTGTTACGGTTTCATTTCGTCAGACAACTTGTTTCAGGAATTTGACTTTGATCTCCTGACATGTTTTGACTGTCAGGAGAGCAAAGCAAAATTCCTGAAAAAAGTTGTCTGAATAAATGAAACCTTAACATATTATTTCAAAAGTGAACTTGCTGCAGTTATAATTTGATGTTGTAGGATCGATCACGTCCCAGATTATTCCCGCCAACAGACCAACTGTTAAGTCTCCCAATGCTAAAATAAAGCTAGGTGTTATGCTTTGATTAGTGATCATGTTACTTTGTGCCTGCTCTCTGACCAACACTGCTGATTGTGACGACGAGTGTAAAAACTCTGGTCGCATTCAGTGATTGTAGCGGTGTTACGGTGAGGTTCGTCAACATGTTATATTGTGATTGGTTTCAATCACAACGATTGATGAAGGAAAAGTGTAGCTGTTGTCTGAAGTTTGTAAATATGAGGTGAAATGTCCTTACGTAGTTGTCCCAGTTGGTGTAACGGTGTAACTGGTGATCATGTTATCTGATGACACTACATGTAAACTTCTGCTGTTGCCTGTCACCAGTTATAATGATCACCAGTTGATCTGAAACACCCAACAGGTAAACTTCTCTCCAGTGCTTCTAATATGTTTTTTTTCCCTCCATCAGCCTAAAAAAAACTTCCTGAATGTAAACACAGTTCTCTGTTCTGATTGGCTCTCTCTCTCTCAGTACGGACGCACAGCCAGCGATTGGGCGCTGCTGGTCGTCTGAACACTACACTTTGCACACGTCTGGGAGAAACCAGCAGGCAGTCGTTATGCCAGTTTGGATGACCTGATCCTCCAGCCCGTCCTCGTCCACCCAGTCACTCCTCGTCTGAATCCTTGTTTCTGTGGAATGTTAGAGAGTTTCCTTTGTCTGTGGGAGTGTGTTGCATTCCTTAAAAATGAATCCTGTGTTTTATTTTAGCATCGATTTGATGGATTTTAAGATGAAAACCTGCCGTAACCGTGGGTTACCTCAGGTGTTTTAGGTCAATGTTTGTTTTAGGTCAAAAGCGAGAAAAATAATCTAGTATTTAAAGAGGAAAACCTTGTTACAATCTAAATCAAAGGAAAATTGGTCTCAATACATTTTAATCAAATGCTTCAATTTTTATGGATGAATTTACTAGATTTTTATTTATTTTTTAACACTTTTTGTCATTCTGAAAATCTTCCGCATTTTGCTAAAATATTTACAAAACTTACCAAACCCTTTTTAATTTAGATAAAGATGATTAATTTATGAATAAATAAACTTTATCCCTTTACTTTTTAATAATTGTGAAAATTTGGATGTAATGGATATAAAAGCAGAATTTTAAGTTTCATTCCAAAAATTTAATTCATGCCAATTAAAACTTCTGAATAATGCAGAGAAATGTTTTTAACTGAAATAGTTTTTTTGTTTTTAAATCTAATTTATTTGAACAAAAATATAGAGAATTGTAATTTTTCTCATAGTTTTTCACATGAAAACTTGGATTGTGTAAAATGAATTAAAAAAAAAAAAAATCAAGAATTTATTGAGACGTAAATCTGTGAAATAAATCCAAAGCATTTCTGGAGGAAGTCTGAGAAAACCTGCAGGACTTTTATTTTGGAGGAATGCGATGCGCTCCGTTGTAGAGTTTGAAATTCTTGACGCACAAAAGTTTTTTATCCTCACTGCAGCAGCACAGAGTGAGGATTTGTACTGGAACCGTTTGCTCTCCTTTAGTGTGTGTGTGTGTGTGTGTGTGCGTGTGTGCGTGTGTGTGCGTGCGTGCGTGTGTGAGAGAGCTGTAATTGCTGTAACCCTTGTTTCCTGTAACGTGGGGCCACGTCACTTTGACGCCAGAGTTTGCACTTAGATCTGATTCTCCGGGACGTTTTTGGCGAGGACGAGGTTTTGTTGCGTCCTTGTTTGTTTGTTTTTTTCTTGTTCCACTTGTGTTTTGTGTGTTTGGTGTGTTTTTATTTTCCCAGGCTTTCAAACGATTCCTTCCTTTTTCTGGTTTTCACGTGAAAGCTGTAACGTCGTCTTCCAGTATCCGACACTCCTCAGCAGGATTTTATTTTTCTGTCCTTTTTACGCGAGAAGCCACAACAGTGACGGAAAAATGGAGAAAACCAAACAGTCGTTTAGTATTTTGTATCGAGAGTTTTTCCGTGAGTTTAGATTTAATAAAAAGATTATTTTTGTTCTTTTGATTTCAATTTTTAAGAAGAAAATCTTGTTACAATCTTCATTTTTAAGCTTTCAAAAATAAAAGAAAATGGACCCAATACATTCGAATCAAAATCTGCAATTGTTATGGATTAATTTATTGTATATATTTTAATACTTTTCCTCATTATTCTGAAAATCTTCTGCAATTTGTTAAAAATATTTACAAAACCATTTTAATTTAGATAAATGTAATCAATTTGACTGAATAAAGAATAAATCCATGCAAAACTGTGAAACTTTATCCGATTAGTTTTTAATAATTGTGAAGATTATGATTCACAAATGGATATAAAAGCAGATTTTTAGGACAAAAGTGTGGATAAAGAATGTTTTATTGATTTAAAAAAAAAAAAAAAAAAAGCTTTCTTTCCGAAATGTCATTTCAGATCTTTTTTTTTTTTTTCTTTTAATTAGGATAATTTTAATTAAATATATTATTTTCTGTTATTTGTTGATTGATTCCATCATTCTTAATATTTTTTTTTAATTGTTAGAATTTAAAAAAAAAAATCTTTAATGAGTTCTTTTGAGTTTAGATTTAATAAAAATATTTTTGTTCTTTCGGTTACATTTTTAAAAAATATAGATTAACTTTTTAACGATTTAGGAATATTTGTGAAGATTTTTATCTTTCATTTATATTTTTAGAATTATAATGAAATGATTAATTCCACTGTAATTTAAAAAAAAAATGCAAAACTACACAAATATTTTTAATTAATGCGACAAAAGACGGCAATATAACATGCATGTTTATCTTTATTTCCAATTTATTCATCTTTAATTTTAAAATCAGGAAAATGTTTTTCTTTTTTCTTTAAAAAAAAAAATACAAAACTTCCAGTTTGTCCCGTTAATTAAAAACATTTGTTTTGTGTTCAGTCACGAGTGCAGATAATTCCCGTTTTATGGATTTAAAATAATTGTGAAGAGTTCAGTTACTGGTTTCTAATTTTTTCAAAAAGCAGATTTATTTTTTTCCTTCTGTTATTTAAGGTAAAATATGTTGATAATTTACTTTTCATTAATTTAAATTATCACGCAAACTCGTAAATTCAGAAAATTCATTCCTGTTCCCACTTTATTCATGTTTTGCGTTATTTTATAACTTTGAAAAACTGTTTCTTTCATTCCCACAAACTCATAAATTCAGGAAATGATTTATAATTTTTAATCAAACCATGTAGTTTTTTTTAATATGTGACCTTTTGCTTCTGTTGTCGTCGTTTTTCACTCTCGCTGTTGTGTTTTCTCCTGGTACGAAGTGCCTGTGAACGGTTTCCTGTGTGTGTGTTTGGTGCTCATCC
The DNA here is from genome assembly GCF_900634775.1 of Gouania willdenowi. NCBI lineage: Eukaryota > Metazoa > Chordata > Actinopteri > Blenniiformes > Gobiesocidae > Gouania > Gouania willdenowi. The sequence goes on along the minus strand of NC_041051.1, from coordinate 30,914,479 downwards.
AGGATTTAGCTGGAAACTAAAACCATTGTCTGTGTGCTTCATTTTCACCTGCTGTTACTTTTAGGTGGTGGTTATATTTTTAGAATAAACTATGAGATTAATGACGTCGCGTCTCTTTATTTCCACATCGTTCACAGTCAAACTGAAGATTGACCTCTTTAATGCATTTATACTTGCTTTAGTAGTAGCTCCGTAAAGTTCTTAAATGTAAGATTTGTTTTAGGTCACGTTAGATTTAAAGGTTCTGTTATGGTCTCCTCAAGGAAAGTACAAAAAGAACAAATGGCTTGAAATAAGAAGACCAGAACATAATTAAGGACATCACACAAAGATTCATTTAAGTGTTTTTAATTAAATAAATCAAAACTCACCAAAAGTGAAAAACTAAAAGGGTCTGGAAGCTACAACTGAAACCAACAAAATGCAGGGGGAGGCAGGCCAACCCCTACAGGCCGTTGAAGCTGCTCCCCCTCCCTAAATTAGCAAACTGGGATTAAACTAAATATATAAACAAAAACATTGACTACCAGTCACTCCCAGGCCAAGCTAAAATAATAAACTAAATAAATACAACAAAAATGAAGCGTGTGCCCAGCCCTGCATCCTCTCCAGTCTGTCTCAGCTCCTCTCACAGAATGAAGTGCAGGCCTTAAATACTAGCAGACTCCCTCCTGCAGCCAATCAAGCAGGTGCTCTTGATGAGGTACCTGCTCAAAGAGAAAAGATTTAGGGGAGAATGTCATGGCCCCACGCAACAGGTTCATTGTTTTGAAAACAAGGAGAAACAGCGACCTCTGGTGGCAGAATGTCACTGCAGCAGGCCTCCAAAACAAAAAGACCCTTAAAACGAGTTCAATTGTGATGAAACACAGTTAAACTGAGTTTAAAATAAAATAAAGAATAAAAAAAATGTGAAAAACACCCAAACGACAGAAGTAAAGCTATAGTAAGGCATAAACATGGAAAAAAATTTACTTTAAAAAAAACGGGGTTTTTTTTAGATAAGAATATCATAAGACACTTAAAACTAGTTCAAATATGATGAGCACACTTAAACTGGTGTGATAATTCAATAAGGCATGAAAAATTTGAAAAATGTGAAAAACACCCAAACTTCAGAGGTAAGGCTAAAATAAGGCATAAAAATTAAAATTAAAATTGAATTTTGAAATGATTTTATTTTCTGAGATAAGACTATCATAAGACCCTTAAAACTAGTTCAAATATGATGAGCACACTTAAAATGTTTAAAATGCAGTAAGGCATGAAAAATGTGAAAACACATTTCCGAGGTAAGGCTACACACACACAAACACACGTTTTTTGAACAGATTGATTTTTTATTGATTTGGTGAGATGGGTTAATAAAGTGCATTATTAATCAGCTTTTATCATCAGAGAAATCATTTTACCATTTTTTTCATCATAAAGACAGATTCAGATTTGAATAATTGATTGTTGTGGAAAATGTTGGGCTCAGCGCCGACTACTCGTCCTCGTCCTGCTTCTTCACTAAAGCTTCTCCAAACAGAGCCGTGGTTTTCTGACCCACCGGGTTGTACAAGAATGACTCAATCTCGCCGCCGCCATTCCGGGTTTTCTGGAAGTGAATTTCCAAAAGGTCCTGCAGGGTTTCATGCTCCATGATGGTGGGGATTCCCGTTAGCAGCACCGTCCGAGGACACGGCGTCGTCTTCGTCTGGGGAACGAAAAGTCAACGTCACACATCAGAAAAAAAAAAGAAAAAAAACAGTTCAGACCAGGAAGAACTTTATTTTATTTATTTTATTTATTTTATTTATTTAGGACAATAGAACAAACACCCAAAAAATAAGAGGTAAGGTTATACTAAGACATGCAAATGGAAAATGGTTTTGTTTTTCTAAACATTTTCTATTGTCTATATTTTTTATCAAAATAAAAAAAAAAAAAAAAAGAAAGTTTCCAGAAACAGCTCCTAGTCTGATTTAGTGCACCTTACATTAGCATTATCAATAAAGCAAGGCATGAAAATGGGAAGAAAAACGTCTAAGGTAGGAATTTAGTTCATAAAAACTAGTGGAAATACGGTAAACACACTAAAAAAAGGTTGGGATGCATTAAATTCGTGGAATTCTGACAAACATCAACAAATCTGAGGTAAGGCTATAATAGTAAAATATAAAAATGGAAAATGTGTGAAAAAAAAAACCACAATAAGATTACGGTTGGGCCGCAGTGAGGCAAAAAGAAAAAAGTGATCTAGGGTTCGTTCGCATCAATGACTTTTTATTTTGATACTTCCGGTGAATTTGCATATTAGCTAAATATTTAGTTTTACCTGTGACATTTAGATTAAACATTTAGATTTAATATTTAATATTTAACATTTAGATTTAGATTTAATATTTAATATTTAACATTTAGATTTAGATTTAACATTTAAAATTTAAATTTAACATTTAACATATTCAACATTTAAAATTTAGATTTGGATTTAACATTTAGATTCAACATTAATATTTAAGATTTAAATTTAGATTTAACATTTAGATTTAGATTTAACATTTAACATATTGTTTTAGATCTAACATTTAACATTTAGTTTTAACATTTAGATTCAACTTCAACATTTAACATTGTTATAACATTTAACATTTAGCCTTTAAATGTAACATTTAAATGTAACATTTAGATTTAATATTGGCATTTAATTTTTACGGGGAAAAAAAAATCACAAATTTCACAAGTTTTGTTGTAAATCTGGTCAAATACATACATTTTTTAAAAGTAGTTTGTTGCTAAAAGTTCATTTTACCACACGCAACTTTACAATTGTTGCCCCGTTGGTTTTTTGTGTGTGTTAGCATGGTTTAGCATTAGCATTCCTCAGTGTGTCGTCCTCACCTTGAAGTGTGTGATCTGTCCTTTGAGGAACGTGGTCACTCTCACTCTGTGCTTCTTCTTGTTGGTCAGCATGACATGGTGGTGCTCCTTTTCTGTCAAACCTTTGGCCACTGCACAAATGAAAGGTCATTAGTGATCAGCACGCACGCACGCACACGCTCTGATGATCTCACCGTCTTCGCTCACAAACGTGATGACGACCGTCCCAGAGTCCGGCAACAGCTCACACTCCTCCACCTCACCACCACCATTTCTGCTCTTAGAGAAGTGGATCTCCAGTTTACTCAGCAGGACGTCCATGTCCACGTCCATGTTGGGAAGGTCGGAGATTAAAATCCTCCGAGGACAAACCTTGGTGTCGATCTGACGGTCGGAGAAGGAAGGGAAGAGGCAGCGTTGGGGTCAATTACATCTTCAATTATCCATGTTCAATTACAACTCAATCAGTGGCCTTCATTTTTTCCAATTTACAATTATTATTTTGCTCTGAAAGTCAATTACAATTATGTTCTCAATTACTAAAGTTCAATTATAATTCATTACAACTACTACACCTTTAATAAATAACCCCATAAAACATTGTGTTAGCTACCTGTTAGCATCTCTAATGCTAACAGGTCCTAAATCAACTGTAAAATACACTAAAAACAAATATCTATCATCTAATTTATTTCCTATCTATTCGTTACATTGTTAGGCTTAGTAATCAATGAAAATATAGGTTTTAATATTTATGGTGTGGGCGTCTGAGCCTTTGTTGTGTCAGCATATCCCTACATTTATTTTTTTTAAATGGTAAAATGTGGGAAAACTTGCCATGAAGCATATTCTAATAATAATTAACTACATACATGTAGAACTGTACATAGAACTGTAACATGGTTCCCAAGTTTTGCGTTAAATTATAATCGACAACTTTTAAGTCCATTATCTAATGTCAACTTGTCAATTACAATTTAATTACAATTATGACAGCAGCAGATTTTTAAAATTACAATTATAATTATACTACAATAGTAATGAATTATCAATTACGTGATTACAATCATAATTGACCTCAACCCTGTGATTAGATGTTAATGTTCAATTATCATCATGAAACAATATAGATTTAAATACATTAGTTATGACCTTATTGTTACATTTTCTTTCCATTAATTTGTACTCGCCTATTAATACAAGTGACATACGAGTGAAGCAGGATATTTTGAATGAAATGTATCAAAGCTTCAGGAAAAGTGACTAATATAATTTCCCTTTTTGAACCATTCAGAGATAAAGATTGACATTGTTTTTAAAAGTATTGACGGGACCTCTGTTGGTCTCTGTGGTTTTTCTTACCTCTACCAAACTGGGCAGCACCAGATGAACTGGTTGAGCCTCCACAACGATGCTAACGTCTGCCGACAGCTCCACTTGGTGTTGCTTCAGATCCAGGATCTTCTTCGCCACTGAAAGCACCACAGAGACCTTTTTCATGTCTTTAAAACACAAAGTTCTGTGTTTTTCTGTTTTAGTAACTTTAAAAAAAACAACAAATACTTGACACGGAAAAAAAGAGATAAAATGAAAATAGCAAATAAAACTTTATAAAAGCAATTAATAACATTAACCTAGCATTAGCGATAGCCTAACATTAATATTAAGCTAGCATTAACATTAGCCTAGCAATAGGATTAACCTAGCATTAGCATTAGCCTAGCATTAACCTAGCTTTAGCATTAATCTAGCATTAGTATTAGCCTAGCAACAGCATGAACCTAGCACTAGCATTAGCCTAGCACGAGCATTAGTCCAGCAATCGCATTAATCTAACATTAGCATGAGCCTAGCAATCTCAATAATCTAACATTAGCATTAACCTAGCAATAGCATCATTCATTAGAAACACTTTTTCTCCAAACAAATTGCAAGTTAAATTACATATATTACATATTTAAAATGTTTTCATTTTTAATCAATTTCAAAATTTAAATCCTCAAAAGAATTTCTACATCTTTCAAAAAGTTGTCAATTGTTTTTTTATTTCCAAAAAATCAAACTCATTGTTTTTAAACGTAATATGGTAAACTACTGTAGGTAATAATAAAACTAAATACAATGAAATCATATTAAATATTTATTTTTCTAAATAAAAAAACAACAAATAATTGACAAGGAAAAAAAAGAGATAAAATGAAAATAGCAAATAAAACTTTATAAAAGCAATAAAACACTAAAGAAATAAGTAAATACCATTTTAAACAAAATTAGTTTAAAGAAAGCAATAGAATAAGTTAAAATTAAATAAGAACTAAAATAAAATAACCCTAAAAATTATTTTAAAAGCTATACATATTTAAATCAAACTAAATAATGTTAAAGTGATTTAAAAAAAAAAAAAGAAAGCTTAGAAAAGAAAAAGAGATAACGTCAAAATAGCAAATAAAACTTAGCATTATGTAGCATTATTATTAATTAGCATTTTCATTAGCACAAATTCTAATTAGCATTAGGTAGCATTGACATAGCATTAACATCAATCGAGCATTAGTATTAGCCTAGCAATAGCATTAATCTAGCACTAGCTTTAGCCTAACAATAACATTAACCTACCATTAACATTACCCTAGCATTAGCACTAACCTAGCATTAGCATTAGTCTAGCAATCATATTCATCTAACAATAGCATTAGCCTAGCAATCGCATTAATCTAGCATTAGCATTAACCTAGTATTAGCCTAGCAATAGCATTAACCAAGCATTAGTATTAGCCTAGCAATAAAATTAACCTAGCACTAGCATTAGCCTAATAATAACATTAACCTAGCATTAGCCTAACATTAATATTAAGCTAGCATTAGTATTATCCTACCATTAGCATTAGCCTAGCATTAACATTAAGCTAGCTTTAGCATTAATATAGCATTAGTATTAGCCTAGCAATAGCATGAAGATAGCAGTAGCATTAGCCTAATAATAGCACGAACCTAGCATGAGCATTAGCCTAGCAATAGCATCATTGTAACATTAGCATTAACCTAGCAATAGCATCATTGTAACATTAGCATTAACCTAGCATTAGCATTCTGTAAACACTTATAAGCGACTCACCCACTTCCTCCTCAAACCTGACCAGGGCGGTCCCTCCGTCCATCGGGTAACAAACATGTGACTTCATCTCAAACGGCTGGGAGTCCTTTGGGTTTCCTGTGGAGCCGGTGAACGAGAGCTTCCTCTCAGGAACGGCTGAAAACACCTGAAACATCAGCAAACATCAGCAGACGGACAGACGGCGACTGACGGTGTGTCTGTGTGTGCGTGTGTGTGCGCACGGCGTTCTGCTCAGCCAATGACAGGCTGTGTTCGTCCTCCACCATCAGAGCCGCCTCCACGTGTTGGATCTCCTTCATCAGACTGAGCTCCTCCTCCTTCAGGGCCTCCAGCTTCACCTGCCACACACACAGTTTATGTGAAGCTCCGCCCGCTCAGTGACAGACTCCGTGTTGTTGAGTATTGACTAGTTTGCTAAAGCCAACATGAAGCCTTCCTAAGAGCTGCTCTGTCCCATATGAGGTGGGAAAGGATGTTTTAAATCACGTGTGTCAAACTCATGGCCCGGGGGCCAAATCTGGCCCTTTGGAGAATCTAATTCGGCCCACAGAAGAGGGTAAAAATGACAGTAAAAACATGAATCATTGTGTAAATGAAAGTCAACAATATTTGCAGAGACTCACAGTTTTCCCGGTGCTAATGTTGCATGATTGGAGTTATTTTTAATGTTAAACTGTTGAAAAAAAACTCAAAATTCTTACAAAACCTTCAATTTTCCAAAAGTCATAATTATGAGATACAAACTGAACATTTGCAGCAGTCTGCTGATGACTGAGTGTTACCACTGTTAATTACACTTTGAGTAATAATTCATTCAAAACACATATTTTGGCTGTTTATTCAGGTCTTAGAATTCAACGCATTCATACAGTATATGCAGAAAAAAGATAATAAAGCAATGACATCACTGTTTTTTTAAATCCAAAACTAGTCCAAATTTTGTGACGGCATGAAACTTATAAAACCAGGAAAAATCCACAATTTAGCCGCGTCATTGTTTAAGCCGCAGGGTTCAAAGCGTGCAAAAAAAGTAGCGGCTTATAGTCTGTAAATTATGGTATATCCAGATCAGATTGATCCGATCCAATGTTGCTTTGAAAAATCATCTAAAAAGTTAAATAGATTACGTGATCATGGATAGCAAAAAAAAAAAAAAGGAATTACCAAATCCGGATCAATTTTATCCAGATTACTGTACACCTTTTGAAAGACCGGACCAGATACAAATATAAAAGGATTCAAAGTGAGAGATCAAAGCCCACACACCGTTTCCTGGTCCAGCTGCTGCTCGTAGCTGAGCTCGTCCTCCTTCATCCTCTCCTTCATCCGATCAAGTCGCTCCTTGAACTGGGCGGTGAACTCCCGTTGGGTGTCTCTGAGGGTGGAGAGTTCTTTCTGCTCCTCCAGCAGATGTTCATGTTGCTTCTGTAGAAAGTAACGCATCACAATAAACTATTATATCACCACTGAACATCCAGATGTTTACAGCCTGGACAGAACCACTGTTTAACATTTCAAAGTTACAAACTGTGCACCGGAGAACATGCAAACTCCACACACAAAGGACCCAAGTGGGACCCTGTTGCTGTGTATAATAATAATAATAATAATAATAATAATAATAATAATTCATTCCTTAATCTGTCTCCTCTGAATACTTTACACATTTTTTTAAAATTATTTTATAAATTATCTTTCATTTTCTTTTCTAATCCCTTAAAATATTAGTATGTTTATTTTACTTATTCATTGATTAAATACATTATTTTATTTATTAATTATTAATTCATTTTATTTCATTATTCATTTATTTTACTTATTCATTTATTTTATTAAATAATTCATTTTATTATATTTAATCTATTTTATTATTAATTTATTTATTCATTTTATTATATTTAATCTATTTTATTATGCAACATTCATTAATTTATTTATTATTCATTTATTTAATATTTCTTTATTGCTCTGCACATGGAGAACAAAAAGTTAACGGGAGTGGAATTTTCTAAACATTTTCTCTTGTAAATATTTTTAATTTGGAAAAAAATTGTTTTCCTCAAACGTAAATACATGGTTAGATAAATACAGCACGTAGATATTTATTGGCTAGAAGTACAGTGATAGGTAGAGCATCAATAATATCTTATTTAACGCATCTAAATAATTTTAAAACTCAATCTATTCATTTATGTGTCGTATAAATTTGTTTAACTAAATATTGCCAGTGGAAATTGTTCCTAAAGTGTATTTTGCATTGACTGGATGAAAAAAAGAGAAAAAAATTCCCAGACCGTGCACTTCATTTTTTTACCCTTGGACGGTAATAGTTGGAGACCTTTGATTTAACGCTTCTGTGACCGTATTTTTTGTTTGCAGCAGCTTTTTTTTTTTTTTTTTTTTAACGTACCTTGTAGCTGTTGATTGCGTCTTCGATTTCAGCTAAAGAATTTCCGACCAAAGATGGAATCACTAGAGAGAAATCCTGAAACATGTATAAATGTCATGTTTTACAAAATAAAGCTCCAACATACAGTTTAATAATACCTGTTAAGAGGATAAATAACTCAAATACCTCGTCTGACATAGTGGAAGACAATAATCTGTAATAAAAAGAAAAACAAAAAGATCATTTATTTTGTTTCATTAGAAAATATCTGCTGGGACACTTTCGAGTTCAGCTCGACGTAAAACCTTCAATAAACACCAGTGAACTCATCTGAAACACTGAAAACTAACATTAAAGTCACCGTTTCACGTCACAGTGCGTAAAAAGTTCATTTTTTAGGCTTTAATCAAACAAATAAGCCGTTTTTATTCGTTAAATTCAACATCGGACTCACCCCGTGTTTACCAGCGCAGAGTAGAGCTTTCGCTTTCACTTTGAACCCAGGAGTCCCTGAACGCATCACGGCCGAGAGCAAACAGGATGCGTTCAAAGACACTCAGACACGAAATTTTTCGCATAAAACAAACTTTATTGAATTTATTCTGAAGCGTTATTTTTATTATTTTGTGACTTTAAATTCATTCTTTGATTAGATTTTACTTTATTTGTAATTTTCTCTGATTGTGTTGCATTTTGTGTAGACCAGGCATGGAAAACTGGCGGCCTGGGGACCATATGTGGCCCTTGGCCTAATGTTATCAGGCCCCCAAAATAAATGCAAAAATGTACTCCAAAAACACACACACAAAAAAAGAAAAATATACAAAATGGCTCCAAAAACATACAAAACAAGAGAAAATTATACAAAATGACTTTACAAATTCACTTGTTTCCTGTATTAATGATCATATTGGTCATTATTGTAATTGCTGACATGAATGTTGAAAACATGGTTATATTACTTAATAAATTTAAAACGTAAATTTTAACAGAAATGTGAAATATTTTTATTTAATCATTTAACACAAAAATGAGTCAATAATAGAATCATTTATTGATTCTAATAATTTTGTATTGATTTGGTTCCATGTTTACTTCAGTAAGAAATGATGTATTGTTTGTTTTCACCTGTTAAGGTATTGGATTGTTTAATATTGGATCAGTGTTTCCTGTTAATCCTCAAATAACGTCAGATATTCCAAAGATGCTTTTGTTTTTTTACGCTTGTGAAATTACTTGATTTTTGCTTGTACACTATTATATGATTTACATGTTTCTCTTTAACCTTCAAAACATTTCTTTTCCTTGTCCCACTTCACTTTCTTCTAATCTCTATTCACTCAAACACCATAAAATTCAAGATATCTGTAAATGGAATTATGACTGATTAAAATTACATTTACATTATGGATATCTCAAAAATGAAAATACGCTCATCAATAAAATATCTATAATTTACTTTTTGGATATCTGAAATGACAGCATAGATATCTGATTATAAACCTCACACACACTAGTCAAAGTGACATAAATAACTGATAATAAAACTACAAGTCATAATTTTATTGTGGATATTCTATTTGCCTAGGCAAAATCTACTTTGTTAATTCCAGAGTCAGTTTTATATTAAGATTGCATACATCTCTATTCAACCAATTCTAGTCCACAGGTGATTCATAAGGGGGCGGAGCCAACATTTTTCACCTGATCTATTCTTCATTTAATTTTACTTTGAAAGTCTTCAGAACTAGTTTGACACGTGAGTCGTGTTGAGTCCCTGCGTCAGTAATGTTGTGCACCAACTAAACAAACAAATGGACCAAAGGAGGCGGAGTCATTTTTAAACATTTATTTGTGAAACCAGGTGACTTTAGAATCTGAGCTTCTGGAAGAACCACTTGTTTTTCCCCGTCTTGTACCTGCAACACAAAAACAAACACATTAAACACGTGAAAACACTGCAGGGAAACGTTAGGAGTGAAAAGACTACGTTAACTTTCAAAGATCAGCGTCGTGTAGGGAAAGTAAAAGCATCCAATCAACTCTTTAGATTTAGTGAATTATAGATCACTGTTAAACAGTCAGTTAGCATTAATGTGACGTTAACCATAACACACTTTTGGAAAACATGTACTTAATGTTGGTTTACGTGTGTGTGCGTAGTTCACTAGTACCAATAATTCAGGGAAAAGCAAATACCCATCTTGTGTACATCATATCTGTTTTTATTTTCTATATTTTTCTGTAGTTTTGTGTTTTTCTCAAGTCATTTTGTGCTTTCATCTTGGTTTTTTTTTTTGCATTTTAGTTTTCATAGTGTTTTTTGGAGGCATTTTGTATATATTTATATCATTGTGTATTTTGGTTTGGGAATAATTTTTGTATTTTGATTGTCATAACGTGCTTTTGAATTCATTTTGGATGTTTTTATTGTCATTTGTTGTGTGTATTTTTTGCTGTTATAACTTGTACTTTTGTATTAATTGAGAGTTTGTCATTTTTTTCCCATAATTCTTCAATACGGACCTTCTCACCTTCAAAAAACACCTCAAAACCCACTTATTCAGACTGCTTTTAATGTGTCGCCATTTTATTTTGCATTCTGTTTTTACTTATTTCTATGCCTCTGTATTTTTACTCATTGTTTTACGCACTGCGTCTTTATCCCTGTAAAGCGTCTTTGAGCACTGTAAAAGTGCTACACAAATAAAATGTATTATTAATTGTCCATGATGAAAATAAAGGATTCTTATTCCCTTTATTCCTTTATGGAAAGATGAAGATTTGTTATGTTTTTATCAGAAGGTGCCAAAACTTTTTAATTAATTTATTCACAGCAGCAGCAACTTATCAATGAGAAAACCAGAACACTTTGTCGAGTTCACGACAAGTATTTTCTTCTTTGACTTTTTAAAGTTGCTCAAATGTGTGAAACTAACCTCAGTTTTAGAACAAAGAGAATCGTTCACTTTGGTATAAAGGCATGAAATTGAACAGATACTCTCTAAGGGCCACTATTTTCAGAAAAAAAGCGTTGGTCACTCAAAAAATCAATATGACAGCCATTTTTCAAGATGGCCACCATTGCTATTCAAAGGTTATTATATGACCAAAAAATGCTCATATCTGGTCAAACGAGGAGTCAGCGGAAAGGTCTGGTTCTCCCGAGTCCGACAGTGGGTTGTTTTTGTCTAGCGGCCAAATAGCCCCCGCAGAAGTTTGGTGTTTTCCTGCACCAGCGGTAACCTCGGTCAATGGGTGACGCTCGAGTGTTTCGCCTATAGCAGGCATAGTTCTAACTCTGTATATAATAACCATTGAATAGCCATCTTGAATTTTTGAGTGGCCAACGCCTTTTTTCCAAAACAGTGGCCTTTAGAGAGTATCTGTGCTAAATTTCATGCTTTTAAACCGAAGTGAACATTTTTTTTAAATAATCTGCTGCACTAAAATGTCATTAATCTGAGGGTCACATGATCAACGTTCGTCAGCATTTAGAATGACAACCAAACTGAAATTTAACACAAAAAAGAACAAGAACTTTAATCTGGAATTTAGAGTAATTTGTTTTGCTGTTTAGTGTGTTTTTTGTTGTAGTTTTTCACGTTTGTTACTTTAGCATTTTTTTATTGTCCGTTTCTAAAATTTAAGTGGTATTTTCTTTGTTTTGTTTATTTTTCTGCATTTTTGTAGGTTTTTTGGATTCATTTTGTGCATTTAATTTGGGAGCCGCACACAATGAACTCAGAGAATGTAACCATTGTTTTCTGGACTGGGAGTCAGGGCGTTCTTTAATGATGGCGCTGCTGGTTGAGAAACAGTTTTAATTAGAAGTTGATAAAAACAGAACCGACCTCTCCTCAAACTTGATCTTAGCTTCACGCCGTGCTTTGCGTTTGAGGGCGGGGTCTCTGAAGACGTCCTTGTTGACCACGGTTTTGTCCAGAGGAATGTCCACAGAGTATCTGATGGAAAAGAAGCACACAGAATTCAGACATCAACAGTGGATATGTGGAAGTGTTCTGTGATTGGTTAACAGCTTTAGGCCGAGTGGTTCCGTAGATTTCTCTGCTGCTCATGTTGGATTTTCCTAAAGTGACTCGACTTTATCACTTACAGACGTCAAACAGTTTTAAACTGCTTTGTTATTCTCATAATTTGACTTCCATATTTATGCAACATGTCTACATAATAAACATTAGAGGGGAGAGTTTAAAACGTGACTAATAATTGTTCAGTGTGTATGGGTAAAATTGATCATTAGGGGCACATTTGGGATGTTGAAAAACTTGAAATTAAAGGTAACAGTAGCTAGCTTAATGTTGTATGTTAGCAGTGCTGATTCTTCCTAATGTTTGGGGTTAATGATGAAGGTCTTTCCACTCCGTTACCTTAACGGAGTTGAAAACAGCCATCACACATTAATATTTATAGTCCTTCATTGCATTTTCAAAAATTGTCTTCAAAAAGTTGTTTTTGGGTTTCCAAAAACAACCGTTTGGATACGGTTGATGATAAAGTGGAAAGGAAAAGTGCTGAAAATTGTCAATGGAATGCATTAAAAAAACAAAAAAAAAACTATCAGAACTAGAAAGACAGGATGTTTCTGCTTTATTGAGCAATACACCCTTAATATTTCAGTTAGTACGTTTTTTTTAATGAAAATAATATGATAAAAAGTATCGGACCCAGTGTCACGGTTTGGGTTTACCTCCGTACTGAGATTCTCTTACAATCTCTGTGCTGAATTAACCATAGAGAGATTGCTTTACTGATTTAAAAAAAAAATAAATATTTAAAACATCACATCAGTCGACCATCGATAAAAAAATCAACCAATGATGTAAAAAAATATATGACTACAACAGCTTATTATTGTAATGTTACATTAGGTTAACTGTTATTTATTGCAATGTATAATATAATCATGTTTCTTTGGAAAATAAATGACCCTTCATCATGAAGAACCTGTCTATCCTTCCTTTGTGCTGTTGGAACATCTCCTGCCTCGTATATTGAGCAGTTGTACATTTTTCCACATGAAAAAGAGCCATTCAGCACTCGTCAAATAACATTAGCTTTGAAATTTAATTTTCAATCTCAGCACGGCAAGTAGCAAAAATTCATTTTTCGGTAGTGCGCATGCTCAATCAATCTCAGTACGAGGTAAACTCAGACCATGACACCGGACTTTTCCACTAAATGTTTCTTTAATGAAATTTTTGCCTATTCACAATTTTTTAAACCTTTTTTCAATTAAAATTCACATTTACAGTGGCTTAAGCACATTTAATGCCAATCAGATTTTATTGTGAAATAGAAAAAAAAACCGACACACTTATCAAATGTAGGGCTACAAATAGATATTAAAACTCACAATAAGACTAGAAAAAGTACATTTGTTCTTCTTGACGTCATACATTTATATGTTTAGGAGCAGTGTTGTGTATTTAAATAAATAAAGGCTTGTGCGTGAGTGAAATCAGTGTAAACACAGACCTGGTGGGCATCAGGTGGTTGTAGTTGAACACCTTCACGAAGGCCTTGATCTTGGATCTCTTGGCGATCTTCTTCTTGCCCATCGTTGTGGTCACCTTACGAGGATAGCGGTCGATGCCGGCGACCAGGGCGTGGCTGTAAGGACGGTCTGTGGTGCCGTCATCAATGTTCTGCAAAACACACACACACAGATCGTGGTTAAATATTAAATGGTTTCAGTCACAGAATTCACACTAAAAAGGATGGGGGGGAAAAAAATACACAGGAAAAAAATGCAAGTTATTCACAGCTCGACCATTCGAACTGTTGAACTTGGATCCGATGAAAACAAAGAACATTAACATGCCCTGAAATATATAAATATAAAAAGAGAAAAAAACAAAAAATATAGACAAAAGGACGACGACAGAAATTATTTCACAAAAAAAAAAGAACCAAAAATACACAAAATGACTCAATCATCTGAAATTACAGAAACAGACAAAAGAATAAAAATACACAAATCTAACCAAAAAACACATGAAAATTAAAAATCCAAAACAACAAAATGACTCAAACATACTGTAAAACACACAAGACAACAAAAATACTAGAAACACACAAAAACAGAAAGCAATAGATTAACCAAAAATTATACAGTAACTAAAAATACACAAACAAATATTTACAAAACCACACGAGACAACTCCAAAAGTAACAAAAAAAAATTCTATAAAACCACACAAAAATGACTAAAAACAAACGCACACAAACCCTTTGTTATTTCCTGTATTAAGGATGTGATTAGTCATGATTCTAAATGTCTATGTGACCCTCGGACTAAAATACAAACATATGCCCACTTGGTGAACGAGTTGACCTGGTGAACATTCTATATATCAGCTCTATATAAAATGTATAATATCGCTGCCTTAAAGCCATCATCCAGTATTACATTAATTTTAACCACAATTATGTAGAAACATAATTTTAATATTATTTTTACGTAAAAATTCTGCAGAAACCACTCAGAAGATGACATCACTAATCAAACTACAACACCAATGGTATGAGCATTCAATGTAACCAAAATGATCTGATGACATTCCACCAAGTACGAGAAAGCAGATGTTTTTCTACAGATGTGTAATATCCACATTGAATTAAAACCATTTCTTTGCTTTAACGGTATTAGTTTGTTGGTTTGTTTACATTAAATGTTAGATCTCTACATATTCTGCGTCATCTCATTCAAACTGTTTTATCTAGTAGGAGAAAAACCTCAAAATGAAGATGACTTCCTGATATTTAGATGATTTTATTTGATATTTTATTAAAAGTCTGCTTGTAAAACTTTACTTGAGTCGGTTACCTTGACGATGACAGCTTTACGTCCGGCGTAGCGTCCAGCCAGGACCATCACCACCTTCCCAGGCTTCATAAACTTCCCCATGTCTGCAATAATAAAACACACACCGTTCATTTTCTCAGCATGGACATAAATACTGAACCTACAAACTGCTTAGTACATGTTAGCTTCGTCTCTGTAACAGACAGACTAATGTTAGCATTAGCAAATGCTAGCCAATACTACTCTAATAGAAACTTCGTTTTAAATGTAATCAGCTCACTTGAACATTAACAACTTTGTTGGTTTCAACCACCGCTTCGTAGCAGAAACACGGAGCTGCCATGTTGGATGCACGGAGCCGCCACCAACATTAGCTCACTTATCTATCTTTATTACACATTTAGCAACAAAATATCGCCATGATTGTGTTAAACTGGATGTTTGAAACAAATATGGAGTGATAAAGTGAACATTAGAGGTTGGATTAGATGAGATGAAGGAGGATTGAATCAAGGAGTGACCTACTGTTGCTGTTCAGCCGCCACCGCTGAAAAAGAAAGGAAGTGCGTCGCTTCCCTGTTAACTTTGACCCCAGGATTGAGGACGTCACTTCCGTTGCGCGTTTTATTTTCTTAAAACAATTTTTCTCATAAGGAAGGAAAATGATAATTGCAACCGACATTTAACTCCTAATTTAGAAAAGAATACGCTTTGTACAATGAGGAAGAGTCTTTCACTTTATTTAAAAGATAATTTGTATCGTTTAATACTTTCCCAAAGCCATAAAATTTAGCTCTGTGAACGGATAAAAAAGAACTGGTGTTTATAATAAGAGTTATTATTGTTGATCATCCATATAGCTATTTTAGAAACAGAATTATAGTTTTCTAAAGTGAACCCCAAACATACAGACCATAAATGATAAAAGGGCAAATGTGGGCCACTGGTACTACAAAATGATTAAAAAAAATAAATCACAAGATGAAAAAAAAATACACATATGGAATTCAGGAATACACAAAAGGACAAAAAAAATTACACAAAATGACTCCAACTAAACATCCTAATGACAGAGAAACTCACAAAATTTTTTTACAAAAATAAACACCAAAAACATACAGATTTACGCAACATTACAAAAATACACATAAGGACAACACAATTACACAATGGACTCCAAAAAACACAAAGAAAACAAAAATACACAAAATGACAAAATATGTAAAAGGACAAGAATGCACAAAAATAGACAAAACGACTCCAAACAACATACAAAATGACTCCAGGAATACACACAAAAAACACAAAGCACAAAATTTCTCAAAAAATGCACAAAATGACAGAAAGGACAACACAATTGCACAAAAATGAATCACACAAAGAAAACAAAGACAAAAAATAAACAAAAATCTTACCATGTTTACTACCGACGAATCACAGGGTTTTTGTTTTTTTTTTACTTTATTTTATTTTTATATTTGTAATTTCATGCTGCAACAGTCATTCATTCTGTATGTATGTATTGTACGTTACACACGTGGGCACGTAGAGTCAGAGTTGTGTGCAGCACTGACGTTTATTTAATATTTACACAGAGCAATGAACATGATCAAAATAACAAAAAAGAACAATTTACATTTCTCATCATATTCAAACACCAGTTAAAATCTGTATGATTCAGTGTCTCCTTGATTGAAGTGCTACAGTTTAACTCGCCACGTGTTCCCTTCATCTCAATAAATAAAACACATTTTAATACAAGCCACCACAGGCCAGGCCAACTTATAAATAATATACAACATAAAAACAGCTAAACTTCAGCCTGATTACAGCAGAAAGATTAGCATTAGGGAACACAAATGGATTTGAACACAAATAATCAAACTGTGGCATCTATTGTTTATACATTCAGACATGGAGGATGATGATACGTGCAATGCAGCAGATATGGGACGATTTCAAATATATATGAAATAAAACAGTGAAAGAATACTACTGAACACTGTACGCTTTTACAGTAGTTTAAACTTGAGATTAAAGGAATGTGCTGCACAAATGCAGTTAAAAAAAGGAGGTAAAAACACTCAATCCTCTAAACGACAGAATCAAAAGAGCAGAATGTGGAGAATCTAACAGCAAGAGTCAGTGAGGAAGTGGCAAAAGCAATAGTTCTCAGCATTTATGGATATAGTTATGAATTTTGACACTAGGTGGCAGAATAGAATGCTATTCTCTATTTCAGCATTTAACATAGGGTTACTTTAAGTTCTTTGTAATGTTTTGCTTTGTTTTACATACTTTTCAGCAACTTCTTGGTTTCATCATTAAACGTCTGTCTTGATGCAGTGATGTTTTACTCTCAAAATTCACCAACTAATTGTTTATTTAGTTAATGCTTCATTTTTCATGAAAGTATAATAAAGCTCATTGTGTTTAGACAATGGACAGAGGTCAGAGTGCCTCGTGCATGCTCAGGGAGAACATGTAAACTCCCCTGAAAAAGATCAGAAAGCACAGGAACTCTAACGGACAGCCTCCTAGCTGTGATTTATTACCGTATGGCTTTGCACTAACATTTAAAGGACGTTCTTAACTCATGGGTAAGGACCCAAAAGTGAGTCGTGGCCATTTTCATTGAGAATTCACGTTTAAAACTAATGATCCTGTGCTTTTATTTTGAAGGCCCGTAGGATATTTATCCTTTTACTAACAAAATGAGGCAGGAATTTTTAACTTTAGGTTCAATTAAGTCGTGTTTTTCAGCCTCTAATTTACAATAATGGACACTTTTACATGTTTTAAATATTTTGTTAAAAGTTTCTGGATAATAAACTCAGAAATGTATGCGTTATATCTGATGGATTTGGGTCACAGCTCGTGTTTAAAGGGCAATGCTGACAAATAAAGAAACACAAAGTAAATTTAACATGTATGAGCAGGTGAAATGATAATCTTTGTGTTTTCCCACATTCCCACACTTCACTCCTTTTCTCATTGGAAAGTGCAGGAGGTAAAGCTACAGCTCACTGTTCAGGGGAACGTATATAACGTATAAGGCATGTTTACAGCTACACAACTAACCAGAGCCTCGGTTCAACACTACAATCACTCGTGAGTTTTTGACAACCTACAGGAAGCATAATCCCGATTATAGTCCTGAAAGCATCACCTCTGATACTTTAACGAACAAACGCAGCCTTTTGCAGCACATGACAGTGAATGCATCACATCCCCACGGCAATCAAGATCAGACATGAGCAACTGGTAGTTTTCAGACTAATTTTGTGCAGCCCCAATACAAATACACAACAGACCTACAAACACACAAAATAACAACAAAAATACACAGAATTACTCCAAGAACACACAAAATGACAACAAAAACACAAAAGTACAAAAGATAAGCAGAACATGACAACAAAATATACAAAATGACTCCAACACAGAAAAAATTTGGGCAAAACTCACAAAAAGACAAAAACATATGCACAACATGACAACAAAAACACAGAAAAGGACAAAAAAAATACCTAAAATGACAAGGAATGGAAAAAATACACAAAATGTATGCATAACATGACAGCAAAACACACAAATGGACCAAAAAAACACATATTGATTTAAAACACAAAAAATGACAACGTGCCTCCCCGCGACCTGACTACAGATAAGCGGCAGAAGATGGATGATGAATATACACAAAATGACACAAACACAAATAAGGACAAAAGAAAAGCAAAAAAATACAACAGAAACACAAAAAATGACCCCAAAAACAATAAAGATATGCACATCAAAACAACAAAAACACAAAAGTACAAAAAATAAGCAGAACATGACAACAAAATACACAAAATAACTATAAAAACACAAAAACGAACAAAAAATATGCCCCTTCTGCTAAGGATGGTGCCCCCGTGACCCGACTACAGATAATTGGCAGAAGATGGATGATGGAGATGCACAGAGACTGCAAAAACACCAAAATGATAACAAAAACAATAAAAGTCAAGAAAAGCGAGCATTTCCTGTATTAATGCTCTGATTGGTCATTCTATCCTGCTGCCCTTAGATCAGATAATCAAATTTTTCTGTGATAAAAGTTGCCCATCTCTGATCTGGAGGATCAAGATAATGAAATGTGATCTTCTACTGTTGCAGCTTTAGAGTGAGAGATAGCAGCTAATATGATTGGGAACGTTGACCTGAAACCAGGATCAGGAAAGGAGTGAAAACCCTGGACATTCACACAGCTCTGAGGACGGTTTAGTTTCAGTGAAGCAGCATCAGGTGATGCTCAGAAAGCGTCTTTGATGTTTTTCAGCTGTCGGACGGCCAGGTCGACGGGGAGGTTGAATCGGAGGTGGCTGATGCGGCCGAGGATCCTCAGCGCCCCTTCGAAGCCGGTCTGAGCCATGTAGCTCCAGGAATGGTAGTGGGTGTGCACCAGGGTCCCGGACTTACAGAGCAGGTTGATCCAGGACACCAGGCGCTGCTCGTTCAGAGCCATGCACACCAGCGCCTTCAGCTCAGAGTCCGGCCCCCGCTTGTAGCGGCCGTGCTCCTTTAGCACGGTGTGCACGGCCCACAGCAGCGACTGCTTGGGCGTGACTGTCACTGGGCCCCCGCCCACCTGCAGGCTGAAGGACTGCGACAGCTGCCGGGCCGGAGACTCCACGAAGGCCTTCCCGTTTTTGGAGTGGTAGTATTTGACGAAGAGCTCCCACGGGTGTAGGGACTGGGGGCCGGCGCTGTACGGCAGCAGGCAGGAGATGGGGGCCAGCACCAGGCTCATGGTCTGCGAGGGCAAGAAGAGTCCGTGGGCCAGGAGGTCCTTCAGTGCCAGCGACAGGTCCTTCCTCACCAACGCCGTCAGCTCGTCGCGGGCCCCCAGCGAGGAGGAGGAGCCACCACCGCCGCTGCTGTAGCTGACCACGTGATCCACGGACGGGTGTCTGCGCGAGCCCAGCACCCGCACTTTCTCCACGGCGGCCTCCAGGCGCTGCAGCAGGGGTCCGTAGTCCTGGTCGCAGGAATCCTGGGGCCACATGCTCGGAGGAACCTGAGTCACGGCACAACCGAACTGACTCGCAGCGAAGATCTGCAGCACCGCGATGGCCTTCTGGATCAGCTGCAGCCCCGACTCACGCATCCTCCGAGCCTGCTCCGGGTCCACTGCAGGACCACAGGGAGAGAGAGAAGGTACACATCTATGTATTACATGTCTACATTCCTACACATTCCTACAAACAGAAAGCCCATCTGCTTCTCATAAAACGTCAAAATAAAGTCCTCAAAATACAAAAGCATGAACAAAAAGCTGGAAATATTTTACAAATATTATCATTGAGTCATAAAAAAAAGTACTGAAAATATTTACATTGCGAATTTTTTTACATTTATTTCTATATTTTTAACTAAATTAAATACATATAAGATTTAACGAGCCAATATCATTTAGATCAAAATGATAGAATACACATTTTGTGATGAAATGTATAAAGTTTATCAAAATCACATAAAACGTGAAAATATTTCTTTGAAAAGAAAAAAAATCACTAAGTGAAATTAAAAAATGACAATGACTGTGCTGAGCATTAGCATTAAAGGTGCAGTCTGCAACTCTTAAAAAAGTGATTTTTTTTTGTCATATTTGCTAAACCTGTCACTATGTAAGGACAGCTTTACATCAAAGTAGTAGTTTGTGTTAAAAAAAAAAAAAACAGGCGCATTGATCCCCGCCCCCTGCTGCCAGAATGCACCGCGACCGAGCAAAAAGAACCAATCAGAACCAGAATTGTGCTTTATGCACTGTCTGACAGCTGTTGCTCACAGTCCCCACCCCTTTTCCGGGGCTGTAGTGCCGTCTTTTTTACAGTGTATGGTCTGGAGGAGTAGAAGATGGAATTGGTGACTTTTCTGCTTGAAAGGTAATTACTGCTGCTTGATTTACATTATGTTTGATTTGTAATTGTTACACTAGAACTCATGTTCATGTGCGCACAGCAGCCTCCATGTGGCTACTGTAAGTGACACTGTGTTGTTGCTGCTGCTGCTGAGGTGTGTGCACATTGAGAGAGAGAAGAGCTGCTAATATGCTTTTAACAGAGCATGTTATATTACTGTGACGTTGCTGTCGGACTAACGTTAGCTTGTTAGCTCCTCTGAGTGAGGGACTTTGGAAAGTTTGGAGGCAGGGCAAGAGAGCAGCGGGGGAGGGAGGGGGAGAGAGGGATCTCAGAGTCGGACTGCACCTTTAACACTGGGGGAAAAAAAAAATAAAATAAATAAATAACAGCAAAACAAAAGCCTATTCCATTAAAGCTTTGCTTAAATATGCGTTTTTCTGCTTCAGTCTTCAATAAAATATCCAGCTTATCTCAATAAATACATCTGCACAGGATGGAAATTGAGTTTTAATGTCTGTGGAAGTTGTTGATTTCATGTTTGGTGGAAGTTTAGCTCATGCTGACCTTTCTTCTTCATTCCTGCTGCTGCTGATCGCGGCTGCTGCTGCGTTCCATCCGACAGCAGCGGGTTTCCCACCTCGTCTTCAGGAAGAAAAAACAGAATGTTACCACAGGATGGATCATTTCTAACTGTTCTGATACCAGAAATATATTTAAACTTCTATGGGCAGCAACATAAAACCTGACCGTGAGTTATTACAGATGTATAAAGAATAGATCTGCTCCTAAATGTACCAACATTACAGTGAAGGCACATTAACATGCAGCTGTTTAACTGGAAGAAAAGGTAAACAGTCTGTGCAGCAGCCGTTTCATATTCCTACCCTAAGTGTTTGTTTTGTGTCCTTTTGTGTAGTTGTTGTTTTTTGTGTCTATGCAGTTATGTTATGTTGATGGAGGGGGAACTAATTTGTGTTGGTTGGACTCATTTTGTGCATTTTAATTGGTTGGTGTGTTTTTAGTGTTATTGTTGTCATTTTGTATGTTTTTACTGTCATTTTTGTTTGTTTCTATGGTCATTTACTGTGTTTTTATTGTCATTTTTTTATATGTTGTCATTTTGTGTGTTTGAGGTGTGATGTTTAGTGTCATTTTGAGTATTTTGTGACTCATTCTGTATAGTTTTTGCTTCATTTTGGGTTTTTTTTTGTGTCATTTTGTATGTTTTATTGTCATTTGTGTATTCAAGTTCCATTTCTGTGTGTTTCATGACTACTTTTATGTATTTGCAGACTTATTTTGTGTATTTGCAGACTTATTTTGTGTATTTTATTACTTATTTTGTGTAGTTTAGATGTCATTTAGTGGAATACTGCAGTTTTTTTTCTGTTTTTTAATATTATTTGTCATGTCTTTTTGTGTATCTAATCTTTGTGTTCCACGTATTGCAGACAGTGAATGAGCTTCCTCCACTCAGACTGAAAAGGAACTCAAAAGCATAGATTAGTTCTACATGGGGCAGGGGCAATGAGTAAAGGGGCGTGGCCAATCATGCGACTAGGAGCAAACTAAGAAATACGGTGTTATGTATTGTGTTTTTGGTGCAGTATTAACGACCAAAGCCCAGAGATGGAACCCACCCTGAATGAAGTTGATGAACATCTCCAGGTCCCTGATCTGGGTCTTGAGCTGCTCCACCAGCTGCTCTTTGACTCGCGCCGGGTTGACGATCTGAGCGATGGCGGCGTCCACTCTCTGTCTCAGCTCCTCTGGGGAAAGGTTCCCCACGTCCTCGTTCAGGTTCACGTCCAGCTTAGTGATCAGCTCATCGATGATGACCTGGAACACGTGACAAACAGTCAGTTTATGCAGACGCAGGGAGAGCATTTCTCTAGGGATCGACACGGGTTTCAAAATATATGTTAGCTTATTTCTTTGGTATTATAACCTTAATTCTTTTCATTTATCAGGTTAAAAAAAAAACACATTATACCACCAATCAAAGATCAAATTTCTTAAGTAAATTAAGATATAACATTTTTGGTAAAACAAATGTGCTCCATCATTATTTGTCTCAAGCTTTTTTGAACGTATTCCGCTGTAAATGCAGTTTGCTTTTTAATCCTTCGACAAATGTTTTTTTAAGTCAGTCAGCTCAGTGTTTGGTGTCAAAATGCTGACGTTTATTGTACTTCAACCACTGAAAACGCCTCAGAATACATTACAACTTTTCTCCTTGAGGCGCAAACATTTAATTGTTTTCCAATATTTTATTATTTGGAGTTCTTTCTGCATCATTTTTTCTTTTCTGGAACATTTTCAGATCATCTTTTGATTTTTAAAAAAATTCAAATCCACTTGGAAAATCGCCTTAGTAAGACGCAGATGTGGAAACACTGACATCTAGTGGCGGGATGCCGTCATTTTGTAGAATTAAAAAAAAAAGAAATCCACATGCATCGTCAGAAGAAGCCTCGACTATTATTTATAGTTCATATATGTGAAAATTTCTGAACGCTGTAGCTTCAAAATAAAAGACTAATAGTTATTAGGACCTAAAGTTTCTGACGGCAGAAAGTTTACATAGTTTATATCAACTTATCTCAGCCTCACAAATTAAAAAAAATTCCTGATTTACACAGTATTTGCTATTTGTGCTCTGCTTGTTACATGATTGCAGTCATTTCCCTAAATCTTTTTACTAAATGCTTCAATTTTCTCACAAATAAACCCACAAAAAATTCCCATAATTAACATTTCAACTTTGCAGACATTCGAGATCCCAGAGGTTCAGGGAGGAGGAAGTGCAAGTCTTGGGAGTTTTATTCTTTAGCATAAGAGACCAAAGCTTAAAAGGATCCTCCACTGTTTTTACAAATGTGGCTCTAAAACTGTAAAGTAGTCCCATTTTCAAAAGTTAATAAAATGAATATGGTACAAAAATATTGTGTTTTTTTTAAGTACATTTCAAAAGTTTTAGGCCACATTTGTAGAAACAGTGGATAATACCTTTAAAACAAAGGCAGTGTGGTGTGCAGCGTTCTGAGGGGAAATGTTTGACAGTGTTGAGAACCAGGAAGGACTCACAGGGCTGTGCGTGAGCGGCTATTTTAATGCGTATCTGATTCTGACTCATCACCTTTTGCCTCTCCATGACGACGGACTGTGGCAGCGAGTCGTAGCTGCCCTCCTGATAGGCGAAGCGCTCCAGATCGTCCAGCTGCGTCTTCAGCTGGAAAATCAGGTCTTTTTGTTTTTCCCGCTGCGCCTCCAGACGCTCCCGCTTCTCCCGCTCCGTCTGATCGAAGGAACACCACAAACAATGGTTTCAAAACACATGGAAGCAGCTCTAACACACACATTCCTACTCACCAGATCTCCCTGCAGAAAAGCATGCCACAGGAGAGAAAAATCCAGAAAAACACCTTCAGTCAGTGAAGCTCGACACACTTCCTGATGCTCAAGGAGTCTTAAGGCCAAAGCTGTCAAACTCTTTTAGTTCAGGGGCCAAATACGGAGCAGTTTATCTTAAGTGGGCCACAGATTTGAGGCAGGAAAATTAGTAATTTAATCATTATTGTGCTCAAGTCTGCACTATCACGTGTATATGAATTATAAAATATGTACGGCACTGATAACATTAAAGCAGTAAGTGACACATTTCAGTCTCTGCAGGATTTTCACTTAATTTTTTTTAAATTTTGTGGCCAATTTTTATGTAATTTGGGGAATTTTTGTGAAATAATTTGAAGAAATTTGCTGGAATCATTTTTTTTTTTTTTTTACAATTTAAGATTAAAAAGGACTGTCATCATGTGATATAAGCATAGGGAACATGTAAACCCTTCTAATATTGTGGAGTTTCATTTAATCTGTGCTTTTGTGTATAATTTACTTTGGAGATATCTAGCTGAGATATCTACAACTCAATTAGTTGGTAATTTACACAATGATTGATGGTAAGGCTGTGCAATTAATCAAAATTTGATTACAAAATTGATTATTACACTCAACGATGACAAAAATAACATAATTGAGAAAAAACAATTATTTAAAAGCTTTTTAAACATTTTTTTACAAATGTTTTATTTGCTAAATAAAACAAACTTTCATGACTTAGGATATCTACAATGAATAAATCTTGGCAAACACGAGAAAAACACAATTATTAATATTAACTTTGAGTTGTTTAATGCATGCGCATGCAAGCTCCTGCCCCGCCCCTCTCAAAGCTAAAGCTGGCCTTTGGGTTTGATGATGAAGACACATCACATGCAAGAAGTGTTTGTTTTTGTTTTGTTTTTTGCAAAGGTGAACATACTTGATTTTAGTGTTAATTATGACTAAAATAATTGAGCAGCTCTATTTCATGGTTTCTCTAACTTTTTATTTACTTCCTACTGTGGGCCGAACTGGATGCCCTTAAGGGCCGGATTTGACCCCCGGGCCTTGAGTTTGACTCGTGTGCTTTAGGTCATGACAACATGTAACAGTGTATGTGTGAGGTAAACAATGGCTGTTCTGTGTGCACACAAGCCTCTAATAAACAGGCACGAATCTGCTTAAGGCCATTTTTTAGACTAAAACATTCTCCCACTTTGTTTCAATCAGCTCTTCATTTATTTTAACCCACGTTTACAACCTAGAAATAGCTTTGACATATGCTTTCTTTTTATTCTCAACGTTGATTTACAGAAAAATAAACCGTATAGCAACTAAATGCAGTGAAACTAAGGGAAAAACCACACAAAGAACTCAAAATATCCATTAAAGATGCCAAACGACATTACATTTTTGAGCCCTGATAATTTAAAAGGAAAGAACAACCGTTTTTTTGTCTATTTCTGTCATTTTGGAGTCTATTTTTCTCTCATTTTAGGTGATTTTAGAGACATTTTGTATATTTTTCTGTTATTTTGAATAATTTATGGAGTCACTTTGTGCATTCTTCTATAATTTTGCTAATTTTTTCGAGGCATTTTATGTATGTTCTGTTGTCGTTTTGTGTATTTTTTTCGCTTTAAGCTTTTTGTGTGTTTTTCTTACAGTAATTTTTGTGTATTTCAGTTATTGTTTTGTATAAATTGTCAGAGGTTAAAGTAACAGATTACTAATACTCACGTTACAGTAATTGAGTAGCTTTTATAGGTACTTGTAGTTTTTTGAGTATATTTCTAAATAAAATCAGTCATTTTACATGTACTTAAGTACATTTTAAAAAAGTAATTAATTACATTTCTATGCCCATCCATTACTGAGTTAATTATTTTTGTGATTATTTTTTCTATTTCTGTTTTAAGGCACATTAAACATAATCCATATGTTCTTAGTCGTGCCATTTCTGATCAACACCCAGCCACTTTCTATGGTTGAGGCTAGGGTTGCACAATTAATCAAATTTTAATCGTGATGACAATTTTGGGTGCCACGATTAAATTAACCTAATCATCGGCAATATTTACATTTAAAATACGGGCTCTGCATGCTGTAATAGTGGATTTAATCAGTTAGCCTTTGGTACATTTTCACTTCCTGGGGTCATTTTTTTAAATTTTTTAAAATTATAATTCAATTTTAAAGGTTGATTTGGCACTGTAAACTGTACACATACTGTTTGTTTTAAAGTAGTGCATTAAAAACACAGATTCTTCCCTAATATGTTAAATAATTGTGATTATAATTGTGATTACAATATTGATCAAAACAATTGTGATTACTATTTTGGCCATAATCGTGCAGCCCTAGTTCAGGTTGTGGTTATTGTATATTATTATAATATATACTATTATGTTGTTACCCACACGGCACTGTTTTAGAGTTCATAAATGTAGCTATACTTAGAACCTAATAATTAATTTTTTTTATTTTTAATTGAATTCATTGGTGTTATTTAATTTAAAAAAGAATTGTAGATTTTGACTAACCTTTTATTTCATACAGATGCCTTTGTGGAAAACATTAAGTTTATACATGAGATGTTTACTGCAAATGCAAAGGAACCATGGCAAGATTTATTACCAAAAATAAACATGGGGTGAAATGAACTAGTAACTTTTACTGAGTATTATTTAATTGAGCTACTTTTTACTTGTACTTGGGTATTTTATGTATGACTTACTTGTACTTGAGTACAATTTCAATCAATTAACAGTACTTCTACTTAAGTAGGATATATCAGTGCTCAAATACGGAGCTGTTTATCTTAAGTGAGATGCAAATTTTAGGCAGGAAAACGAGTAATTTAATCAATATTGTGCTCTAGTTTGCACTTCCATGTTTAAATAAATTATATTTAAATATTAAAAAAAAGGTTTGGCACTGATATCACATCAGTCTCTGCAGGATCTTCACTTTATATTTTTCAGATTTGTTTGGTCAATTTTTATGTACTTTGGGGAAATTTTGTTAAATAATTTGAAGAAAATTGCAGGATTTTTTTTTTTTTTTTCTTTATACCAATTTAAGACGCGATATAAGCATAGGGAAAATGTTGAGTACTTCTATTTTAGTTTTTTTTTACACCTCTGTATATTGTTGTGTTATTTTGGTTTGTTTTTGTAGTCATTTTGTGTGTTTGGGAGGATTGTTGGTAGTTTTGCATGTTTATGTTGGGGGCCGCACAAACTTAGACCAACGGCCGCAGTTCAGACCCGTGAACCACGTATTTGATATCATTGTTATTGTGGTAAAATCCCCTGTAATGTGTTTCTGAGCTTGCCCTGGCTGTGTGTGTCAGTGTCAAACCACGCACCGAGTTCTCCAGCAGCGTGGGGTCCGCGGTCCGGCAGCCCACGACGTGCGGGCAGCCCCTGAAGGCGAACTCCTCCAGCTCGGCCAGCATCCGATCCCTGTCGTCGCCCTGGACGTGGACGATCTGCTTCAGCCTGAACTGAACCTGGGCGAAGTGCGAGGTGAGAGCCAGCAGAGAGGAGTTCAGCTGCTCCTGCTCCTCCTCCAGCTTCCGCAGGCGGCCGGTCATCCCATCCTCGCTCGACGACAACGAGAGTCTTTTCCCCGGCAGACCTCCGCTCTCCTCCTCGGGACTCGCCACGGCGCCCACCGGAGCCCATCGCTCTCCGGTTCCGGCGAACACCGCCTCGCTGTCCGAGGCTGACAACTCGTCCGTGGACATGTTCACCCACTACTTTCCCTGCTTTAACCACCCGTAGAGCTCCTGGAGGTTTAATACAACGCTGCGCATACGGTCATTATCAGACTAACAGGTGCATCCGCCATTTTGGTCAGCTGTGATAATACGTCAAAACGTGGACACGTCAAGGTAATTCAACGTAATGACGTCAGAGGCTGGACGTAACTGTCTTTACACGTAATTAAAATATAATAATAATAATAATAATAATAATAATAATAATAATAATAATAATAATATAAAAATACGTACATATTTATTGTTCTGTGTTTGCTAATTTGTTTTGTTTCTCATTCTTTCTTAAATGTCAATGTACTTAATTTCCACAACCTTATACATTGGATACATCCACTATGTATAATTTATTTACTTAATTAATTTTATTATAATTAACTTATTCAGTTGAATCACAGAAATTTAAATAGTAAGAAAATAACAAACATAATACTTCATTTTCGAGCAAATTGTGCTGAGCAAATGCACCCTTGAAAGATTCCTGTGGAAAAATAAATAAAATTGACTGTATATTTATGCAGTTATTGAATGGTGAAGACGTATATCTGTGGTTAAGGTGAAGATTGTCAACTACAGCTGTGGTCCAAACTATCTGTGGCCCATAAATGGCCGTGATAAACTTAAAATCTATGTATTTAATCCATATACAGAATTTTTTTTTTTTTTTAAAGAAAAATTGATTTTCTAAATGTATTTATTTATTTGTATTCAATTTGTTTTGTTTTTTTTAATTCATTTTTTAAATTTTTTTTTATTCGATTGTTTTTTCATTAAACTTTGTTTTTTTTAAAAAAAATGCTCAGACAGATAACTAAGATATACCTATTATTTGTTTCTCCAGTTTTGTGTTGCATGTACCAAAATAAAACTCATTACACTCGATGCAAAATTAAATCACTGCTCACAAACGGACACAATTCAATCTTTTATTTAAAAAAAATGATTTTATAAAGATCTGGAGAAGATTTATTCTTTGCTTCCAAATTCAACACAATAACATGCAACAATCTGTAAAAATGATGATTATAACAAGCAGATATAAAACCCAACCCCCCCACGGTCTGATTGTGAACACAGACAAACTGACACCTTTGGTACCCTTCTTTTCATTTTGCACATTAATCAGACATGAACTTAATGAAAACCTGAGTGTGATTCAGTTTCTCAGTTTTCCCTCTCCTTTAATTCACCAAAGCACTGTGTTTTAACTCATTTATAAGCCTGTAAAAAAACAAAAAACAAAAAAAAAACAAATGCAGCCCTGCAGAGGTGAAGTCTTCACATGAACTCAGGGTCTTTTTTATCAGAGAGGAGCATTTTCCACATGGACCAGTCCAACCTGGCCTTCTGGATGCACTGGCCCTCCTCACTGCAGCTGTAGCCTTTAGGACAACAGCTACTGGAGCCACTGCAGCAAACCGCCTGCAGACAGGAAGGAAAGCAATGTTAAAAACACACAGGTTTTACATCAGCGTAGGTAGAACAATACTTTTATTTTGAAGGGGGATTGTTTTTTTGTTTGCTTTTTTAAAACAATTGAGTCTAATCACACTTTTTACACTCATGGCTTTCACTGCTAAGCACTTTTACTTTTTATTAATAAGAAAATTACATTTCTTTACACTTTTCTTCTGGAAAATTAATTTCAGGTTTGATGTGTTTATTTGTGGAATCAGAAAACTATGAGATGCAGCTCCATAGTTTCTATCGTGGGCAACTTTTATCACATCATTTTGTATATTTATGGATATATATATATTGGAGATACATATTGTGTGTTTTTCTTGTTTTGAATATTATTTCTCATTTTGTGTGTTGTTGTTTTATGTGTTTTCTTTGAGTGATTTTGTGTATATTTGTTGCTGCTTTGCATAATTTATTCTCATTTTGTATATTTTTGAGTCATTGTGTATTTTTGTTGTTGTTTTGAATATTATTTCTCATTTTGTGTACGTTTTTTAGTTGTTTTGTGTGTTTCCTTCAAGTCATTTTGTGTATATTTGTTGCTTTTTTGTATAATTCGCTGTTTTTTGTATATTTTTGAGTCATTGTGTGTGTTTTTCTTGTTGCTTTGAATATTATTTCTCATTTTGTGCATGTTTTGGCTGTTTTGTGTGCTTCCTTGGAGTCATTTTGTGTATATTTGTTGCTTTTTTGCAAAATTCATTGTCATTTTGTGTATTTCTGGAGTCATTGTGTGTTTTTCTTGTTGTTTTGAACATTATTTCTTACGTCCTGCAGTGGACAGCAGCCCCACTCGCCCACAGGCAGCCTGCAGCAGGTGCTGAGGGCCGGACATTGACTCGTCCCGTCACACTGACGGTAGTCGGGTTGGAACGTGGCAGCTTTGGTCAGGATGGGACGCTTTGAGAACCAGGGGATCGCCTCATCTCCTCTCACACACTTCTCTGTCTGCATATTGCATGTGTAGGATTCAGGACAGCAGTACATCCCTCCAGTACAGCACACGGCCTGATGAGAGGAGAAGGGTCAGAGTTCAGTGTTTATTATTCAGGGAAACATGAGACTGTATTACTAAACACCAGAGAAATGTCAATGAAATGAAAGGAACGAAGGCGGGAAACAGTGAACTGCAGAGAACGTGGAAACTTTAGAAACAAAGTAAAACAAGAAGACAGTGGCTATTCGTACGGTAGCCATATCCCCTCATTTGCCAGTTTAGGTCTTGTAACTAAGACGCTGCGTACTTGTATTTCTGTTTGTTTCGGACATGCTACGTATTTATGAATAGTTATGATATTGATACGTTACCTAACCCTAAACTTAAGATGCTACGTACTTGTACTTTGGTAAACGTACGAATAACATTGGGGGTTGTCCGTATGGCTACCGTACACTTTCAACTAAGAAACGTCTCATACCAGAATGTTCTAACATTAGTAGGCCTCAGCTGTTCAAAATGACTCAAAAACACACAACATGGCTCAAAAAACCCACCAGATTACAAACAAAAACACTAAATTACAAAAATACCCACTAAATGACAACAAGAATACACTAAATAAAAAACAAAAAAAATCACAAAATGGATGTAGACACACAAAAAACAACACAGATACATTATATGACTCAAAAAATTACACCAAATGACAACAAAAACACTAAACGAAAACAAGAATAGACTCAATAACTCACGGGGGAATGACACAAATAGATAGTTACATCCTGGATTAATCTCCATTAGCGGGATTCACCTAACCGAACATTTCCTGTCAGAGAGAAGCTGTCTTACGACGGTCGATCACAACACGCTAATTTAAAGGGAGGGTGGGTGATTTTGAATGTAACTTCCCCGACGGCTCTGCCTTCACCCTTAAAAAGTGAATCTGGAGAAAATCCCCTACCCCACCTTTAAGCCAAGTGATTTCAGCCTCGGTACGTGCGCGTTCACATAAAAGGGGTGGAGACAGCAGTGTCTGACCAATGAATAAAACTGGTAGAGCGAGTGTCTTTACAATGGAGGAACAGCTTTTGATCGTAAAAACAAATATAATGAATATAAATCCATGATGACAGCAATGACCAACACTGTTTGTGCTGCTCGCACCAGCTTTTATACTCGCTCAGATCTGATCCACTTCATAACTTGGACCCGACCAGATTAGGTGTTGCTTAAGTTTAAAATGATGAATAATCAAAATCTATAATTCAGACCAAAAACAACACTGTTGTCACAGAAAAGGCTGGAACGAAAGAACCCAGGCAGGAAGCTGTGATACTGTTAATGCGTAAAAGTGTGAAATTATTTATGATATGAATCCATTGGATGATAAACGGACAGCATCGATCAGTTAAACTTTATTACAGCACATATGTTTTTCTATTCCAGTAGACCTATTTATCACACACTGGGATGAGAGCACATTGTACTGTAGTATGTTCCTGCTGATGCTGTTAGCCTCACTATAGCGTATGAATGAATGAATGACTTCACCCATCGTCCGCACATACAGAGACACAGGCTTCATCAGCTGACTGTAGATCAGTCCATCAGATATAAATCTATATATTTCCTAAAGGATGTCATCTGTAAATAAAAGAATTGCATATATCATTAATAATCTTTCTTTCCTAAACGCAGCTGTCAGATCTGCACCAACCAGGATCTTCTATCAATGGGCAGGTCGTTTTCTAAGAGATCTGATTAGTCAGGGGGTGGGACTTAAGCACTCGCTAAGATCCTAGCCAGAACAAAACCTTCTCCAGACCAGGCTAGTCGTTCAGCCTAAGTTACCATGGTGATTTAGCTCCTTAAGACGTTAGCGAACTGTTTAAATCCCGGAAGCCAGCGCGATAAGAGGTAATCTCGCTTCGTAGCATACCCCCCAAATTACATAAAAATACACAACATGACATAAAAAACAAACAAAAAACACAAAATTATAACAAAAATACACAAAGTAACTAAAAAAAACAACAACAAAAGAATTAGAAAAATGGATCCGGAAACAAAAAAACCCACCAAAAATACAAAAATATAACATTTTTCACAAACAACAAGAAAACTAAAATGACTCCAGAAGGACACAAAAATACACAAAACGACTGAAAAATATATAAGATGACAACAACAAAAAAAGAAAATCCATAAAATGAGCGACATAAAAACAAAAACAAAAATATTTCCATCCATATTTAATCCCTTTCCACTTCTTGTGTCAATATATTTGTCTCGGTCTCTATTTTTATTTTTTAATCACATATGTGCCCTTTCTTTGTGTTTCTTTTCACATGTGTAATAATTTCTTACTGTAACATATATATGTAAAAACTAAACTAAACAATAAATTATTAATTAATTAATAATAATAATAATAATAATAATAATATAAAAATACGTACATATTTATTGTTCTGTGTTTGCTAATTTGTTTTGTTTCTCATTCTTTCTTAAATGTCAATGTACTTAATTTCCACAACCTTATACATTGGATACATCCACTATGTATAATTTATTTACTTAATTAATTTTATTATAATTAACTTATTCAGTTGAATCACAGAAATTTAAATAGTAAGAAAATAACAAACATAATACTTCATTTTCGAGCAAATTGTGCTGAGCAAATGCACCCTTGAAAGATTCCTGTGGAAAAATAAATAAAATTGACTGTATATTTATGCAGTTATTGAATGGTGAAGACGTATATCTGTGGTTAAGGTGAAGATTGTCAACTACAGCTGTGGTCCAAACTATCTGTGGCCCATAAATGGCCGTGATAAACTTAAAATCTATGTATTTAATCCATATACAGAATTTTTTTTTTTTTTTAAAGAAAAATTGATTTTCTAAATGTATTTATTTATTTGTATTCAATTTGTTTTGTTTTTTTTAATTCATTTTTTAAATTTTTTTTTATTCGATTGTTTTTTCATTAAACTTTGTTTTTTTTAAAAAAAATGCTCAGACAGATAACTAAGATATACCTATTATTTGTTTCTCCAGTTTTGTGTTGCATGTACCAAAATAAAACTCATTACACTCGATGCAAAATTAAATCACTGCTCACAAACGGACACAATTCAATCTTTTATTTAAAAAAAATGATTTTATAAAGATCTGGAGAAGATTTATTCTTTGCTTCCAAATTCAACACAATAACATGCAACAATCTGTAAAAATGATGATTATAACAAGCAGATATAAAACCCAACCCCCCCACGGTCTGATTGTGAACACAGACAAACTGACACCTTTGGTACCCTTCTTTTCATTTTGCACATTAATCAGACATGAACTTAATGAAAACCTGAGTGTGATTCAGTTTCTCAGTTTTCCCTCTCCTTTAATTCACCAAAGCACTGTGTTTTAACTCATTTATAAGCCTGTAAAAAAACAAAAAACAAAAAAAAAACAAATGCAGCCCTGCAGAGGTGAAGTCTTCACATGAACTCAGGGTCTTTTTTATCAGAGAGGAGCATTTTCCACATGGACCAGTCCAACCTGGCCTTCTGGATGCACTGGCCCTCCTCACTGCAGCTGTAGCCTTTAGGACAACAGCTACTGGAGCCACTGCAGCAAACCGCCTGCAGACAGGAAGGAAAGCAATGTTAAAAACACACAGGTTTTACATCAGCGTAGGTAGAACAATACTTTTATTTTGAAGGGGGATTGTTTTTTTGTTTGCTTTTTTAAAACAATTGAGTCTAATCACACTTTTTACACTCATGGCTTTCACTGCTAAGCACTTTTACTTTTTATTAATAAGAAAATTACATTTCTTTACACTTTTCTTCTGGAAAATTAATTTCAGGTTTGATGTGTTTATTTGTGGAATCAGAAAACTATGAGATGCAGCTCCATAGTTTCTATCGTGGGCAACTTTTATCACATCATTTTGTATATTTATGGATATATATATATTGGAGATACATATTGTGTGTTTTTCTTGTTTTGAATATTATTTCTCATTTTGTGTGTTGTTGTTTTATGTGTTTTCTTTGAGTGATTTTGTGTATATTTGTTGCTGCTTTGCATAATTTATTCTCATTTTGTATATTTTTGAGTCATTGTGTATTTTTGTTGTTGTTTTGAATATTATTTCTCATTTTGTGTACGTTTTTTAGTTGTTTTGTGTGTTTCCTTCAAGTCATTTTGTGTATATTTGTTGCTTTTTTGTATAATTCGCTGTTTTTTGTATATTTTTGAGTCATTGTGTGTGTTTTTCTTGTTGCTTTGAATATTATTTCTCATTTTGTGCATGTTTTGGCTGTTTTGTGTGCTTCCTTGGAGTCATTTTGTGTATATTTGTTGCTTTTTTGCAAAATTCATTGTCATTTTGTGTATTTCTGGAGTCATTGTGTGTTTTTCTTGTTGTTTTGAACATTATTTCTTACGTCCTGCAGTGGACAGCAGCCCCACTCGCCCACAGGCAGCCTGCAGCAGGTGCTGAGGGCCGGACATTGACTCGTCCCGTCACACTGACGGTAGTCGGGTTGGAACGTGGCAGCTTTGGTCAGGATGGGACGCTTTGAGAACCAGGGGATCGCCTCATCTCCTCTCACACACTTCTCTGTCTGCATATTGCATGTGTAGGATTCAGGACAGCAGTACATCCCTCCAGTACAGCACACGGCCTGATGAGAGGAGAAGGGTCAGAGTTCAGTGTTTATTATTCAGGGAAACATGAGACTGTATTACTAAACACCAGAGAAATGTCAATGAAATGAAAGGAACGAAGGCGGGAAACAGTGAACTGCAGAGAACGTGGAAACTTTAGAAACAAAGTAAAACAAGAAGACAGTGGCTATTCGTACGGTAGCCATATCCCCTCATTTGCCAGTTTAGGTCTTGTAACTAAGACGCTGCGTACTTGTATTTCTGTTTGTTTCGGACATGCTACGTATTTATGAATAGTTATGATATTGATACGTTACCTAACCCTAAACTTAAGATGCTACGTACTTGTACTTTGGTAAACGTACGAATAACATTGGGGGTTGTCCGTATGGCTACCGTACACTTTCAACTAAGAAACGTCTCATACCAGAATGTTCTAACATTAGTAGGCCTCAGCTGTTCAAAATGACTCAAAAACACACAACATGGCTCAAAAAACCCACCAGATTACAAACAAAAACACTAAATTACAAAAATACCCACTAAATGACAACAAGAATACACTAAATAAAAAACAAAAAAAAATCACAAAATGGATGTAGACACACAAAAAACAACACAGATACATTATATGACTCAAAAAATTACACCAAATGACAACAAAAACACTAAACGAAAACAAGAATAGACTCAATAACTCACGGGGGAATGACACAAATAGATAGTTACATCCTGGATTAATCTCCATTAGCGGGATTCACCTAACCGAACATTTCCTGTCAGAGAGAAGCTGTCTTACGACGGTCGATCACAACACGCTAATTTAAAGGGAGGGTGGGTGATTTTGAATGTAACTTCCCCGACGGCTCTGCCTTCACCCTTAAAAAGTGAATCTGGAGAAAATCCCCTACCCCACCTTTAAGCCAAGTGATTTCAGCCTCGGTACGTGCGCGTTCACATAAAAGGGGTGGAGACAGCAGTGTCTGACCAATGAATAAAACTGGTAGAGCGAGTGTCTTTACAATGGAGGAACAGCTTTTGATCGTAAAAACAAATATAATGAATATAAATCCATGATGACAGCAATGACCAACACTGTTTGTGCTGCTCGCACCAGCTTTTATACTCGCTCAGATCTGATCCACTTCATAACTTGGACCCGACCAGATTAGGTGTTGCTTAAGTTTAAAATGATGAATAATCAAAATCTATAATTCAGACCAAAAACAACACTGTTGTCACAGAAAAGGCTGGAACGAAAGAACCCAGGCAGGAAGCTGTGATACTGTTAATGCGTAAAAGTGTGAAATTATTTATGATATGAATCCATTGGATGATAAACGGACAGCATCGATCAGTTAAACTTTATTACAGCACATATGTTTTTCTATTCCAGTAGACCTATTTATCACACACTGGGATGAGAGCACATTGTACTGTAGTATGTTCCTGCTGATGCTGTTAGCCTCACTATAGCGTATGAATGAATGAATGACTTCACCCATCGTCCGCACATACAGAGACACAGGCTTCATCAGCTGACTGTAGATCAGTCCATCAGATATAAATCTATATATTTCCTAAAGGATGTCATCTGTAAATAAAAGAATTGCATATATCATTAATAATCTTTCTTTCCTAAACGCAGCTGTCAGATCTGCACCAACCAGGATCTTCTATCAATGGGCAGGTCGTTTTCTAAGAGATCTGATTAGTCAGGGGGTGGGACTTAAGCACTCGCTAAGATCCTAGCCAGAACAAAACCTTCTCCAGACCAGGCTAGTCGTTCAGCCTAAGTTACCATGGTGATTTAGCTCCTTAAGACGTTAGCGAACTGTTTAAATCCCGGAAGCCAGCGCGATAAGAGGTAATCTCGCTTCGTAGCATACCCCCCAAATTACATAAAAATACACAACATGACATAAAAAACAAACAAAAAACACAAAATTATAACAAAAATACACAAAGTAACTAAAAAAAACAACAACAAAAGAATTAGAAAAATGGATCCGGAAACAAAAAAACCCACCAAAAATACAAAAATATAACATTTTTCACAAACAACAAGAAAACTAAAATGACTCCAGAAGGACACAAAAATACACAAAACGACTGAAAAATATATAAGATGACAACAACAAAAAAAGAAAATCCATAAAATGAGCGACATAAAAACAAAAACAAAAATATTTCCATCCATATTTAATCCCTTTCCACTTCTTGTGTCAATATATTTGTCTCGGTCTCTATTTTTATTTTTTAATCACATATGTGCCCTTTCTTTGTGTTTCTTTTCACATGTGTAATAATTTCTTACTGTAACATAAGAATGTTACGATATATAAAAGAAGCAGGAGAGCCTCTGTGCTCACTTTAGGCAGTGGACAGCAGCCATATTTGTGAAAATCCTCCATGAAGCAGCAGGTGGTGAGAGCTGGGCAGCTGGAGGTTGCATCGCACTTAATCCCGGGCTGCAACTCTGCTTCCATCTTCCCATCATCCTCACCCTCCTCTTCATCACTGTCTTCCGTTGAATCTGCCTTTAAAAAAATAAATAAATACACAGAATTAAAATAAAAGCAAATATCAAAACATCCTTGTAAGTGAATTTCAACCGCCATTTTGATGGTTTCGAAAAATATCAGCTAAAATAACAAAAAAAAAAAACGACGTTTACTGTGTTTAGTCGCCTTTGTAAAACGTCAATAAACATTTGTCAATCCGAAATAAGGCCAATATTTAAAGCTGCCTGGATTAAATGTGTAACTTTCACTGTTATGATATAATATGATATATAATAACATCAGTGGCTTTTAAATACATCAAAGGATTTTTTTTAATTTTTTGCCAGAATTTAGTTGAATAAATTTGTCAAGATTTGAGATTTTTGCATGTTGACACACACATATTCACCTTTTCTTTCATATAACACAAGTTATTGTCCATACAGTCAAACTAACATGACAAATCCTAAGAAAGTTTAGATATCTTTTTCATTCTCATGAAATTTAAAAAAAATAATCAGTCATCGTCTTGTTTTTGTCACGAAAAAAAGTTTTTGTCTATGAAAGCTGACTTAACAAAATTAACTCTGCTAACTAAATCTGATTCAGCTGGAAGTTTCTGTTGAAAGTGAGTTGTTCCTCTTCTTCTTCATCATCATCATCATCATCATCATCATCATCATCATCATCTCCTATTTGGTGTTACATAAACAAGGCTGAGTTGAGCCTGAGACCCCGTCCACACGGAGACAAAACGAAAGCGTTTTCCCCATAAAATAGGTAATTATGTGTGCTTCCACATGAAAAGGCAGAAAACGCTGTAGTAAACATTAAGGGCCTCTATGTGGCGCTGTAACGCTGCCATAGAAATTCACCAAAACAGGGAAGAAGACACCGAGAAAGGCAGCATCTATTTGCGAGCATGTCTGAATTTGGAGTGGAGGTTTTTTCATTCTTTTCTTTGTTTGGTCATAAAAACAACCACCAGGTAATTTTTAAGGCTGTGCTGACACTGGAAAATACGGGAGGATCTAGTCGTGAAAATAAAGACCAGTGGAGGGCAGTAATACGCCCTGTGGCATCCACTTTGCCATAAATGACGAAGAAGAAGAAGAAGAAGAAGAAGAAGAAGAAGAAGAAGAAGAAGAAGAAGAAGAAGAAGAAGAAGAAGAAGAAGAAGAAGAAGAAGAAGAAGAAGAAGAAGAAGAAGGAAGACGAAGAAGACTAAGAAGAAGCCGCCATGCGTAT
The DNA here is from genome assembly GCF_900634775.1 of Gouania willdenowi. Classification (NCBI taxonomy): domain Eukaryota; kingdom Metazoa; phylum Chordata; class Actinopteri; order Blenniiformes; family Gobiesocidae; genus Gouania; species Gouania willdenowi. Next base: position 30,875,374 of record NC_041051.1, on the reverse strand, counting down.
TAATAGAGAGTTGGGGCTATTTCATCATCTTTGCCGAGTATCGTATACAGCGGGTGGCGTTCACAGACTTTCTCACTCTGGGACCTGTTTTCAGAAGTTATCATATTCAGCTTCCAAATCCCTTGTTGCTGTGTGACGTATGGCATGTTAAACTACAACTCGCTCCATGTGGATGGGGCCGAAGAGTCGGAAACAACACGTTTGGACTTCCCTCACCTCACATCCTTCTCTGGATTCGCAGGTATCTTCTCAAACCAGGCAGAGACTGTAGGTCGGTGTCACATCTCTGCTTTTCCAGGTTACATCTGGCCGTGAGGGACAGCGAGTGGCGATAGTCAGAACAGCAAACAGCCTGGGAACCATCGATAGAGTGTTTATTTGTGGATGTTATATTTAAGCATTTCTTTTTTGAAAAGCGAAGAGTTGTCCTACATTTGGGAAAGGACAGCACCCCCACCCTCCATCTAATGTTTTGCAGCAGGTGGTTCTGTCAGGACAAGAAGCGGTTTTGTTACATGGCACGTCCTTCACCTCCACATTCTTCCTCTGGTTCGCAGGTATCTTCTCAAACCAAGGCAGAGACTGTAGGTCGGTGTCACATCTCTGCTTTTCCAGGTTACATTTCTGGCCGTGAGGACAGCAGTGGCGATAGTCAGAACAGCAAACAGCCTGGGAACCATCGATAGAGTGTTTATTTGTGGATGTTATATTTAAGCATTTCTTTTTTGAAAAGCGAAGAGTTGTCCTACATTTGGGAAAGGACAGCACCCCCACCCTCCATCTAATGTTTTGCAGCAGGTGGTTTTGTCAGGACAAGCAGCAGTTTGGTCACACGAGACGTTCTTCACCTTCACTTCCTTCACCTCCACGTCCTTCACCACCACGTCCTTCCTCTGGATCGCAGGTATCTTCTCAAACCAAGGCATAGACTCTAGGTCGGTGTCACACCTCTGATTTGCCAGATTACATCTCTGGCCATGAGGACAGCAGTGGCGATAGTCCGCACAGCAAACAGCCTGGGAACCATTGATCGGACTTATGAATGGAACCTTTTACATTTGATTTCATAGGGAGCTTTTCATGAATTGTGCGTGAAAGCTACCTGAGGTAGAGGACAGCACTCCCACTTCTGGACCGTGCCCATGCAGCAGGTGCAGCCATCAGGACACAATGACGTCCCATTACAGGTAATGTTATTGTCTGCAGGACAAAAGGGTTTAAACTGTACATTCACACAAAGAGAGAAAAAAATCTGTATTTGAGAGGGACTGTGCACATTAATAAAAAAACATAGTAAAAATGTAAATCTGAACTTTGCTGAAATGCTCATTTTCATGGGTAGTCTCTTGCCAAATGCAGATTTTCTTTATGGTATAGTACAGTCTTTTTTAGCTGCACTTCTGGTTGTTCTTATCGTAGTTGATTTAAAGTTGTTGAAACCCAAACAGTCGAGAGAGGAAAGTTACACGAGATGTTCTGAGAGTCACGTGACAGTCTTTGAAAATTCAACATGGCGGCCCTCTGCCTTGACTAGTTCACCAACTATTTTTACTTGCACATATTAACGCTTCTTACCGTTAAATTCATGCCACCAATGAGAGCTGACCACGCGCCCTCTCACCAGCCAGAGTGGAGGAACTCAAAGAGTTCCTCGACCAATATTACGCTGAGTATGTGATGGAAACCGGCCCGAAAACCGCAAGCACATCAGGTAAGGCTGCAAAACGCAAAAAGAACGACTCCTCTACGAATACGTCAGATCTGGAGGCAGAGTCTCAGACAAAGATCCTTAAATCTATAAAAAAAAAAGGCTGGGTGTGGTTAATTTACTGCACCAAGACTTTCAGGAAATGAAGGCCAGCCTGGAATTTGCACCAACAAATTCAGGACTTACAAAAAGACAATAATGATATCCATTTGGCTTTATCTGCGGTGACCTCCGAGGTGAAAGAGCTAAAAAATGAAAACAAGCTTCTTAAAGAGACAGTCCTGGATATCCAATCTCGCAGTATGCGAGACAAGAAACCCCCAACGACGACACAGAGGCTCTGCTGAAAAACTTCGTCATCTGCACTTTCAGCAGAAAATCGAGGTTAAAAGTAAAGGTCGGGAACTTAAAAAAAAACTTAAATCCTATTTTTAAGGAAAACCGACAGAGAGGCAAAAATTCAAAACTGGTCGTAGACAAGCTTTACATAGCTGGCCAGCTGTTTAGGGATTCGAACATCAACCCTTGGCTCTACTAAGAAAAAAAAAAAAAAAAACACAGACAGTGTGTGAGTTAATATTGAAAGGATAATTGTTCACTCATGGTGAAGTTAAGGCAGCACTATTTTAAAGGTAAAATAAATATATATGCTGTATAATGTGTGTGTGTGTGTGTGTGTGTGTGTGTGTGTGTGTGTGTGTGTGTGTGTGTGTGTGTGTGTGTGTGTGTGTGTGTGTGCGTGCGTGTAGATATGTGTGTATGTATATATGTTACATATTTGCACAGATTTTGGTAAACATGTATAAACGTACAGTCTCACAGGACACTCTCTACCCCCACCTCAACTCTTTTGTCTCCAACCCCAAACCCTTTTTTTTCTTTCACATTTTTCTTTCACATTTCACACTCGTACTTTCATAAAAACCAAAATTCATCCTCCTCATTTTTTACAGAGGGATTCATTGTTGAAAACGTATTGGTCCAGTTAGTTTGATTGAACAGTGATTAGGCCAATCACAACCAGCCATTTGATGAAGCTGCCATTCTGAGAAGGTATACAAAGACTTAACAGCGACAAGTAAGTGACAAAAAATTAGTAACAGGTGGCAAAAACATGGCTGGAAAAGAGTGAAGAGTGACTAAAATGAGCCAAAAGCAGTCAAGAGTGGCAAAAATATAAATTGACGAAAAAGAGGAAACAGGTGGTCTCATGGCAAAAGGTAGCTTAAATGAGCAAAATGTGGCAAACGATGGTGGAAAAAATGCAAAAATGTCAAAGAAAAAGAGGCAAAATGTAGGAAATAGGAAACAAGCGTTATTTATTAGGAAAAAGTTAGCTTATTTGGATGAAAAGTGGTTAAAGAAAGGACACAATTTGGATGAAAGTGTCAAAAACAAAAAAAGTGACATTTATTGGCAAAAGGAGCTAAAATCTGAAAAAACTAAAAAGTGTAATATGTTTTGGAAAAGGGGCAAAAACTGGACAAAGGAAGTTACAAAATGGCCAAAAAGATGGTAAAAAGGGGTTGAAAGTTTCTCCCTTTTTTAAGTTTTCTGGGGAAATAATAATTAAAATTAAGACATAAAGAGTCACATAATGAGCATCTCTGACTTAATAATGGCTTTATCATGGTATGTGTTAGTTTCTTTATATCTTTAAAAAAATAAAGGAAACATTTTGTGTGCCTTTTAGAGAAAAACTAGAAGCACACACACTTCTTTCAGAGCAGGAACTCAGCTGCGATTGGCAAAGAAACACTGATAATCTTTCTTTTGAGGCCGTGCAAATCTGATGAAAAAACCTCCTGCAGCAACAAGCCTAACTGGTTTGAGGAGCCGTTACTGAGAGGAAGAAACAAGGAAGTATCTGAAATCCAGGACTGATTAACAATGAACAGGAAATGGTTGTAGTTTCTGGTTGAACTTGTTAAATGTGACGGTAAAGTCACAAAAAAGCGCCTTCACCTTCTCTACTACAATGACGGTGTTTCAGTTTTTACGTCAGAAAAAGGAAAGTCTCACAAATAGAAGTGTTGAAATAACTCAAAAATAACCCTGAAAGCAGTGCTAAATAATGTGGGGCTTTGAGTGGCGCTCCTTTGCATCACAGTAAATGTCACTTTCAATTTAGACACAAGCACCTGAATATCTTTGTCTTTCACCATTACTTTTATTTTTAGAAAACAAGAACCCAATCAATAGTTACCTAAAAAAATACACGTAAACTAAAGAAAACATTCATTAAAAATCAAATAAAAAAAATAAAAAACAGTAAAAAGGGGACATAAAGTGCACAAAAATAAGATATTAACACAACAAATTAGGATAATTGCACAAACTTGTTTTTTCACAACAACAAACACTAAAAAATACTTTTACTCTAAAAATACCATAAGATTAGATAGAATAATGAACTTTTTTGGATGGCTCCCTTAGCCTTAGCAAGTATGTCAGATGTTAGGAACACTTTGGTTCAGAATTGAACAGGCAAATAAACCTGAAAGTAATGACATCCATTCCATACAGGTTGACAGTCATTATGTTTCCTTCATTGGGACAAATGTTGAAAACTTCCAAAAACAGAACCAACAACAACAATAACTGGTCGAGCCTGTAAATCATTCCAACTGTGAATTCAGAACTCTGATTAAGAGACAGGCAACGTTTATCACAGCGGGGGCCACAAACATGTTGTGGTCTAACATTCATGTCAGTATTTAGAAAAATAACCAATCTGAGCACTAACACAGGAAATAACTATGGTTTTTATGTTTTAGGAGGCATTTTATTTGTCATTTTCATGCATTTTTCTGCCATTCTGTGTGTTTTTGGAGTCGTTTTTGTGTATTTTAGTTGTCTTTTGTGTATTCTTCTGTCATTTCAGTCTTTTTGGAGGCATTTTATAATTTTTCTGTCAGGTTGTGTGTTTTAAGAGTAATTTTCATGTATTTTCCTGTCATTTTGCTGTTTTTTTGAGTCAATATTGTGTATTTTAGTTGTCTTTTTGTGTATTTTTCTGTTATCCTGTGTGTATTTTAGTCATCTTTGTGTGTATTTTTCTGTCATTCTGTGTGTTTTTGGTGTCATTTCCATGTATTTTAGTGGTCTTTTTGTGTATTTTTCTGTCCTTTTGAATCATTTCGGACTCATTTTTGTGTATTTCAGTTGTCATTTTGTGTCTTTATCTGTCTTTTGAGTATTTTTCTCTAAATTAGGAGTTATTTTCATGCATTTTTCTGTCAGTGTGTGTGTTTTAGGAGTCTATTTCATGTATTTCTCTGTCATTTTGTTGGTTTTTTGGACCAATTTTGTGTGGTAGCTTTGGACAACACACAAAATTAGACCGAGGAACCACATGTGGCCCCTGAGCCAAAATCAGAAATAAATCTAATGTTTTTTTAAACATATATTTATTACAAATATATGCATTTCATACTTGTGTCAAGTTAAATAAATACACTACATTATTTTTCTTAATTGTAATGTATCGTTGGTTTTTGATGATTCAGCTGTTGAGTTGAGAGATGACGGGAGTATTTCTTTCTCACTTAAAGTAGATAAACTGATGGTGAATTCAGGGGGATTTTCCACTTTGGCCTCATCAGCTGACGAACGCAGTAAATAAACCATGTAATGTTATTCATGAGAGAACTCTCACCTTTCTGCTTTCCCTGCTTTGTTCTCAGCCAGTCCTGCCAGAACGAAGTCTCTGTCTAAACAGGTGATAAAGTTACACAGAGGAGACAGTTGATAATATCTTGGATTATTTTACGTAATAAAAATGAAACCGCATTAATTAGGAGAAGTGTTAGGAGAAGTGTATCGTTTTTCTAAGCTTCTACATGACCTACATGGCTAATGTTTGTTCAGATTGAAGTAGGACCTCTAGTCGTTACAGAAGATGTGAAATTTAGGAAATATGTGATACTGACTGACAATAAATCATGTTTTAAAAACAGAAATCTGTAGTCCGCCCAAAAAAAAACCTAAAGATTTACATGAAATATAAAGCCATTTGTCATTATCGAAGGCTACAAAAGTAGAAATAATTGAACTAATATATGGACATCAACTGCAGCAAGTTTGGTGATAACAATAATAAACAATAAGCCAAAAGATACATATTTCCCATATTTTCAAATCCAAAACTTGACAGGTATGGTGGTACTCCTTACCGTGGGATGAGCTGCAGACGTTCGATCCATCCAAGGAATGGAGACGGTGGCATTGATGCAGCTGCTGCTGATTTGATCACAAACAGTATATGAAGGACAACAGTGGATGTGATCTTCACAGCACTCGGCCTGAGGAGAGAGACGCAATTCACAGAGAAATGTCAGAAAAGAGGTGAAAAAAGGAGAATAAAAAAAGAGAAACAAAGAGAAACGTTCGCGAGAAAAGTGGATTAAAACACATTTAATTAATCATTCAGTGCAGTGAAAGAAATCTAAATCATTGCCTTCAAAAACTGTTGTTGCAACTGTTCTAAAATGTTATTGTTAATGATGGAATGTGGTATGTGCCATGTGATCTGCAGTGTAATGTTGTCAAGTCAGTTTATGAGAAACCAAGCATAAAAAACTTCTCTGCTGCACTTGAATGATGATAATCGATTTATCTATTTTTTTTTATGTTGTTTAAATACTTTTTTGATCTAGCTAGGCTATGAATGAAAGCAAACAAAGGCAGGATGAATTAAACTATATATGAAGTGCATTACATTTGAAATTAAAAGGACAAAAAAGCTCTAAAAGACATTCATTCAAACTATTTTTTTCCAATCATGGTCTAATTATGTTTTGTTAACATTAAGGTTGCAAAGGGACGGAGAAATTCTGACAAATTCAACATGAGCTAAAGCTTGGGAAATTTCGGAACATTCAAAAATATAAACTTTCATTGGAAATAATTGGAAATTGGAAGTAATTTTCAATAAATGTATCATATCCGAACATAAGTATTAGCATTCATTCAAAATAATACAATTAAGAAACATGACATTTCAACTTGGGTTGCATAAAGTTGCAAACTTTCAACGGGAATGAAAAATTAATGACAATATTTCTTTTTGCCCTTAACAGGGATGTTAAGTATGTTAAGGAAAATATATTTTAGTGTCATCTAAAATAATAGAATCAGATATTTAGAAGTTACTCCCAATTTCTGGTTAATTCCAAGAAACTGACAAAATGAATCTAAAAACACAAAAAAAGTTAGAAGAAAACTAAAAAAATAAAACAAAACAGCAACAAAAAACAGACAAAATGAATCTAAAAACACATTTTGTGACAATGATCTGTAGAATATTCAGGACTTTGAATTGACTTGATTACTGTGATACCATAAACACATTTAGATTTGCTAAAAGCCATTTTAACAACATAAATCTACCACAAAGATACTTTGGTAAGTGCTGTGCTTGCAGTGCAGAGTCACAGTAATGACTTAATGGGATTGTTTAGGAGGAGGCAGGAGTGAAATGACCTGCTCAAAGGGACAGCATTGGTACTCGTTGTTAGGGCTGCTGCAGCAGGTTTGACCTTCATCACAGTTTCCTTTATCTGGACATTCAACAGCAGCAGACGCAGCCAGCAGCGTCCAGATGAGCAGAAGCAGCTTCAACATCTGCATCAGAGACAAATGAGAGCACAGCGATGTGTAGCAGGAACCTGACTATCCTCTCCACCAATTAAATTATGATGATAATCCAAAAACACATAAAACTACTCAAAGAAATTAAACAAAGCACAAAACTGTAACAAAAACAGAAAAAAACAAATCTAAAAATGCACAAAATGACTAAAAAACACACAAAACAGCAACAAAAACAGATCAAATGAATTTAAAAAATGCACAAAATGACTCAAAAAACTGCAAAGGACTCCATAAAAAAAAAAACCCAAAACAGCAACAAAAATTGACAAAATCAATCTACAATCGCACAATATGACTAAAAAAACAAAACCAGAAACTGCAAAAAAGAAGTGTTCATGAAAAAACGCACAAAACAGCGAAAGAAAAACTGACAAAATCAATCTAAAACGGCACAAAATGACTGGAGAATAAACAAAAACACACAAAATGCTCAAGAAAATGTGACTTTAAAAAAGGTTAAACTTGATTATTTCTCTTCAAAACTCATAAAAAACACAAAATGTGCAAACACATATATTAGACCAGCAATAATAAAGTAATATAGCCCCCGCGTCACAACAGTGGGCGCGCCCCACTATTTGAAAACCACTGGTGCAGAGGGGGTGCCTATCAGAATTGTGCCTTTAAATACTTTATAAAGAGCAAGAAAAAGACTAAAACAGGTCCTACTTTTCTCATTTATCACAAACCAATACAGTGACACAGTCATATTTAATCGTATATCTGACTTTGGACTCAGCTATTAATATTAATTTACAGTCATGATAATTATCAGTGAATTTATGTCTGAGAATAATAATAAAAAAGAGCTAATTAACTAGTAGTTTAAATGTATTAATGATAAAATACAGGGCACCATATCATTAGAACTTTTTTTTTTTTTTACAGAAAAGCATGACATCTCGTCCTCTAACAAAATGTTACTTTCACTTTTAAAGAAAAGCAAATTCCCCTTTAAAAAACAGTTCATTACATTATTTTTAAAGATCAATGTGCAGCTTAAAGAGAAGAGAATGTTTGAAGATGTTAAGGCTTCAGAATGCAGAAGAATCATTCAAAATAAAAATCTCTTTTACCTTTGGGAGTTTGTCACGAGCCGTCACGTTGAAGTGAGTCTCAGCTTAGTAACAGTAGCTGCTTTAAATAGACCATGAACACACCCAACAGGAGATCCACACACCTGGACAGGTTTTTCTCCTCCTTAGAATGGTAATGAAATATATGGACAATCGTTTTCATTTTTTATGACCAGAAATGATCATAAAAACACAAAACAGCAACAAAAATGACAAAAAGAAACTAAAAACAAAGGAATAAAACACAAAATACAAAACTGCAAAAACAGGCTCCATGGAAAAAGACAAAAAACAAGCGACAAAAACTGAAAAAATGAATCTGAAAACACACAAACTACTTGAAAAATAAACAGAAATACACAAAATGCCTCCGAAAACCAAGAGTAAAATACTAAATACATTTTAGTAGCTTTTATGGTTTTAAAACTTTGTGGTCTGCTCGTACAAAGTTCAGTACAAATAAAATCTATTTAAAACTCACAGAAAAATAGAGGTAGGCAACTTTTTCTTTTCCTTATAAAATGATCATATAATATTTGGACAATAATCATTTTTATGACCTGAAATGATCCTAAAAGATACCAGACAAAAACACAACACTGCAATAACAACTGACAAAATGAATGTAGAAACAAACAAAAACACAAAACTGCAAAAAAGGACTCCATGAAAAAACACACAAAACAAAATGCCTCTGAAAACACACAAAATGACAGAAACAGAAACACACAACTAAACAGAAACACACAACAGGAAAAAGTAAAAGGAAACAAATGCTATAAAGTAATCACATTTGAGCAGCTTTTATGATTACTTTTATTTAGCCAGACTGAATTTAAAACTTTGCGGTCTGCTGGTATAAAGTGCAATACAAATAAAATCTATTTCAATCTCACAGAAAAGCAGAGGTAGGCAACTTTGATAACAGCAGGGCAACAAAAATGTGACGCTATCTGATCTGAGGTGTGGTGACGGGTCTGGATCCATCCCTTTCGGAGAAACACCTGCGCAGCCAGTTCACTGAGGTGCACAGTCATCACAGTGAAAACATGAATAGTGTATAAATGAAACTTCAAATATTTGCAGATGCTCCATTTGCCCCATCCTAATATCACATGATTACAGCCATTTTTAATGTTAAACTGTTGGATATTTCCTTTAAATAGAAATTGGTTACAAAAAATAAAATTTTAAGTGAAATTGCTTTTGGGACTGATATTGCGTCACTTAAAGTGTTTTCACACCGAACGCGACTGAAGTGACTAGATTACATTCAAAACCAATGTAAAAGACGCGACTTCAAGCGACCCAACTCGCGTGATTCCAGTGACTGGGTCCTGCGCAACCTAGTTGCTCAAAATTGAAAAATTTGAACTTTTCAAGTGGGTAGAGCCAAGGCAGCAGCAGGAGGTTGTACACTTTGTTTCACAGTGGGAAAATTAAAGCGGTTAAGTTCTTGAATAAACCTACGTTCTTTTGTAACTCCGTAAGTTGATCATTTAAACCATAAAAGCAGCGCTGTCTATAAGTGCTGTAAACTTACAGGCAGAGAAGAAGTGATCAGCCCTCTTCTCCCGTCATCGGCTACGCACACGGTTCCCTAGTCATCACGTCGCTGGGGTGATGGAGCGACCAAAAAGCGCCACAATGTTCAAGCGACTCATCACGAGCGATTGAAGTGACTGCAGTCGCGTTTGGTGTGAAGGCACCTTTAATACTCAATTCGATCTTTTTTGCTCCTATGCGACCTGTATCTGATCTTTTTATGGTAGTCTGAACAACAAATCCATTTTTTTCTAAAATGCAACCCATGTCACATGGATATGTATATGTAGTCCTGAATCCGATATATGTCCTTTATATTGCCATGCGACTGCAGTGTGAAAGGCCATGTTGCATCTATCTACAACCAAGGGGGATTTAATACGCGTTTGATTAACAGCTGGAGCTGTGAACTGTCCTCTGATCACCATGGATAACATCCACTGTTGAATCAATCCTTTTTCTGCAGAAGAACATGGATTATCCTTATATTTGATACGTGGATTATGTAAATAGATGCAATAAACTGTCTTACCAAACGTAAATATGTCATTTGTATGAAGAAAAAGTAGGTTTTGTCAGTTTAAGGTTGGGCACAGATATAAATACCTAATGCCCGTCAGCTTCAGGTCAAAGCTTGAAGGTTCATATAAATGGTTAGTGTATAAAGGCAAATAGGTATTTAATCAGAACAATATCATAATGAATGAACACTTGCAGGGTTTTTCACAAACGCACATGCTTTGTTTCAGTTCTTTTTTGCAAATATATATTTTATGCAAACTTGCATAATAAATTCAGAAATGCACACGCTCTACTTCAAATATGATTTTGAGGCACACTTGTAACAAATCCACAAATGATGCAAATTGCTGAATGTGCATTTACAAACTGCTTCTGCACTGTGAAATGTCTGTATTTGAGAGAATTGACAGATTTAGCAGCCAATCAGGTGTGTTCGCTTTCAGCCAATCATATGGCTTCTTACAATCTCTCCACATTCTTGTTTGAACACTGTATGCGCACACATATCAGTAGCTCTGCAATTGGTTTAAAAGTGTGGAGAAAATGTAAGAAGCCATGATTGGCTGAAAGCAAACAAACCTGATTGGCTAATGAATCATTCACTTTTATCAGCCAATGGTGACGTTTGTTGACCCGCGACATCAGGGCAGTCTCAATTCACACATTTCTCTTACAAACACAAAAGAAGGCTTGAGCATTAAGGCTTGCAATGTTAAAGTAGCCTTATTGCTTATATATGATCGGTTTCTGGTTTGTATATATCTTGTAAGTGTTTACTAAGCACATTTGAATTATTATGTTCTTTATGAGTGGACTTAAGTGGTTTTTGTTGTAATGGTATATTTCACACTTAATTTAAAATACCCAAATTCAGTATCTAACCTTATGGTGGCATCCAGGCTGTTGCATGTGATATGAAACCTTTAGATAGCTCAGTTCAAAGAAACGTAAGTCAGAAGGACCAACAGAAAACACCCAACACCAAGATGACAGGAGAGTATTTTTTATTAGAGGCTTGTTGAGATCAGCAGAGGGGGCGGAGCTTAGGCAGTCTCCTCTTTGGTGAGACGGTCCTTCTTCAGCGGGCCCTGTAAAACAGAGGAAAGGAATCAGGGTCTGCTGGAACGTGCAGCACCTGCTGCTCGCTAACATGCTAAGCTAACGTGTTCCCAGAGAGTGAACAGGGAGTTGGCACAAAACAGGCACCACTCCCCTGCCTCACTGGAGTTCACTGTGGCACTGGAATGGAACCAGAGTTCATACTGGGAACTGAACCAGGTTACGAACAGTGCGGAGACGCAAAACTTAAGTATTATCCTTTTTTCTCTCTTTCTCCTCAAACGAGCACTAATTTAAATATGTTTAGAACAAAAACTTCAAACCAACTCACCATGAAAGCCTTCTTCTCCTCCACCGTCTGGAAGCGACCGTGTCCGAACTTGGACGTCGTGTCGATGAATTTCAAGTCGATCTTTTCCAAAGCGCGACGGCTCGTCTGCACCAGCAGAGACTGGAGAGGAGAAAGAGTTGGTCATATGTAGGGCTGTGCAATGTATTTAGTTTTTTCATTTTGGAAATCCAGAAAAAACATTACCTTTATAGATATATTTTTCTAGCTCATTTTGTATTAAATAATTATGACTTTTATCATATATATCTCCACACTAACTGCAAATGCTCACCTTTCTCAGGGTCAGCACTCTCTTCTTGGTCCCGATAACGCAGCCCTTCACCATGACGAAGTCATTGGTCACCTCTCCGTAATGAACGAAGCCGCCCTGCAATCACAGAGGAAACATTAACGTGCATTTCCAGGCAAACGCACAAACATGGACGGTGTGAGCGTCTCCTACCAGAGGGTTGATGCTCTTATTGGACAAGTCGTACTCCGTGGAGGCGTTGTTCTTCACCACTTTGCCATCCTTTGTGTGGAAGCCCTGGCCGATCTTGTAGATCTTCTTGTTGATCTCCGTGCGGTGATGGTAACCTTTCTGACCGGCGCGAGCCACAGAGAAGGCGACGCGGGCCGGATGCCAGGCACCGATACAGGCCACCTTACGCAGACCACGATGGGTCTTACGTGGAAGCTTCTTTGTGTGCCAACGGCTGGTGACACCTACGAGACAAGAAACACTATTAGACGAGCAGTTTCACAGCAACCACCACTTTCACCTCCGATCAATATGAGTTTGTTTTTAACCACAAACAGGACCATGTGCATAAGGACTGCGCTCAGAACTCGACATTCAGCAAGGGCTTTGAACCCATTGTGTCCGCCCGTCGAGGGATCATCACAGGCAAAAATTTACAGCTGGGTTGGAATGTTAACGGTAACTGACGTTACTTTTTAATGTTATGTAAATTTAAAATGTAGTCGTTAAATAAAACTAATTTTTTTTTTTTTTTAAAGGGCATCAAGTTCAAAACAGTTCTTATTAAACAATCCAATTAAAATTATAAACAAATTTTAAAGTAACCCTTAGTTTTTTATGATTACAAATCAGACCTAAAATCTTTTAAATGTACTAATTAGTAAATCAGATAATACAGGGTTCCTACAGCATTAGTCAAACTAAATTTAAGTAATTTTTAATAAAATTTTAAACAAAAATAAAAAACTAGAAAAATCTTTACTGTCAGGCAATTTTTTAAATTTACATTTTAATGACAATTAATGCCATTTTTCTTTGTAAATATGGCCTTTTAAGACTTTGAGGATCCGTGGTAACCCTGTAATACACTTAATGTTCGACTCTCACCTTTGTATCCGTGTCCCTTTGTGATTCCGATCACGTCGATCATCTCGTCCTGGGTGAACACGGTGTTGACGGGCACGGCCTGCTCCAGCTTCTCACGAGCCCAGTCCACCTTATCAGAGATGGAGCCACCGTTCAGCTGCACCTCCATGAGGTGGGACTTCTTCTGCCTGATTGGCAGCAGGCGCATCTGTATTAATAATACAGAAGGATGTCAGTGGAGTTTTAGGACAACACGTCTGCTTCACAGTGAGGATGGGAAGTCTCAGAAGGAAGGCAGCATGGAACGTATCCTCATAAGAGTCGGACGCCATGCCTGACGCGAGATCCGTGGTCTCATCACAGACAACCAGAAATCATATTGTTTGATTTAAAAAAAGTTCTTATACCGATGATAAAATTAAGCTTAAGTGGGAGGCTGATTTAATTACAATTAAAACAAAATTCTGAAACCACTTTAAAGTTTTGCATAGAATTAATTGCATAAAATGTTCCTTTATACTTGATTGTTACTAAATTATGCATATTTTACTAATGTCAATAGCTTTTCTAAAACAATTGTTTATTAAAAAAATAAAAATCAGCTCTTAATTCCATAATGATTCATTTGTTGCTCAGTTTTCACTAGTTAGTAGGAGGGGCTAAAATAGCTCTTGATGTCACCTGATTGGAGGAAAAGCTGATGCACCGACCTGCGTGTGAGCGATGATGCGGATGACCTGGCAGTATTTCTTCATGGAAGTGAAGTCCTTCTCCAGCTGCTTCTTCCCCTCCTCATCCTGCCATTTCTTGCAGTACTTGGTGAACGCCTTCTTCTTGGACTTGTACCTGCGGGGGCATCAGGAACGGAAAAAGTCGGCACGGGTCCTTCATGACCCCTAAGGGTCAGCGGAAGAACACCGCGCCAGGCCAGGGGAAGATTTCGGCTCATGGCTCGGCTTCTAAGAAGCACTTTCCACCGGCCAGAGGAGCCCGGAGCTCATCAGGGCGCAAAGCGGCACCTGAGCGGAGCTGCCATAGAAGGCCACCGACATGTTACTGCTCTGTGTGCGTCTTCACGGGCAGCCAACACATGCTCCACAGCTCACTGAATCCAAACTCACCAGTTCTTGTAGAAGCGGCGCTTGCACTCGTCGCTGATGTGCTCAGAGAAGATGGTCTTAAAGGAACGAAGGCCACGGGGCGTGTTCACATATCCAACGACTCCAACCACGATCATGGGCGGCGTCTCCACGATGGTGACGGCCTCCACCACCTCCTTCTTGTTCACCTCTGAAAACATGATTGATCGCTCAGTACGAGTTTACTTTTAACCACAAACAGAACCATGTGCATAAGGACTGTGCTCAGAACTCGACATTCAGCAAGGGCTTTGAACCCATTATGTCCGCCCGTCGAGGGATCATCACAGGCAGAAATTTACAGCAGAGTAACATGTGCAGTACTGCTTCTACTTAACACTGACATGTCCAGAGGATGTCATTTGACACCTATACCTTTAAAGTCCAAGCTGGTGTCAGATGGCGGGTGTGAACAACTCAGCTTGTGACTATTGTTGTGTTACTGAGGCCACTACTCCCCCCTCAGCTAGGGTGGGGGGGTGGGGGGTGGCTGGGTAGGTTCGACACAAAGACCTTTTGTATTCTCCTTTGTGTTTTCCATACAGCAGCTACATAGAGGTTGCAACTTGTATTTCAACTTTTGCAACAGAAAGTAGAAATAGTGAGACGTCAACACAGTTTGTTTGCGTTCTTGGTGAAATTTATTTCTTAGAGATTTTGTGAACATTTCTGGCACTGCCACACCTCCTTTATGCATTTGCCACATGCAAACTTGTCACAATACATACAACGCTTGGTGGCACGGTTTTTCGTGCAGCAACACTTCACCTGGCACAATGCCCTTTTCCCCACATCAGGTGTGGGTGGTTGTTGCTGAAGGTTTTGCTCATTAACCTCCTTGGCTGCCATATGAGACCAGGCAAGCTCATTTGCAAGCTCCAGCAAGAAGTCCACCCTTCTCTCCTTGACCCCAGTACATGCCTGATAAAGCACATGTGCGTTCAGCGCTGCAATGTCAATCATGTTGTAAAACACAGCGACTGGCCAACGCCGTGTTCCTGAACGCACAGTGTACTTTCGAACCATCTGGTCCATGATGTGCACACCACATTTCATGCGGTTGTAGTCGGTGACTGTGTTCGGCTTTTTTTTCCGAGAAACCTCAGTCTTCACCACGCTGTGCACGCTACTGAGGAGGCAGACAGTCTTCTTTCGTTTGGGCACATAAACAGTCAGTGTGGCACCAGAGGTTGAAAACACTTGTGTGCTGAATTCTTCACGGGCCAAATTCTTTTTAGCTGAATCTGGAAGCTCCCGGCAAATCTTATCGACTGTGCCAAGGAGGGTGGTCTTCCGGCTGTGCAGTCGACGTGCTAGTGACAATGAAGTGAAAAAATTGTCGGTTGTAACAGTTCTTCCTTTGTCCATAAATGGTTCCATAAGCTCCATCACCACATTTTCAGATAGTCTCTCCCCAGGTGGACGACTGGGGTCTTTGCCAAGATATGGGATGATTTTGCACACATAATTGGATTTAAGGTCACATGCTACCCAGAAGTTGATACCAAACTTGTCCGGCTTCGTTGCAATGTATTGCAAGAAACAGCAGCGAGCCTTAGTTGGAAAAAGTTGCTCATCTATGGTGATGTGCCTGCCTGGGTTGTACGAAGTGATGCAGTTGGCAACAAAAGACCCCCAAACGTCAGAGATTGCAGCAAACCGGTCAGTCGCAACTCTTTCACCGCGTGTGTCCTTGTCGTCGAAGCGTAGATGCTGCATGATGTCCTTGAAACGGTTCCGAGCCATAATCCTGTTGATCAGGGGCAGTCCCAGTTTTGCTGACCATGCGTCATGCAGCGATGGAAGGCGGACAATCCCCCGCAGAAGCAGGATAGCAATGAACGCCATTAGTTCAGGTATGGCCATGAACCAGTTCTCATGTTGTGTCTGGAGTGCATGCTGGACAGTCCACTCCTGAATGGTCCGAAGCATTTCCAGAGTTATGAAGCAGAGGAAACTCTGTAAGCGACTCGTCACCTTTGTTCTGGCCAAAGCAGTTGGCTCTCCATCTGTGACGTGACCTTCAATTGGGCTGTGATGGAGAGGCCTTCCGACCTGTTCTTCACGCCACACTGTGCCGTCTTTTGCAGTCTCTGTCAGCCACTCGTGTGTCTTCAGGCGACCTCTCTTTTCTGAAGGTGGCGAATCCTCATCTATAGGGTGATCATATTTTTGAGATGTGATTAATTAAACATTAAAAACACAACTGCCATAATCAGCAAACAAAAAAAAGGATGTTTAGAAAATCTTACCGGAAGAAATTTCAGAGTCAGAACTCAGCTCAAGGGATATTTCTTCTCCATCGGAGTCCCAGGGGTTGGCGCAATTTAGGATCATCTCCAAAGTCTGCTGAGAGCTGTAAACTTTCGACATCCTTGCTTCTCAGTCAGAGTCAGTGAAATATCAGCCCTGAGTTGGCCATTTATTCACCTTGAGGTGAATTGTGCTTTGTGAAAGGGTGGGCGCAGGCATCATCGTTCACACATGCACCCACCCTTCCACAAAGCACACAATAAGCCTTTTCAAACTTTCATTATGGTTCAGTTCCTCTGCATTGGGTAAAAGGTCAAGAGGGATATTTATTCACCTCGAGGTGAATTGTGCTTTGTGGAAGGTTGCCAAATGACACTGATTTGCAACTCAGTGGGCCACCTTTCTTATGTAAATGCAGCCATTCGATCGGAATGTGCAGCTGGGCAGTGACAAACTTTGGGGGTTGGTGTAAATGATGGCCAGTGTTGAGAAACCAGTGTTTCTCCCAGGTAGATCATATTGTTAATCCAAATAACATTATATGGAATTATTGGATAAGAATGGCCAAATTAATATGAGCCATGTGTGTTGTGATCAATTAATAAACCACAATAAATAAAATTAGAAAAAGAAAAACAGTATTAAAGAAACCAAGCTTTGGTTTCCTACTCCTGTATTTTCACTATTTACCTTTATTGTTTTTGAAAAGTTCTTATAAATAAAATGTATTGTTGCTATTTATGGTAAAGCGAGATCTCCGAGTGTGAAAAGGACTGTTTGAGTTCTCACTTTAAAAAGTGAAATTCACGAGGTCCACCATTCACTAACCAGGTCCATGATTATTTGTTGCACAAGATGCACAAAGAATCAATGCTTCAACAGGGAAAAATAATCTAAATATCTGTTTACACCATCAGTTATGCTGACATTATCCCTCTTGACCTCTGACCCAATGCAGAAGTACTACTTACTACTTTCTGTCGCAAAAGTTGAAATATAAATTGCAACCTCTATGGGAAACCTGTCCTGGAACCTACCCAGCCACCCACCCCCCCCCCACCCCAGCTGAGGGGGGAGTAGTGGCCTTAATGACATCTCTCTGAACATGTTAGTGTTAAGGGTTAAAAGCACAAATGTGGTAAGAAATTATTTCATTCATTTGCCTGTTATATTTCTTTAATGCACATATTATAGCATGTTACTGTTTTTATTTTTAATCTTTCATTGCAACAAATTATTATTTATTTTTTTAAATTACTGTACATAAATCAGTTTCCCAATTACAGCTACAAAATGAGTTGACCACAAGTGTCCATTAAATAAGTGTAAAAATATTTTAGGCTATTTCACATTAATAAACATTTTGTTTTAATGTCTGGGTTTCATATGCTTAATAAAACATGAATCACATTGAACATGCATGTTGTGAATTACAATAGGAAAAAAAAATTATTGGTTAGTAATAACTATATATATTTGACTTTTTACATAAAGACTTTATTTCCCTTTAAGTTTTAAGTAGCCCAACTTACTTGATCCAGGTCTGTCGACCTCCCGGACGATGTGAGTCATGCCGGCCTTGTAGCCCAGGAAGGCGGTCAGATGGACCGGTTTGGTCGGGTCATCTTTGGGGAAACTCTTGGCCTTACCGCGGTGACGACGGCTTCTCTTGCGGGGCAGGAAGCCCAGAGACCCGTGTCTGGGAGCTGAGAACTTTCGGTGAGACTGTGGGAAAATACAACACATTTAAAAACATTTTAATAAGCCATTTAATGCAGCCGCGGCCTGCTGCTGGCAGCCATTTTGGATCCTGAGTTGCTCAAAGCATGCGTCCCTAAAAACTGTTATTTATGGCTTCATCGTCAAGATTATCCACTCAATAAATAGTCATGCAGATTAAACATCATACAACTGTCTGGATGTAGTGATGAAGACATGTTGACAGTGACCGATGCTGTGGATTACAGGCAGATCGTTGGACACTCACCATCACGTCTCTGGTCCGATGTGAAAGAGAGCAAAGGAAAGGCGGCCTGTGTTTATATTGGGCCGCAAGTATCGCGAGATGTTTTTTACGCATGAGACCGGAAGAAGTCGCAGTTTATGATCGTTTATTTATTTTACTACTAATTATCACGATTATATTGTAACTAATAATAATAATAATTATTAGTTTTTAAAACAACTTTATATCATGATTGAATGAATGAGTGATAGCTCACATTTTAAATAATCTCATTTTGTAAATAAGTGAAAATAAAAACTATTTATGTCAGTGGTTCACAACCTTTCTTGGATCGTGACCCCATTTCAAAAATTTCTGGCGACCCCAAAGACAATTTTTTCTAGAATTAGTTTTCGCTCAGATATACATATTCTTTACTGCAGCGATTCTCAACTGGTGGGTCGGGACCCAAAAGTGGGTCGCGGAGCTGTACTGGGTGGGTCGCGGACAGCTGGTTAAAAATAAATACTTAATGTCTCTCATTTTGGACATGTCTTTTATTTTGAAAGAAGCTTTTATTTTGACAGGCATGTTGTAAAATGCATGTAGCAGAGAAAAATATATAGATTCATCAAAATAAAAATAAAAATACTGCATGTGTGTTTTTAACAGTTATTTTAGAAACACTAAATTTGGTTGATTGAATTCTAAAAAAAAGTGGGTCGCAATTTAATTACCGTGGCAAAATGTGGATCCCAGGGTGAAACCAGTAGAGAACCCCTGCTTTACTGCATTTCAGTTGAACTATATTCACAAAGAGAAAGTATAGAAATACAGTTGTTGAAGATAGTGTTTTAAATAAGAAAAATAATTACAAAATTTCAAAAACCTATTAAATTTTTTTTGAAATTTCACGCGACACCATTTAGACTCCAGGTGGCCCTATATGGGGTCCTGACCCCAAGGTTGAAAATGACTGATTTAGTGGCTCCTGATTAGATTTATTTCTATAGTTTTTATCATTTACTGTCATCTCACACCAGGGGTAGAACCAAGACTGACACTTTGTTAATTTTCCACTTTTAAGTAGTGTCATTGCCTACACCTAGGGTTACACGTACCCCCATTTGGGAAGCACTGGTCTTCTATATACTTTACGGGTTAAAAAACTAATGGAAGACAAGATATGCTTTTATTTTGAAAAGGGGATGTTTGATTTTTAGCTTGATGCCAGTTCCAGGGCCAGTTTACATTCTGCTTGAAACTGTGAGAACCTGCAAATATTGTAGTTTTTATTAAATTTGTGTATTTCGAGGTGCTGAGATATTTACAACTGAATTATTTGGTCATTTACACAATTATTCATGTTGTCTCAGTCATCGTGGTGCATGACTTATTTTTTAATTCTTCACAGCTGTAATTTCAGCAAATACATCTGATAATAACTTCACTTAAACTGCCATTACGTTATTTAAGAATGAAAACAAATCACCAAATGAAACAAAACAAGGCATTTTTATTTATAAAATTAGACATTCACACATGCATTTTTTTTTTTTTTTTACACGAGCAGATTTCTGTAATCTTGTGTTTAAATAAAGTTTCCGTTTATTGTCGTATCTTAAAATGCATCCCAGTGTTGATTTGTTTTCTCCATCTTTCGTTTGAGAGTTGACGGACAGCGGAGGATCGTGCATATTTCCTGAATATCATGCAGATGAAACATATCCCATAATATGGCAGAGAAAGTGTGCGTTTCTATAAAGTATTTCAGCCGATCATACAACGTTGATAACCATAACTCGTATGGTTTCATTAATTCACAGCACAGGAAAAGTCAGAAAAATCCATCCAGTGTTTGAACACTTTCTGCGCCTCCTAGGCTTTTATTTTGAAATTATTTGGGTACGTACAAAAGTCTGAGGTCCCTGAGATTACATCCGTTTTGAAGCCTTTTTTTTGTGTTTCTATTTTTTTGCAGAAAGTAAATCCAGGCCTTTTTGCTTCTGAATGAATCTGTGTCATTTGATCCCGTTGATGAGAACTTCCCGAGCCTTCACGATCCCAGACGTTCCCGATCCAGGTTCATCTTCTGGAAGAAGGCCTTTCCGAACTCGTAGGTGCTGATCATGACCGCGCAGGCTGGAGCCACTTTGATCACGCGGGGCATAAAACCTGCAGAATAAAAAATAAATAGATCGTAGTGTGACCACGGCGATAAGCAGGATCAGATGTTTGTTTTTGACGCGGAGCAGCATCAGGTACCTGCGAACAGGCCTCTGTAGCCCAGGTCGGCCCAGATCTCCTTCATGATGAGCCACGTGGATGTGCGAGTCCTGGAGGAAACTAGAGAGAGCAGGAGTTTCCTGTTAGTGCGCACATCAAATTTTAGTGCCTTTTCTGAACATTATTTCTATTTTCAGGACATTTTCAGCATTAATAAACCCTTTCCACCACTTTTCCACCTAATATCACATGTTGACCCATTATGTTCACGTTTAACCTCTTCTCATCATATTTTATGCTTATTTTTGCCAATTTAACCACATTCACAATTTGTCATGCCCATTATTTGCCAGTTTAAACTAATTGTTCCTATTTTTTTAATTACATTACCCCAACCCCCCCTCCATTTTTGCAACTTTTAAGCCAATATTGACACTTTGAACTGTTTTTAAATCACTTTTTCTGTACATTTTTGGCCACTCTAATTTAGTGATAGACCAATACATCGGCCGGCCAATATAATCGGTCGATGTTTGGTTTTTTTACGTGTAACGCATCGGCCGATGCGGGCTGCTGCGTTCACTGATCCGCATTATTTACAGAGAGCAGAAATATGTTTTACTTGTTCTTGTTCTACATCACCTGTTTTTGGCAGTGGCTATCCGTACGGTTGCCCTATCAATATACCAACATTCTATTTGTACACAGCACCCCTCATTGGCCAATTTAGGTCACGTAACTAAGACTAAACCTAACCGTAAACCTAACCCTAAAAATTGTTGTGATATAGGGTTATAACCCTAACCCTAAGGCGTTACGTACATATACTTTGGTAAATATACCAATAGCACCTGTACTTTTTTTAATATTTGTTAAATATTTTTTACTTGTCGTTGTACCGCAACCTTGTTAATTTCAATAAATGTTCCTTTTTAAAAAATGGAGACTTGTACCATTTGTTATAACCATTGTGTAATTTTTATGATGTAAATTGAAGGAGAAAAAGTAGTATCGGCTTCAAATATCAACTCAAGAAAATCAGCAGTCCGTATTGGTCATCGGCTCAGGCTGATGGGGAAAAAAAAAAATCGGTATCGGTCCTGAAAAATCTATATCTGTCTATCCCTACTCTAATTTGACTTCAAGAAACTAAGAATATTTTTTAAACAATTTCAGCTAATTCTTGCTTATTTTTTACCCTCTTTCTGCAACTACGTCAAACTTAACATATTTTAATCACTTTTTCACATATTTTTTGCTCCTTTTAATGCACTTTTGCTACATTACTCCCATTTCTGCCATTTCTCCATCAAATTTCAATAATGCCTTTTCTGCACATTTTTCCCACTTCCAAGAAGATGAAATAGAAACGAAACGGATACGTGTGAACGCTGAAACTGAATCAAGTCCCAACTTCCATGTCACTAGTTATTACGATCAGCAGCTGAATCAATGCACAAACCCTTTTCTAATTTTCCTCTTCAGAGATTCCTGCGGGCGACGGTTTCACCGACTACAGTCACCCGCTGAATATCCCAACATTCCCCCTGACGCACACCCACCTCCTCCCAGTGTGTCCATCTCTCCCAGTTGGATCTGCCTTCGTGTCTTGACCACGTCAAAGGGCAGTGTCAGGACGGCAGCGATCTGAAACGTACGAGGAGAGGACAGAGTCAGAAGGTCCTGGATTCATGGACAGAATGGATAAAGTCCAGATGAACTCACAGATCCAGAGACGGCTCCGGCCGTGAAGCTGATGGAGAAGTTGGCGTGCGGCGTCCGCGCCTGCTCACACAGGTACGCCTTCACCAGCTCATAGTTGAACCAGTAGAGAGCTGAAAAACCAACACAAACTTTCACAATAAAACTGTTGGTGACTTCAGCAGCTGGACCTGGTGGTGTGCGATATGTTGTATGTTATATTATGATTTATATCCTGATAACCATGTTCAACTGTATTCATATAGCTCAAAAAAACTAAAATGACATGAAATGAAAATGGTCATTTATATTTATATATATATATATATATATATATATATCCCAAAATAGATGGTTTCTCCTTAGAGTTGTGATTTGTAAATTTGTATGGAGAAAAGCCACCAGGGGGTGCAAAAAACAAACAATAATGGCCACTGCTATCGTTTTAAACCGTACCTGTAGTGAATTTTACTTGTAAGCTCCGTCAAAATTAACACTTCCCTTTGTGAGACAGTGGGCTGATATTTTAAAGCGTTTTGAGACTAGTTCAGTGTAAGGATAAAGTGCTATATAAATTAAATTCATTTACCATTGATGTTATGTGATTGCTTTCAGTCGTTTTGTCAGTTTTAGGAGTCATTTTGTGTATTTTTGCAGTTGTCAATTTTTTTTTTAAGATTCAAGTAATTTTGTGTATTCTTCCTGATTTTGAGCCTTTCAGTTTTTGTTTTAATCTTTAATTTTTTAATGATATTTCTATGTATATTTGCAGTAGTCTCGTGTTTTTTAAAAAAAGTTTTGTTTTTTCCCCGTTTAGTGTGTTATTGAAGTTATGTAATTTTTTTCTTGTCTTTTTGGAGTCATTTTATGTATTTTTGTTTTAATATTTAAAACATGTATTAATCATGATATTTGTGTATATTTGGAGTTGTCTCATGATTAAAAAAAAGTCATTTTATGTATTTTTGTTGTAATTGTGTACTATTTATAATATATATATATATATATATTTTTTTTTTTTTTCAAATAAAATCATTTTGGGTATTTTTCCTGTTTTGTGTGTTTCAGGAGTTATTTTGTGTATTTTTGTTGTCTATGATTTCATGCCATTTTGTCCATTTTTGTTGTTGCTTTGTATTTTATGAGTCATAATGAGTATTTGTGTTTTGAAATTGCCATATACATGTTATTTTTGTGTATATTTGTAGTTGTCTTGTTTTTTTATTTTTTGTAATTTTGTGTATTATTCTTGTTTTGTCTGTTATTGAAGTTGTGTGAATTTCTTCGATTGCTTTGTGTGTTTTGAGTTATTTTGTGCATTATATTGTTTGTTATTTTTGTGTATATTTGCAGTTGTCTTATGTTTTTAAAAAAATGTAATTTGTATAGGTTTCCTGTTTTGTGTGTTTTTGGAGTTATTTTGTGTATTTTTGGAGTTACTTTGTGTATTTTTGGAGTTACTTTGTGTATTTTTGGAGTAAATTTGTGTATTTTATTATTATGTTGTTTTTGTGTACATCTGCAGTCGTTTTATGTTTATTCAAAAACAGTTATTGTGTGTATTTTTGCTGTTTTGTGTGTTTTTGGAGACGTTTTGTGTGTTTTTGGAGACGTTTTGTGCGTTTGCTTTGGGGGGCTGATTATGATGTGTGATTTATTTCCACTGCTGTCCCGTGTGGCGTTGGAGATCTTACCAGAGAAGGGGACGTCTCTCAGGACTGTCGGCCCCCACCCTCTCCACAGCGACAGCACACCGTCCTGGGCCACTGCCGAGCGGATACACACACGCAGCTCGCTGTAGGGCAGCCGACGGGACTGCATCTTAGTGCGCACCAGCTCCAGAGGACTGATCACCGTCACGGCTCCCACTGGGACGCAGAGCAGTCAGAGGCTGGGGTCACGACGGGAGCACAGTGTGTGTGTGTGTGTGTGTGTGTGTGGGGGGGGGGCGCTTACATCGGGCGAGGCCGCCAGCTAACAGGGGGACGTGGTTGCCCTGGAAACCCAGACTGAAGCGTAGAGCGTCTCGTAGTTGGTCGTAGCAGGTGAAGTAGATGATGGTGGCGGGAACGGCCATGACACTGCAAAAAGAGAAGGAACCAATAGGAACGCTCCACAAACAGGAAGTAGAAAGAAACCTGACACATTACTGCCTCAGTTGGACTGATTTTAATTTTTAAATTCTGTCATTTAGTGTAGTTGTGTTTATTTTGTGTGTATTTTGGAGCCTTTTTGTGTATCTTTGTGGTTTTTTTTGTCATTTTTGAGTATTTATGTGTGTTTGTTGTAATTTTGTATATTTTCCTTAAGTTTTAATGTATTTATGTTGTTGTTTTGAGTTTTTTTCTGTCATTTTGTGTAGTTATGTTTATTTTAAGTGTATTTTTTAGTTGTTTTGTGTGTTTCTGGAGCAAATTTGTGTATTGTATTATCAAGTCTACTTTGGAAGTCATTTTGTGTTTTTTTTGTTGTCATACTATGTGTTTTCTGTCATTTGTCATTTGTATATTTTTCAGTCTTTTTTGTGTGTTTATGTTGTGTTTTTGTATATTTTCCTGTGGTTTTAATGTATTTATATTCTTGCTTTGAGCATTTAAGGAGTCATTTTGTGTATTTTTGTTGTTGTTGGGCATATTTTTTTGTCATTTTGTTTATTTTACGTGTTTTTTGGTCATTTTGTGTTTTTTTGTTTTCATACTGTGTTTTTCTGTCATTTTTAAATAGGATTAAACACATTTCTAAATGTTTCCAATTCATAATAATCAGCTCTTATTCTAATAAAGAGACGAGATGATAAAATGTGATTTTCATTCAGGTCAGTCTAAGTGGAGTTTGCATGTTCTCTCTGAGCTTGTGTTGATCCGACAATGTTCTGCATGTCGTTCAATCAAAACTCTTGAAATTAGAGCCAGATTTAGGTTTAATTATTTTTTTTACCAATAATATAAGCTGAAAAAAAATAAAGGATGAAATTTGTA
Organism: Gouania willdenowi; assembly: GCF_900634775.1. Lineage (NCBI taxonomy): Eukaryota > Metazoa > Chordata > Actinopteri > Blenniiformes > Gobiesocidae > Gouania > Gouania willdenowi. The sequence goes on along the minus strand of NC_041051.1, from coordinate 30,849,888 downwards.
ATAAATTCAAAAATATATCTTTAAACACTAAAAAACAACAAATATATTTAGGTAAATGTTAAACTGAAGTATGTGACAGGTTTCATCACTTTTAAGTCAGTTGGTGTGATGGAAGTTAGCGTTATCAAAAGCAAAGCTTGAATACTTTTCAACGCTGAGTTTGCATGTTCTCTCTGAGCGTGAAAAAACACTCACAGCGTTGGTGGGAGTCCGCTCCACAGAGAACGCAGACCTTCGTGACGCGTGATCTTCACAAACGCGTCCTGAAGGAAAACCAGTTTCAGTCTGAAGTGTGTGTGTGCATGTGTGTGTGTGTGTGTGTTGTTGCTCACCAGAGTCCCGCTGAAATGAGTGGGGGCTGCGTACCAGCTGCTGCAGCTGGTCCCATTCCGACACACGTAGATATGATCCATCAGACCGTTGCAATACAGAAAACACTTCCCTGTGGGAGGAACACATTAATTTAGTCACAAAATGTTTGCCTGTGCAAAACCGTTGTCAACAATCCACCTTTAATGCTGCCTGTTGTAACCAAACTTTAACATGTTGTGAGAGGTGTTTATTTAGTTTAAAACACAAGGGAAAAGTCTTTATGCCAGTAGAGCATAGAGTTTCAGGAGGTCTAGTGATATATAAAGGTGTAGTGAACACAAAGAGAAGCACAAAGCCATACACACACTCCATTGTGTCCTTGGAGAGGAACAGAAGGAAATCCACTCGGTTCTGTTCTGTAGATCAGCTTTTGTGGAGATTATTGAGATTCAACTATGGATAAGTGCAATATTAATATGTGAAATACGATCCACTGTCACCCTGTCCAGGGAATAGCCCCGCCCCCTATCGCCTGAAGAAAGCTGGAGATAGGCACCAGTAGACAGCCCCTCTGATCACCACCAACATACCCATGTGGGTAAAGTGCCTTGCCCAAGGACACAACGACAATGACTTGGATAGAGTGGGATATGAACCCCCAACCCTACGGTTATTGGAGGACCCGCTCTACCACTGCGCCACCCTACTTAATTTGCATTAGCTTTACTAGTAACATTAGTAAACAAGTACTACTCAAGAGATTTTAAGTGTACTAGTAAACAATTATGTTTTACCAGTAAATAAAAAAATATATATATATATATAAATATATAATATAAAGTAAAATCATCTAATAGACAATTGTGTCACTAGGAAGGAACACTAGTCAAGCTTTGTGTTTTAACTAGTAACATAATCTACTTCACTAGTACAGTGTACTCACGCACAGTACAGTACAAGCCCCCCACATGTGAGTGGGGGACATGACTAGTAGTTTAACTACGGTTACTATCACCGATATCACGTTTAGATGTTTACAAACACAACAGGTTTGTGTGTGAGAAGTGAGCGAGTCACGGTCGTGTCAGTGACCACGATGGTAACCAGAGGACAGGAACGCCGTCTTCGCTGTCGTCCGTTTACTCACGGCTGATTACAGTGAAGTTGCGATGGCTCAGGGGTCGACAACCCACGTGTCGTCATTAGGTCTTCTGCTGCTACGATGAATCAGCTCCTTCTCTTTACTCAGGCTATCTAATCAATCACTGAAGTTCTCTTGTGTTATTGACCAATCATCACGTGCCTGTTCTACACCATGTGACAAGTGACGCTCATTTATCAACCAGCAGTGAAACAGGAGACTGTGGGCGTCCATCTTAAATGAATAAAGGATCTTTGACAGTGAAGTCCCGCCCCCTCAGTGACAGAGCAAGCCAAGCCAGACCTTTTCTCATTTTGTATATTTGTCATTTTTGTGTTTATATTCTCACTTTTTATATTGACCTGCAATTTTAATGTAGTTATATTCTTGTTTTGAGTGTATATGGAGTCATTTTGTGTATTTCTGTTGTTGTTTGGCATATTTTTATGTCATTTTGTGTAGTTATGTTTATTCTGTGTGTGTTTGAGTCATTTTGTGTATCTTTGTTGTCATTCTATGTGTTTTTCTGTCATTTTGTGTAGTTATGTTTATTTTGTGTATGTTTTTTTGAGTCATTTTGTGTATCTGTGTTGTCCTTCTATGTGTTTTTCTGTCATTTTTGTGTATTTATGTTTCTTTTGTGTGTTGTTGGAGCAATTGTGTGTATTGTTTTATTGGGTCTACTTTAGAAGTCATTTTGTGTATCTTTGTTGTTATGCTATGTATTTTTCTGTCATTTCGTAATTTTTGTAGTTTTACATGTTTATCTTATCATTTTGTAAATGTTCTAGTATTATTGTATAGTGTTTAAGGAGTAATTTTGTACATTTCAGTTGTTGTTCTGCATATTTTTCTGTCATTTTGTGTTATGTTTATTTTGTGTGTTTTTTCATTTTGTGTAGCTTTGTTGTCACATGTTTTTCTGTCATTCGTATATTTTTTGTCATTTTTATGTATTTTCCTGAAGTTTTAATGTATTTATTTTGTTGTTATGAGTGTTTATGGGGTCATTTTGTGTATTTATGTTGTTGGGCATCATGTTGTTTTCTGTCATTTTGTGTAGTTATTTTTATTTTGTGTGTGTATTTTAGTCATTTTGTGTGTTTTAAGGAGCCATTTGTGTATCTTTGTTATCATGCTATGAATTTTTCTGCCATTTTTGTAGTTTTAGAAGTGAATTTGCATCTTTTTGCTCGTAATTGTGTACATTTTCCTGTGGTTTTGTGCATATATTTGTTGTTCCTTTTGCATGCTCTGAGTGATACTCACATTTTGACGGGCGGGAGACGCCGGCCCAAGAAGCCGAGCCACAGGCTAAAGCTGCGAGAGGAAGCAGAACAAAGAGCAGCAGACGGACACGAGTGAAGCAGGATGAGAACTGGAGGCAAAGCAGCAAACCAGCATCACATGCACTCATACACCTGTTTCTTCAAACTCTGGCTTCCACCCAAATTGCATCACACACACCCACTTCAAAGATTGTGTGAATTTTATTTTCACAATATATTTTTCACAAATAAAATATCTCAGATGATGGTGTAAAAGTTTGACTCTTAAATTGTAATCAATACCATATATAATATTATTTCAAAATATAATTCCCAATTTGTATTAAGAAAATATTGTATTGTTTTAAAGAAATAATCATGATAATAGAAAAATAAATATATTATTATTATCATCATCATTATTATTGAACAATGTTTTTAACCAGTGGTTCCCAAACTGGGGGATGTGCACCCTAAAGGGGACGTGATGTCATGACATGTCGGGCTGAAAAATAATTTTTTTCTTTGCACTCAAACAACTTTATTACCACTGTTCTAAAAGATTTAATCACACTGTGTTGTTTTGTTTATTTTTATTAAGATAGATTTGTTATTTTTAAACATTTATTTATTTATTTAAATAATAAATGTTTATCAGTAGCTCAGAAAAAAAAGGTTCATCTTAAACTAAGGAAAGCTAAACTTGTATCATCTCAGGATCAAACTGCTCCTTTTGAAGAAATTCAATTCAATTGACATTTTCCTTGATTTGGTGTGTGTGTGCGTGTGTGTGTGTGTCTGTGTGTCTATTAAATCGTGGTCCTACCTTGGTGGAACGGCCTCTGCTGAGCCTGCAGCCTGATCTTCACAACGTCCAGCGGTGTGACTGCAGCCAATTACAAACCACCAATAAAACATCGTCTATAATGTCTAACACCTGCACTTCTTCATATTTCCTGTCTCACCAAACACAGACGTGAGGAGGGCTCCAGTGCCCGAGGCCAGCATCTGCTGCACAGGAGAGATGGAGGTGGTCCGCTCCCCCATCATGAAGCACCTGTCGGGGAGGAAGGAGAAGAACGTCAAACCAGGGACTAGGGAGCGTCTCCCAGCACCACAGCAGACTGGACATGTGTGACACCACAGGAGGATCCGTGTTACATAAAACAATTAGGTTGGAGTGGTGTGTGTGTGTGTGTGTGTGTGTGTGTGTAACCTTACACCCTGTGTGGATCAGTCCCCTGTTATTTCAGGAGGATTGTAACACACGACCCTTTGGGAAGTTACACAAAGAGACAGACAGGACGAGAACACAGAGAAAGTAAACAAAGTCACCAGCAGGTGGTGCTGTAGAGCAGTGGTTATCAAACGTTTTATGCTCAACTACCCCCTTTCTCTAACTTTTGAATACTACATTTTACTCAGAATTCTGTTGACTAACAACTATAAATCATAATGATGAATGAATGAGTGATAACACACATTTTAAAGAAACTCATTTAGTAAATATGTGGAAATAAACAGTATTTAGTGCATCCTGAATAGATTTATTTCTATAGTTTTTATCATTTCTGGTCATCTCGCTTCTGATGTGGGATGAAGACTGAATGTTGGTTCATCAGTTCATGTTCTAATCAAGATCATTTCTATCATCATTTTGTGTGTTTTAGTGTCATTTTGTTGTTTTTATCATTCAGAATATTTTTGTTTTATTTAAATTAATCTCTCTCAGTGTGTGTGTTTTTGGTGTTGTGTAGTTGTTTCTTATGTCGTTTTGTATGTTTCTCTGTTATTTTTGTGTATTTTGCAGTGATCTTGGTTATTTCTCTCTCATTTAGCGTGTCTTTGGTGTCATTTTGTGTATTTTGTTGTTATTTGTCAGTTCTTTTTATTAGTCAGTATATTTTTCTCTTATTTTGTGTGTTTTTGTTGTCATTTTGTTAGTTGCTGGTGAGATTATTGTTAATTGTAATTTTTTGACTAAAAATAAACATTATAAAAGTCCATATTTTAATGCTTTCATCTGTTAATTTTCATCTCTAAAAATTTTTTTTGAACAAAATGTTATTTCTTGTCTCTACAGTGTCTGGTTAGTGAGTATTATTAGTGGAGGACCTATACCAAGCATGAGTAACATATAAATACAGGCAATCAGGATCGACTGCTGCTCATTAATGCTGACCCAAGTAGAATCTGTGTGTTGCAATAATGGGTTTGGTTTATTGGTTTAATGGTTTAAGTCCAGATTTTTTGCTCTTCTCTCTTCATGTCGTCTACAAAACAGCAGTTGGAACTGTCACTGCCTGAGGTCACTTATATTTTCAGCTCACGGATTTTCTTTATCAAATTTCGGTAAACTAAAGAGGTTTACATCGACTTTTTTAACTTTCACTGATTTTTAGAGCAACCCAAAGCAGCACAAGTTGTTATTTTGACTGAAAAAGCTGCTAAATCTTGTTTGTTGTTGGGTTCTTTCTTTCTTACTATAAATTTTGAACTTTGAGATGACTTTGTTGTATTTATCTAAATAAATAAAGTTGAATTGAATGATCCTGAATGCTTCACCTCATATAGAACTAAATGGACTAAAAGGGGCGATTCACGTCATCAGTGGCCACGTTTACATGGGAGCTTTAATTCCTCTTTAAAGCGGAATACAAGTTAGTTAATTCCTCTTTAACCTGTCCTTGTACCCATATAATTCCTAATGCTAATTCAATTCCGAATTACAGCTAATTCCGAATTAAGTGGCTGATTTATTCCGTTTTTAATTCCAAATGAGATAATTCCTCTTTCTTGTAAACACTTCACTTGCCTAATTCCGCTTTAAGTTAATTCGGATCGATTTGCGCTTGCGCGATGAGGCGCAGGTGACAACATAATCCAAGATAACGGCGGCCCGGACTCCAGCCTAGACTATTTAATAAGAGCCTTAAAAGACATGGATATAATGAAAAGAGTGGATGGACGGAGGCATAAACATGCAGACTTTCACACGGACCTCAGTATACACGGTGAAAACAGTTCTCATGTGTGGTGTTCTGTGATGTAACAGACAATTAAAGGTTTGTTGTGTGTTTTTCCTGATAGACGTGATACGTCACGTTCTCCCCGTCCAATCAGAGCCTTCCCAACCCACAGACCTAAAGCGGAATTAACGAAAGCCAAACAAACCTGTTTTCCATGTAAACCTCGTTCGGGAATTTCCATTTCCATGTAAACACGAAGCGGAACACTTTAATTCCGAATGATTTAATTCGGAATTAAAAAACATCATGTAACCGTGGCCAATGATGTCATTTCAACATGGCGGCGCACAGGCTCTCCAACGGTAAACTAGTCCCATTTTTAAAAGATAATAAAATGAATATGGCGCAAAACAATGTGTTTTTTAGGCATAGATCTTCTAATAAGGACATTTCAAAGGTTTTAGGTCACATTTGTAAAAAAACGGTGGAGGATCCCAGTTTAAATGTGTGTTTCAGGGTCAGTGAGAGATGGTTGAATAAGCCGAGATAATCAGAGGTGGTTTCAGATCGATTAGAGAGTCTGGGCGGAGATGTGAGGACGTTAAAAAAAGGCTGATATCTTATCTGTTCCATGCAGTTCTCTAACGCTGACCCGCCTCTCAACGTGTGCGACACACACACACACACCAACACAAACACACAACAAATCACACAAACTCCCAGCTCAGAGAACAGAAACATAAAGGAGGGTTCTGGTGGAGTTCTCTGGTGTTTTCTGGCTCTATCTGGTTTTACTGGGACGGTTTAACAGAGGCGTCGCACTGCAGCAGCTGCTTTCAGACGACAATGACCGTGCACTTCTGTTAATGATCCCTACAAGGATCAGAGTTCTCTGCAGTAAAATACAGCTGCGTTGGTTTCACTGTAGTTCATGTGTTGTCCCACATGTACATACCTTACAGTGACTGAAAAAAAAAGGTTCAAATCCTGACTTTTGTCCATTTTTTCACTGTTTGGAATTTAAAGGCCGAGTTCAGATGTTTTCATTCTAAATCAGACTCCTTACACTGTCCATGACATACATACATACATACATATATATGTATATACATATATATAATGACTGTTCTGATTTAATTTAATCCAAACCAAAGTGAATACATGAAACAGTATTAATCAAGTTCACAAAATTAACATTTGAAAATAATATTCGGACATAACGAAATGAAAGAAGATTAAAGAGAGTAGAAGAACAATGTCTCACCAAACCTTCAGAGACTTTATTCATCATCACTCAAATGTTTTATATACTTGTGATCTATAAGTTAATCATGAATAAAACATGCCAGTACATGATACATTAATTATTCTATGAATAGTGAATGTGACTCCTGAATTTACATATTCTCTATAATAGAGGAACTTCTAATAGGATTTAAATATATCATGATTTGTGTATTTTTTTCACAAGAGATATTTATTTTCAAACGATTGAAAATTGTTCCTCATTTCTTCTTATTATTGTGTTAGTTATATTTATTACTATTGTGTTTAATTTTGCTTTCTGCTTAGTACAATAACAACAATAATAATAATTTTCTACTAAAGGCCATGAGTGACATCAGCAGCTTGTTCTCCTTCAGCACGTGGGGCTTTACTTACTCTGATGCGTTTGTCGCATTATTTAAAATAATATAATGTAGTGAAATGTTTCTAATAAAGCAGCAGTATTAGCATTAGTATTAGTAATTGTTATCCAAAGTGTCCATAAATGAATAATTCTCATTGTATGAATACTTTTGAGTGGATTTAATGTGTTTACATCTGGTTCTAAGGTGAACTGGAACACATTCCCAGGTGATCCACAGCGACTGGGAACACTTTGTACTTTCACACGTTCTTCCTTTGTTTACATGTTTTCCTGCTGAATTATTGTAGATTAAACATTAAACAAACACTACTTGGATAACATTGCAGTGTGTCTGTGGCCTGGTAGGCCTCCAGCCGGCCTGTCTGCTCACCTCTACTGGATCTTCTTCCAGCCCGCTGGAGAAACCCGACTGTCCTCGTCCATGAGTCCGCCTGAAGAACGTCCCTCAGCGGCTAACACGCTCCGTGCTACCCGCTCTCCGTCTTCCATCGGTGACAGGAGGCCTGTGAACAGTCGGTTCTGTGGGGCTAAAAGCCCGCATATGAATGAGGGTTACACGCAGGCCCACTGCGCACGTATCCCGCGCACAGATCGAACAAAGGTGTGGAGCGTTAGCGGCTATGCTAGCTAAAGACGTAAGGCTCGTGCGTGTGGTGTACAGGTCAGCGCTGATTGGCCCCGCTCACTGTAGAGGCTTCTCTGGCGCCCTCTAACGGACAAATGCTGCAGTGCACCTCCAGAACTGCTTTTTCAGATACTAGTGCAGTGCCCGTAGCTTTAATATTTAGCACTGTAATATAGGTTAGCATACATCTGCAGCTTGCTGAAAGAGAGAGAGAAAGAGGTGTGTGTGTGTGTGTGTGTGTATGCAGCTCGTTAATATTTAGTGCTAATATTTAGCACTGTAATATATAGGCTACATATATCGTGAAAGCCTATTTTTATTTTTATTTTATAATTTTGTATTATTATAATTACTCACCTTGGTTACAAACGTTACTCAATGAGGAACTGAGGACACTTGCTGGTCAATATTTACATTTTTTATTTTTATTTATTTTTTTACAGTATTTTTTAGGATATTAGGCCGACGGAGTTATGGCTATGTGTTTCATTGCATACATAATCGCCAATTAGTATTAAATATGATATAAAAGCATTATGCATATCTTTATCTTTTGCCCTTTTCTCTTCTTGTTCCCTCCTTCTCTTTCTGAACTGGGCACCTGATTGCTTTTTCCACTTTTAATTTTCCATCCTTCATGAATCAGCACGCGCATCGCAAATAATGGCGACCAGCCACTCTGACTCAGTCTGTGCAGGTGGCAACTCACCTCAAGCGGTGTTGCCAGGTTGGATTTGTTTGCACCCAATTATACGTCTCTGGATCTGGAAAAATAGAATCTGGCCCGTTGGCCTGACGAATGTCCAGGTGAAATTACAGTTCTTCCCTACACCCACACTGGGGCGCCTGGTGAGGGCGGCGGAGGTAATTCTATTAGTTTCTGATATAGATATTTTTTCCCCCTCCTATTCTCGTGCAAGATGCGTCCCCTCGCGGATTGCGCCCTGGGCAACTGTTCTGCAAAGCATTTAAGACAATTTTATGAAATAATTTATGAACAGCATCATTGCAGTCCAAACAAATCCAACGTTGAACTCCCTTGAACCAAGCAGCAGCCATGTTGAAAGTCTCAGGTCAGTCTGATCCTTGCAGAGATATTTGGGGAACAAACAGACAGAAAAAACAGACAGACAGATAAATAATCCTTGCTTTTATAGATAGATAGATTTAGAGTAGACAGTAGCTTTATTGATGCCACAGAGGGGAAATTTAGTGTCAGATAAAGTCCAAGAAAAAACAAAAACAGAGGAAACACACAGAAGATCCAAAAGACGCCCGTAAAACAGTGCAATGAAGGAGATAAAATACAATATAGAGGCTATATATAAATAGAAAATAAAAATAGGTATATATTCGTATTCTATTAGAATATAGATATATACATATTGGAATGTCTGAAGTAAAAAAACATTAGTTTTTTTCCTACTGGGAAAACTTACACTACAATACTAAAGGAAACATGCTAACACTGTTTAATTTATAGCACACGTTTACATCATAAATATAAGCCACAACTTAAGCACTTTTCAGTTGCTGCAGTTTTGCTGGCTCTTAGTTAAACTTTGTTGTGCTGTGACTGTAAAGGTGTCGCTCAGCTGTGATTGGAGCAGCCTTGGGTTGCACCACGGAACTAACTTCCTGCTTCAGCTGCACGTTGTGTGTCCTCCAGCTTCAAGGCCTTCGTTGCTAATTAAGGCCCAACATCCTCCACCATTTCACCTGACTCATCACTGACAGAACCATCACACATCCTGCAAGACCCACCTCAGCAGGTGATGGTGAGGACACAGGGACGTTTTAGCCCCTCCAACGAAAACCAAAGACACAAATTTAACATTCTCAAACTGACTTCAAAAACACACAAAATGACAACAAACATACTCAAAATGACTCCAAAAACACTCCAAATGACCACAAACATGCTCAAAAACAAACAAAATGACCACAAACATACTCAAAATGACTCCAAATGACCACAAACATGCTCAAAAACAAACAAAATGACCAAAAACATGCTCAAAAACACACAAAATGACCACTGTCATGCTCAAAAACAGACAAAATGATCATTATCATGCTCAATCGTGCTCCTCCTGCCCCTCCACAAACTGCTTATGAGTAACTGTGAACTTTATGGAGTTTTTAGAAACTGTATTCATGTGACATGAACCCTTCTCCTCGTCTTAAATGTGATGGTGTGGCTCCAGGCCCACAGGAACTTGCCCCCCCCGACCTCTGTGGCGTCCTCCCTCTGATTATCATTCCGCCCTCTCTGCAGAAACGAGGCTCTGCTCAGAGGGAGCTGAAGCTTGGTCTGAATGATGCATTTCTGGGGGAAGTTCTCTGAAGTTTCTCTGCTGGTGTCACAGTGGTCAGAGCCGCTCTTACGTAATCAGAATAATCCGATCCAGAGGCGGTGACGGTGGTGACCTCTGCTCCTCTGCAGTAGCTTTTACATAACTTACATAACTGGCCTCCTGAGCACAGGCAGGTAATGATGAGCTGCAGTCATAGTCACTCTCCTCAGCAGCTCTGAGAGCTCCTCACAAAGGCCAATCAGATCTCCTCAGAGGACCGAGACCTTTGACCTCTAGGACCCTGAAGTCTAACAAATGTGGACTTCAGGCTTTTTAGTTTTTAAAGAAAGATATGGAAGTAAAGATCTGCAGGTTTTTGTTCAACTAAGATGGCTGAAAGTGGCGTCCAGATGCTCCGCCCACTGCCATTTTTAAAGTCTGAGGGTGAGTCTGAATATTCCCTCCTATCTCCTTTCCTATCCACTTTTCCTTAACCCCATGGTTGACATCACAGAGTTAAGGAAAGGTGTTAGGAGACTTCCTAAAGGAGTTAGGGAAAGGCGATCACGTTGTTTTGACATTCAGACACACTTCCACTAGGTGACGTAATAATCAACGGTGGTGAAGGTTAGTGACGTCGTCTGCCGTGGTGAAAAAACTACACATTTCCAAAAATGGACTAAAAGCACATTTACAACACTTTCCCCTTTGCCTCTAATTGCTGATATAACCTCAAATATCACAAGGTTTGAATTTAAATCAAAGGAAAAGAGGCTACCAGGCTAAATTATGACACCTTTGGAGCTATGTTGGCATTTTTGGGTTAGATGGAGGTGATCTAGTAGGGTTACGGGTTAGGGTAATGAACAACACTTAATAACAGTCGACATGACACCTTATTCATGCTAATGACAGACATCATGTCATAATAATGACAGCGTAATGTCAGCCTTTATGTATAACACTTCAAGTAAAGTGTTACGTTCATAGAGTGAAGCTGTTTCTATTTATTAATTTAAAATATCCAGAATAATGCATCCAAACCGATATCAACATATTTATTTAACATCAATAAAGCTCCTCCCACCAATCCTCCCCAAAATTAACAAAACAATAAAAAAAGAAGAGAAATAAAGAAATTCTATGCAAAAAAAAAAAAGCAAAACAGATTATTATCACTGGAGATAATTTACACAATGACTAATATTTTCATTTTTACTTTCTCTTGTGGGCCAATTTGGATGCTCCAAAGGGCCGTATTTGGCCCCCGTGCCTTGAGTTTGACATGTATATTAAGACAGTGGATCCATTTAAATGTAATTTTGAAGCAAAACCAGTGATTTACACCTTGTGTTTAATTTGTCTTGTTTCACTTTTTTTTGTTTTTTTTTTTACATTGTTATTGCTGTGTTTTCTCTGCTGTTGTTTTTTTTCTTTTCTGGTTGTTGTCACTCGTTTTGCAAAACATGTGGGTCCTTTTCTGTCTTGTTTTTTTCCATGAGAATAATTGTACTGTTGTTTTATAGTTAATTTATCATCTAGGTTAGACTTTTTAAATGGTGCACCTCACGTTTGGCCTTTATCTGCTTCACTGAAGGTGTTTTTCTGGCTGTTGTTCGTGCAGAGGACAGTCCACCATCAGTGTGTGTCCCTCAGACTGCGGCTCCTGCTCCTCTGCACTGGAACATCAGTATTCCAGGCCCGTATCTCCACACAGTGTTTCCAGGGCTGAGCTCACACTTTTTGGCCACCCAAGCACTTCTTTATTCCTTTTCTCGTGTTCTTCCAGCAGGGGGCAGAGCATCCAGTGCTCCCTCCATCCCTCCCATACCTACTACCACTACATCATCTTCTGGGCCTCCTGTTTCAGCACTTGATGTGAACGTGTCGTCTCACACTATGTTTGCTCCACTGGGTTTTTCATCCTCCTCGTTCAGCGGGCCGCTCGGTCCTGCTCGGAGCTCTGAGTTGTCACTCAACTCTGCGTGAACCAAAAATAACCTGCGGTGAGCGCAGTCAGCAAGTGCTGTGTGGTCAGCACAAACTCACAGTGAGAGGCCCCGACATGCACATTTAATGTTTGCACACACACATTTCAGATAAACTCTGAAATACACACACACACACACACACACACACACACACACACAATGTTGTCCACCGGTGCTCGTTCTCCTCCACTGCAGTCACACAAAGGTCATCAGTGGGATTGATGGGGAGATTTTGTAACAAAACCCAACACGATAAAACCAGGGATGCACAATTATCGGCAAACTTCACGAACTTCCGTAAACTTCCCTGAAATTTTCAATATTTTAGGTATATTTTTGGTCATAAATTGTTCCAAAGTACTTAAACGACCTTGATTTGTATCACGGAAGGTCTAAATTACGTCAAATAAATCTACATATGAAGTTTGGTTGGATAACGGGTCGCACATTACAAGAAATAAGAACAAAACTGCTTTTTACCCTTCTGCAAATAAATGGTTAATTTGACAAGTTGTGGCACTTTTTACACACGATGAGAATGACACCCATTACGCCAAGTTATACCATTGTTTTTCTCACCAGATGAGAAAGTTTTCTCATGTTCCTGTAAAATCCACTGAAAGTTTCTATATTTTGGATATATTTTTGGTCATAAAGTGTTCAGAAGTTCTTCAAATACCTTGATATATAACGCTGAAGGTTTCTTATCTCAAATAAATCCAAATAATGATGTTTGGTAGGAATAAATTAAAGAAAAACTGTAAATTGTATGTTTTTTTGTGATTCACGGCAAACAAGAGGGTTAATTTTACATGTTGTACACAGAAGCTGTGACTACTAGATTATTTTTCAGAAACTAAACATCCTCACGGTCAAAATGAAACCGTTTTCAACTTGCTATACCTCTGGTTGTGGTATTTCATTAATCGGAGGTCTTTTTTAGCCTCAGCCACTGCACTATAATATAGATCATATGTTTGATATGTGATGTTTGTATTGCTTTACATACATTCCTAAAAAAGTTCTCGAAAAGATACAAGAGTGTTGGAAAAACCTCTGATATAGTCTATTCTATAGTCCCCTCTAAGTCTGAGTCTCCTTCAACACTCACGGACACTTTTTTTTATCATTAAAACTTCTGCATTGACCTCAATTTCCCTTTATCAAGCAACCTTTAGTGTGGATAATCTGGACTTCAGCTCTTTATCCTCCTGCTGTAGTATTTGATCAAACCTTTATTAAAAGTCGACCTTTCTTTGCTTAAAGCTCCTCAAACCATCGTAGCCACGATCTTTTCCCTCAAGCTGTGAGCTTTGTTGATTTAGTCGACTTTTTCACCTTAAAATAGAAATAGAGTAATAACTAAACAAAAAAAACAAAAAAAAAAAAACTTCAATCAGTCCAATCAGTGGCTAATTTTGAAGTAATCAATCAACGTTACATTTTCATGAATTCCTTGGCTCAAAGAAAAACTTACAATATAAAATATATATATAGAACATTATTATTTTGAAATTTAAAGAGTTAATTACTGGAGTGGACAACAGAAATCTAACTGCAAAGTAAAATCAATAATTTTGCAATATCAAATAAGCTGATATACATTTTATTTGGGGGAATATTAAACATGGGTGAAAAGATTAGATAAGTAGCGTTTTGGGTTAGAATTTTGAAAAAATAAATAAAATATATTTGAATGTAAACTATAAGCTAACAAGCTATCAAGTTGTTGATTCGCTAAGATTATCTTACTAATTCAGAAAATAGGTTTCTTTGTAAACTTTTCAATGTTAAAACAAAAGAGCTACCAAGATAGTTACTGATTAGCTAAGATTAGCTTATCTATTTTAAAAAAAAATACTTTTTTATCTTTCCTAATATAACAGATTAACTTCACTATGGTAATAGAAATGTATAGATTAATCTATTTTATGTGTTTTTATTACTTTTTGTATAGAATTGTGAATGTAAACGAAGAGCTAACAAGCTAGTTAATATTAGCTAAGAACAGCTAACCCTTTTTAATAAAATACTGATATAATAAACAATGGTTTACACTCCATTTAGAAATGTATAGAAAGATATTTAAGGTGTTTAATCAATTTTGAATGTATATCAAAGAGCTAACAAGCTAAATGAGCTAAACCTAAAATATTATTTATTGTTTAAATGACTTAGCTTTCATGGTTTACACTTCGCTGTATTCTCCAATTAGTTTCAGCATTAAAAATCAAGTGTATTGACAAGTGATGTGTGATTTAAAAAGCCTGATTTTTTTTAATATACAGCCCACTGGTGAAAAACGTGGTAACTTAATGTGAATAAAAGATAAATATTTCCACAACTGAAGACAACAATGAATAGGCTTGTTTTCAGCAGTATAGATATCATATATATATAAACAATATATGTCTTTACTTCATGAGAAATAATGAGAAGGGCTTCTTTCTTTCTTTTTGCAAATGAGTAACTACAGTTGTTATGAAATGATTCATATCAATAACTTTCTGCAAACACATCCATGTGGAACACAGGCCAGTGTCAGTGCTGGAAAAGGATAAACAGAAGGTGCTGATACAGAAACATGTGACAGAAACACACACACACACACACACACACACACACACACACACACACACACACACACACACACACACACACACACACACACACACACACACACACACACACACACACACAAACACATTTGTTCCCCCTTCGGGTTGGTATTTTATTCATCAGGACTTGATGCATCCAAGTATAGGGTCATTCGGTTTTGGCACCTTTAAGAGATTTAATTTTCAAATTGAACGTTACATTAAAAATCAAAAAAGACAGAGAGATGGCTAAGGCTGTGTGAGTTAGTAAATTAAAATACACACATTTATTTGTAAACTCATATAGAAATAATGAAATAATATATAAAAAAGCTTTTTGTTCAATGTCTGCTTTGTCTCACAAAAGCAAAAAGAACTCAAATAAATGAAAAAATAAATAAATACATGAAACAAGTAACACTTTACTTTCCCCTTGTCATTATTTACCTTTAAAACGTAAGTTTCTGAAGAGCAGATTTGCTGTAATTTAAAAGCATGCATTTTCTGAAATTATGAGTCACGTAGCTTCTCGTGTACTATTTCATTTTTAAACATTTGTTTTTATTTTTGTGTATGGCTTCCTCTTCTTTTCCTTCTCTCTCTGTCACTTTCCATTTTTATCTTTCCAGGAGTCTGTGAAATCAGGGCGTGGGATAATAATATAGTCACTGTTGAAGGGCGTTTGACTTTGAACAGAATAAACGATTAAAAAAAAGTTGAGAAATGCTTTCTAACGATCATTACGTCATTTGTTTGTTATGAAAGTTGTTCCACGTGTTGTCTTTAGATTGCCAATACATCAAACACAAGCACACAGGAAAAAGCTCTACATTGGTTTAAAAGCTCTGCCTTGGTTTGGACTTTTCCACATGACACAAACAAATCATTACTTCATTAAATAGCTTTTGGTAAATTATTTTCTGTGAACAAAACATCTGAAACTGTTTTGCGACTGTAATGAAGCTATTTTTTTTGCTTTGAGAATTTATTTATTCTGGTTTTCTCGATGATTTTCACTGCCTGATTTTGACTCCCAGCCTAAAAAAAAGGAAGTGAGGGAGAGACGAGAAAAAGACGAGAAGGTTCTACTAAAAGAATAGATGTTATTCTACTGTTCACCTCCAGAGGGCGTCAGTTGTTGTTTTTTTTCACCACCTGAAGGATTTGTTCTTTACCTTCGTATGAACAGTTACGAAAAACAGTCTTTTCTCGCGTTATCAACAGCACTTGGTTTTTGTTTACTTGTATTTTCCTTTTTTTGCGTCGTTAATATCTGGTATCTCATGATTATTAACGCAATAATTTATTTATAAAAGTAATACATATATATTTATATAGTACCTTTGTTAGAGATTACAGATTAGGGTAATTCTTACCGAATCCCAAAAACTGTAATAATTCACAGTTTTAAATGCGAAAAAACTAAACAAATGATTCTATAAAATAAATCAAATGTCTATATCTTAGCTCGACCCGTTGCTCCAACTCAACTTGTGGAAGAAAAATCAAGCAAAAAGGCGATGGAGCCATGAAATCAAGTCGTTATCTCGTAAAACTCTGTCTCTTCCCAGCTGGCGCCTCGTGTATGAATACAGCTCTCGCTTTCTAAAATCGGACTCAGTCCATCCGGATCGCAGTCGATCGGACACTTTCTCACCAACGGCAATGTAAAAGTCATGCAGCTGAACAGAAAAGTTACTAACATCGGGTATCCGTCGTCTTGGACAGGGGTCGAGCGACTCTCCTGGTGTTTCCTTATGTCTCCTCCCTCATACGGGCGTGGTCCGACGGTTCGCTGTGTTGGTGTGGCTCGAGTCTTTCAGGTCCTTCTGGATACAGTTGTGGACTTGGAGGAAGTTGTGGTCTCTCTCTGAGTTGTAGGTGGCGGTCGGCGTGCCGGAGGACTTGAGCGTGTCCCTCGGGAGCGTGTACATGGAGATCTCGGTGGACGGCAGAGCGCTGAAGCCTTTCAGGCCCACCGGCGAGGTGTCGCGGGAATGCGACGGGTCCGTCGAGCGAGATGAGGAGCGCGAGCGGCGCCTGTAGCGGTAGCGGTAGCTCGGGATCCGCGTTATGGCCGAGCCCTGGAGGTAGTCGGCTGCTCGCGCTCCTATTCGCAGTTGTCGGTGTCGGTCGATGAACATGTGCACGGCCAAGACGCCCACCATCTCCGCTATGATGAAAGAAAGCGCGCTGAAGTAGAACGACCAGCCGTAGGAGTAGCTGTTCTTCTTGGAGTCGCTCTTTGAAGGGTCCCCTGCGTTAGCTGATATGTACACGATGATCCCGATGATGTTGCTCAGGCCTGATTGGTCGGACCGTGTGGAGGGTGGGTGGGATGTGTGGTAACACGACAAGAAACAAAAGACAAAACAAGACACAGGAATCAGTTACGATTAAATAATTGTTCCACTTTTGAGATCAATGGCATTTACTCCATTTGGATCATTTTTTAGCAGTTTTTATATAAAGTGACTCAAAGCTGCAATGGTTACTCAAACTGGCCCAGAATCTCGAACTACTTGCAAACAAGCCCAGAAATGTTTACCTCATAATTTTACATTTAAATGGTTTGTGAGGGTTATTTTGTGTTGACCTGTTTGATTCTGAATCTGTCTCGTTGTATTCTTCACATTCTCTGTGTAGGGTTATGGGCTATAGTTTCTTTTGTTGCTTGGCAGAGAGATTGTTTAGATTTCCCTTGTCTTCACTCAGGTGTTCCTCACCTCCTGGTTACCTTCCCTGCACTACTGAAGCAGTGCTTGGTCACAGTGTGTTTGCTGGTGGATTGTCTTTGATGCCTCCTGGTTTTCTCCTTGTGATTAGAAACTGTGGTAACACTTTATTTGAAGTTTTATACATAAGGCTGACATTACGCTATCATTATCTGTCATTAGCATGAATAAGGTGTAATGAAGGCTGTCATTAAGTGTTGTTCGCTAAATTATGACACCTTTGGTGCTATGCTGGCATTGTTTGGGTTAGGTGGAGAGATCTGGTGGGGTTAGGGTTGGGTTAAGTGGTTAGCGTCACAGCAGTTCTCAAGTGTATTACTTTAAAGTGGTTAAAACAAGACCCCAATACCTGTAATATCTGGGATCAAAAAGTCCAAGATATCTATCATATGGAGGAAATTACATTCCTATTAAGACTCCAGAAAGACGTTTTCATTACGAGATAGCTACCCGCTATAACTATTTTTCAGCTATAGTTGTAGTTTAACACAATGAGTGCTTACACAATGTACTGTACCTGTACTCATAGAAACTATGCACCCTATATCTGAGTTTTGGATGCAGAAGATTTATAATGTACCTCATTTTGTTTCTACTGTTTTTATTATTTGTCATTAGCACTTAGGATTTTTGTTTACCCTGGTATCTTTATATATAATTCTACAGGGAATTTATATACTTTATCAATACACGGTAGATATGTATACTATACACGTAATTGAATGTGTCTTAAAGACTAACAACAATATTGTCTATTTCTAAGATTTTATTATTTAGTTATGTTCAAAAATGGTTATGTAGTATAGTAAACTACAATATTTTTACTGTACTGTGTTGACTGAAATGAATAATTATAAAAAAGGTTTGGGGTTAGAGGAATGAACAACACTTAATGACAGCCTCTGTAACACCCTATTCATGCTAATGTCAGGTGTCATGTCATAATAATGACAGCATAATGTCCGCATTATGTACAGTATAAAACTAAAGTGTTACCGAAACTGTTAAGTTCTTTTGTGTTTCTTTATTTTCCTTTCATTTTATTAGTTTTAGTTTTCCATGTCCTGCAGGATTCACACTGATCCAGAATGCATGAACCCGACAGATGTTTGTTTTTTGACTCACCTGCAGACACAAATAAGATCCCTGCGCTGAGGATGATGTTGTGGCGTGACTTGTAGAACTCGCTGGCGGCGATGCACAGGCCTCCCATGAAGAGCAGGATGACGCTGAGGATTGGGAAGATGCTGGAGGCTCGCACCGCACCTGGAAGTCCGAGTAGGAATCACAAGGGGAAGGATGAGAGCATGAGACGACAGAAGGAAAACAAAGGAGGAGAATTTCAGCCTCTGCTGTGTGAGCGCGTCCAATCAACACCCCATCAGGCCTGTGAAAGACTCCATCAACACTGTGTGTTTCCCACAGTGAGCCTTGATTCCCAGCCTTATGTAATCACACCCATTGTCCCTCTGCCTCTCCTCCACAGCGAACCGGCTCCAGGTGTCAATTATAAACAAGAACAAACAGGAAGAAGAAGTGTTTCAGAAGTCAAACCAAGGTCAAAGTAGGACCGAGTTTCACTCTAAGGTCAAAGAAAGTCTCTCATCGTCCGCACTCGTCAGGTTATCATTATCATGCTTAAACTTTCACTGTTTTCACAGAGACTGTTTTCATTTCACCTCAGCACTTACTTCATCTCATATTTTCCTACCTCATATGATCAAATCCTTTCTTATTTTATCTGATCTAATCTCACCTCATCTCATTTTGACTGACCTCACCTAATGTTGTCTCATATCACCTTATCTCATCATGTCTTAGCTCATTTCATCACATCTCATCTTACATTATCTCACCTCAAACCATCTCATCTCTCCTTTTACAGTATCTAACATCTGACCTCATCCCATCTCATCTAATCTCATTGTGTCATAGCTCATTTCATCACATCTTATATTACATTATCTCACCTCATACCATCTCATCTCTCCTTATACAGTATCTAACATCTGACCTCATCCCATCTCATCGTATCTCATCTAATCTCATTGTGTCGCAGCTCATTTCATCACATCTTATATTACATTATCTCACCTCATACCATCTCATCTCTCCTTATACAGTATCTAACATCTGACCTCATCCCATCTCATCTCACCTTATCTCATTGTGTCTTACCTCACCTTATCACATCTCATTTCTCCTTATAGCATCACCACATATCATTTCACTACATCTCATGCCTTCTCACCTTACCTCATCACATCTCATCTTATCTCATATAGTATCTGACCTCATCTCATCAAATCTCACTTTATCTCATCACACCGTATCTGACCTTGTTTCATCACATCTCATCTTTTCTTATCTCATCGTGTCTTACCTCACCTCATCATGATTCAGTTTTCCTTATAGCATCACATCTCATCTTTTCTTAGCTCATCTCATTCCTCATTTTGCGGCTCTCCCTTAGAGATAGGGTGAGAAGCGCAGTCATTCGGGAGGGGCTAGCAGTAGAGCCGCTGCTCCTCCGCATTGAAAAGAGCAAGATGAGGTGGCTCGGGCACCTAATTAGGATGCTCCCCCTGGATGCCTCCCTTCAGGGCATGTCCCACCAAAAGGAGACCCTGAAGAAGACCTAGAGCACGCTGGAAGGACTATGTCTCTTGGCTGGCCTGGGAACACCTCGGAGGAGCTGGAGGAAGTGGCCGGGGAGAGGGAAGTCTGGGCCACCCTGCAAAGGATGCTGCCCCCACGAACCAGCAATGGACAAGTGGTAGAAGATGGATGGATGTGGTCGTGTATTTTGACGTAACATTCTTGTGTTTAGCGAAGGCTCTCCCTGGGTTATCAAACCTTGATGCTGTAAGTGCAGCTGTGAGCAGTGTTCCAGGCTGACCTATTGATTCTCTGTCTAAAGACATAAAAGCAGACGTCTGAGATAAGAACGGAGATGAAGAACTTTGAGTGTGTCCTCAGCAGAGGTGAAAGTAACTGATTACATTTACTGACGTTACTGTAATTGAGTTGCTTTGATGGGAACTAATTTTAAATAGTGACATGAAAAGTCACTATTACATAATAAATCGTAGTATTCCAAGATCAAAGGCGTAATATTTCAAGTTTAAAGTCGTAATATTTAAGTTGTAATGTTTCGAGTTTAAAGTCGTAATTGTTTTTAGATCAAAGGCGTCATATTTTGATATTAAAGTCATAATATTTCTGTACTTTTTTGAGTATATTTCTAAATCAGTAATTTTACTTGTACTTATGTATGTTTTAAAAGAAATCATTTTTTACATTTCTACACCCAACCGTTACTGAGGAATTATATTATTATTTTTTGTTTTGAAATGATTAACAGACATTGTGAAACTACAAAAAATGAAATGACCAGACAACAATCAAATGCATCACATCCTAATACAAACCATTTACAAATGTCTGTCTTTTTTAGAGCTTTTCACTTATGGAACAAATTGCCTATAAAGACCAGAAAGACATGCCAACTTTTCTTTAAAAGATCTTTAAAATCCTATTTTTTATTTATTTATTTATTTTTTTACCAAGTTTTAAATGTTATATATCATGTATTTTTTTTATTTATTTGTTGGTGTAGTAAAAATGTGTCTTGATGTACCTTTTTATGTAATGTTTACGTACATTTTTAACAGTCTTAAGTTTTTTCTGTTCTTATGTGTACTAGAATCTTGATTTTTTTTTTTTTTTTAATGATTAGCAACCACCACAGTGGCAGCTAATGGGGATACAATGAACAAAAACAAAAAAACAAATCACAAACGGCCAACCAGATTAAACATAATGCACTGCGAAAGTACAGCATGAATGACGGTTATTTTCTCAGCTTTTAGAATTTATAAATGTAGCTATACTTTGAATTTTGAACTAAATTTTGAATTTATTTACTTGATGTTATGTTATTTAAAAAAGAATTGTACATTTTCACAAATCTTTCATTTTATACAGATGCCTTTGTGGAAAATAAATGAAAATTTGGTCTCTTGGCAAGTTTTATTACCAAAAATAAACATATGGGGGTGAAAGTAACTCAAAACCTTTTCTTTAGGTACTATTTATTTGAGCTACTTCTTACTTTTACATGAGTATTTCATGTAGGACTGAGGTTTGGAGGTGCAGTCGTCTCGTGTTGATGGGAAAGAGAATTTTAGGTGTGAGATTCCTCCAACACACACAGAGGAAGAGGAGGAGGATGTGCTCTGACGAAGGTGTGAAAAGTGTTTGTGAGGTAAAAAACAGCACCTGTGCAGCTCGGATCCAAAATAAACCTCAGGATGTAACGTGGCTACAGCAGATTAGCCTGTGTTCAAACCTCCACCACAGCTGATGGGATTATTTTCAGCCCCGCAGAGGTTGAAGAATGTGACGGCGCGGACACTCGGTGCCAACTTCCAGCACTCTGCCAACATGCTTTATATAAATATAAATCTAGCAGAAAAATGCCAGCTTGCACAAAGCTGCTCCTGTAGGTTTACGATGCATCTTTGTTCCAACGCACCTGGATCCAGGGTTGGGGTCAATTATATTTTAATCGCGTAATTGATAATCAATCTAAATTATGACGTAATTATAATTGTAATTGTATTTGATAAAAACTGTTGCTGTTGTAATCATAATTGAGTTCTTATTAATAGGGCCTGAGCACAAAGGTGCGTAGGACCCTATTATAATGCACCTCGTTTTTATTATTATTATTTTATTTACGGCAAAATGATCGCATTTTTGAGAGCTTAAACACGTTCAAAAACTCAAAAATTTGTACGCATATTAGGACTGGCGAAAAATTTGACATTTTGGGGGAATTGCACATGTGAATGGCAAAATGACTCAATGGCGCCCCCTTGAAAATTGTATTGGCTCCCAGCTTGGACTGATGACATCATCACTGTGCAACTTCTGCAAAATTCTGACATCATCACTCTCTACAGTGATGATGTAGCCTCTCAGACAAAATCCAGGGCAAAAACAAAACCCACCACAGAAGTGTGTTTTTTAAATTCATGCTTGAGCAGCGATCACCTCAGTCAAAGTGTCTCTGACCCGTCTCTACACGTCTCTGCTTCCTGTCATCCTTCAGCGCTCGCGTCGTCGTCCTAGTCACGCCTTCATCTTCCACGACCTTGCCTCAAACGTCTGAGCTCAGGTCGCAGTGTTTTATTCCTCTATAATCTTCACCTGTTTCTTTTCCTTTACTCTGTCCTCTCTCTGTCTCTCACGTCCTTCTCTGTCCACACTGTAGACGGATTGATAGAGGACTCGACCTCTTTGTGGATCCACAGGGGCATTCTGGGGGATCTGGGTTACCACTGAAGAGGGATGATTAAAAATGACGTCGTCCTGAGAGTTGACCGCACTCACAATTCCACGTTAGCTGCTTTTCATCCATCAGCTTCTTTTGCAAAGACAAAAGAAGGATCGGAGGCCGTTGGATGATATTGATCGTTGGATGTTTGGGGGATCTCAAAAAGAAAAATCCAGCATGTACTCAACGCTAGGGGTTCTCAACCTTAAGGTCACAAGACACTGGGAGTGGGTCGCCCGATGCATTCAAGAAACTAAGAATAAGAACAATTTGAGCCCATTTTTACTCTTTTTCTGCAACAACACCAAACTTGCCATATTTTAACCAATTTTCACAACTTTTTCTTGTCATATTTTTGCTCCTTTTGAGGCATTTTTGCTAAATTACCCTCATTTCTGTCACTTTTCCATCAAAATTCAATAAATTTTTGGCACTTATAAAGCCTTTCCACCACTTTTCCCACTTTATGTTACATATGTTGACCCATTATTGTCACTTTAAAACTCTTTTTACCACAATTCATGCATATTTTGGCCAATTTAACCACATTCACAATTTGTCATGCCCATTATTTGTCAGTTTAAACTAACTGTTCCAATATTGAACCCTTTTTTACCAATTGTTCTGTCAGTTTTTGGCCACTCTAATATGCAACTTCTATGGTTTTTAAAGTCCCATTTCACCCACTTTTACACCATTTTTGGTGACTTTTAATCCATTTTATTTCTAATTAAAACAAGATTTATTATTAACCTTTTATTAATATATAGTTTACATTTTTGAAAATGTTTTGTATCCATTTATTTAAAAAATATTGAATATATATATACAAAAATATGATTGTTATTGTTATTTATTATTATGATCTTATTCTTAATTTTATTATATTTTTTGTATCTAATATATTCATTAAAAAAACAATATCATAAATATACAAAAATAATAACAATAATTATTAATTAAATTGTTATGATCATTATTTTAATGCTGCTGCATCACTCTGTCTGTGCAGCTGCTGTGTCTCAATAATAAGTCGTATGCCAGGCTGAGCTGCATCCGTCCCCATCCATCCACAACCCAGCATCCATTCTCTGCTCCGTCCCTCTGTGAAGTTATAACTCGACTCACTGCGACTCTCGTGCAGGATCAGACAAAGCAAACTGTGACGGCACAACGCATTCTGGCTGAAATCAATCACGGTGAGCTTTAGTCCATCTGTGGAAAAGTAAACTCAGCTGCCAAAACTCTCATCTCAGCTCCAGACAGCTGGGAGAGCGACAGATAACAGAGGTGGTAAATAAAAAAGTGCCAATCATGGCAAAGCAAACAGCCTCCAACCTGCACAAAGAAGCTAGCAGAGCCGCAGGAAAGCTTCTTTAATGTAGTTTCATCCTCATTTAAAGTTATTACATTAACTGACCTCAGACTCCGTGTGAATACGTATAAACAAGCCACGCCCAGAAGAGTTGGTTTCCTCTCGTTTCGGACACTTTTTGTCTCGACACTCCCGTGCAGCACAGCTCATTTTCAAATTTAAACCCTCCTGTTAGCATACGAAGCTCTTCATAATAAAGCTCCAGTTTAAAGACCTCTACGTGTCCCATTTTTCCCAGCAGACCCCATCGATCCCAGTCTACAGAGGGTCTAAAAGTAGGAAGTTCAGCTCCTCACTTATGAAACCAGCTCCCAGTTTCATAACTGGTTCCCAGCAACTCTCTTTCAGTTATTTCATTAATCTATGGCAGGGGTGCCCAAAATCTTTTCATTGACGGGCCAAAGATTAATCGTAGTAGAGGGTCACGCGCCAAAACCAGTGCATGAAATTAAATATGCCAATAACAAAACTGTACAAAATAAACACTTTAAAGACAGGGTAAGTCATTTTTGAACACTAGCATGATTTTGAAAGTAACATCCTCCGAGTGCTGCGCTTTTACCCGCCCTCTCCCCTCTGTGCTCCCTCTAAAGCCACGCCCCTCACTCACACGTACGAGCACTGGTGCTCCAATATCCAATAGCAGATCTCAGCTCATCGCTTGTATTGTGTAGAAACTACGTCGTCTTATATATCATTCAGCGGTAAGTAAACACTAAACTTTATCATTTTATATGTTAAAAAACATGAGTAAAAATTGTCACTGGTGACACGCTTTGAGTGTGGGCTCGTGCACGTCGAGAACAAGCAGGGAGACGTGATTAATAACAAACAAGCCATCTTTTTCTATTGGTCAAAGTTCTTACAGATTTACAGCTGCTACAGATGATGGATTTTCTCCGTTCCTTTTTCAGAGCACATAAGATCTTAATTTCTGTCATAAAGACAATGTCAACCAAAAACTTAAAAAGTGCAGTTCCTGATCTGTGGTTTGTAGTTTATCACCTCGTGATAAAACTGCGATATTAAAACGGTGCCGTGTGCCGCTGAGAGTCGGTGTGGAAGCAGCATCGACTTGGTTTTCTGGTGTGAAACCAAAGTTCCTGTCCTTCTGACGTTGACCTCCACCCACATCAAAACAGTGACCTCGGTGCTAATCACGGGCCTCCTGAGAGCCTCTTTTCAAAGGCTTCAGAAACGCAGCGAAGGTCGTCCCTGTCGTTAGCTATTAGCGCGGGGGTCAAAGCTTTCATTTGGACGTTGGCGGTGATGTGGATTGAAAGCGTTTGGCCACACGTACCATTCTCCTTCACTTTCTCTCTCTCTTTTCCAGGACTGGAGACGTCCTCGCAGCTCGCAGTCGTGGCAGAGATAACCGGCCTTCCTCTTTACAACAGACATATGGCTAATTAGCATCGACATGACCAAAGCGTGACGTTAATAGTAATGGAGTCCTCTGGTGAACGTGCACTGATCACACTTTACCTATAAGGCCTCATCAAACTGATATAAACTCAAACTGAAGTGCGACGATTAGCTCAAATGCTAACGGACACGACGGACGTTTCAAAAGGAAGCTGAACGTACTGTTAGTGTTGAAATTTTACTGAAGTAAAAGTAAGTCAAATACAGTATTAGATATCTAAAACTCCATTTATGTTGTCTGTAATGCACAAACAATTGTAGATATCAACAAAATAACATTCAAAATAAAAAAAATTATATATTTAATTAGAATAGCAACTAGTCCAGAATACATGGTGGACCCATAGCTGAATTTATGAACTCTAAACCTGAGAAAATATGCATTATACATTTAATCTGATTGGTCGGCTATGATGTGATGCATTTGATTGTTGTGTGGTCATTTCATTTTTTTGTAGTTTCACAATGACCGTTTATCATAAAATATAAAAATATTATATGTTATAATATGAAAATAATAAATTACTATAACGGCTTGGTGTAAAAATGTAACGGATTACTTTACTTTTTTTTTTAAATGTACTTAAGTAGAACCAAAATTATTGATTTAGAAATATACTCAAAAAAGTACAAGTACCCATCAAAGCTGTGTGTGCTCTACTGTGTGCAAAGGTGAGAGAGCGCTCTGAAGGTGTGTGTGTGTGTGTGTGTTAATGGAGCGGTTAGTGAGGCTCTTAAACACTGAGTTTACAGTATTATAGACTTTAAAGAATTAAAGTCCTTTTCCCATCCCCGTCTGACTCACACACTGACAGAGCTGAACCCATGCAGCGTTAGCTTTAGCCCAAAGTGACAGCTGTGAGGTCTCCCCTGTGCCTCTGCACTCTGAACGCTGACACGCAGGGAAGTGTCAGCCAATATATTAGGCCTTAATAACACTCCGACATGCCATCGAAATACACGTAAACACGTTTTAAACACACTTTAGATACACACAAATCTCTTTAAACATATTTTAAAACACCTTTAAATGTAATAAATGACATTTATACACATTTTAACAAAACACAACACATTTTTACTCATTACAACACATTTAAAAACCATTCAAACCTATATAAAGACACTTTAAATACACACACAAACCTACCAAAACCCACTTTAAACCATTTAAACCTATTAAAACACAGTTTAAAAACATTTAAAACTATTAAAACAGTTTAAATACACATCAAACACACCGAAACCGATCAAAACATTTAAACCCACACACCTGAACGTATCAACGCATTTTAAACTATTGAAACAAACTTTAAATACACTTCAAAAGCAAACTAAAACCCATTAAAACACACTTTAAATACACATCAATCAATCAAAACACACTTTAAATCCATTCTAAACCTATTAAAACACACTTTAAATCCATTTTAAATGTGACTAATCAGTCTACAGTCACTCTAGGAACATGTTATTGGCTAAGTTTTCTGATTGGCAGCTTCTTCTTGAACCAATGACGTGTTTGCACTATAGCACTAACAGTACAATGCACAATCCTGCATCAAGCAGCTGATTATTTGGTTGTACAGTAAATGAAGTTACTGTAACTTTTCTGAGAGACGCGGAGGATTTAAAGCTAACGTGACTATTTTGCTCTTTGTGCACATGTGAACAATGACACATACTGTACGTCTTTGTTCTCTTTCTCCTTCAATGACAACGCCTCAGAGGGAAATTAGCATTGGGCCCTAATCAGCCCTAAATGTGCTGATGTGCAGGACGGAGGTCACGCTAATCGAGGCTCATTGATTTATTAGCGAGCCCTTGCTCCGTCCTCGTCCTGCCTCAGAGTCTCGTTGCTTAGCGAGAGAGATGAGAGTCTGTGGCTCTACTTATGATTCACGCCAGCGTTCACTCAGCTAATGACTTCACTCAGGAAAGCGTGAGCAGAGACGTTCAGATGGTCAGTTTTTACTCGGTTACCTTTTTCTCCATAATAATTGACGTGAAATTTCTACGAAAATGGTCAATTGTAATTTAACGCAAAACTAGGGAACCACGTTACAGTTCTATGTACAGTTCTACACATATGTAGTAAACAATTATTAAAATATGTTTCATATCAAGCTTTCTCACATTTTACCATTAAAGGGGCAGTATTATGAAAACATCACTTTATAATGGTTTTGCTACAGTGATATACATCCTTTAGCCTCATTCAGAGGGACAAAGATGAAAAAGTTCTAATTCCTCCCTCCCTTGTTATTCCACATTTTGTAAAAACTCAGCTCCAAACGGGCGAGTTGGATTTTCCTCGGGTTGTGACATCACTAGGAATGTAACGATTAATTGAAAGGCAGTTAAAAATCGATTCATAGGTATCACGGTTCACATCGATTCTCTGAAAATTGAATTGCAGTACTTTTTTTTAAACAGCTATATTTATCCTTCTCTTGTCCAAATGAGGCGGCGGGCGAAATCTGCTACTACTTTCTTTCCAGCCGCCTTCTACTCTTAAACCAGTTCATAAATGATTCCTTACCCCTTTAGCACCGAAAGAATATCTGTAATATTACGTGAATATCTGTAAAAGTCACGTTTTTCTATTAGCTCTGTCTGCTAGCGCGTAACATCTCTTCTTCACTGCACAGAATAGCTGCATCCCAACCGAACACTGGGTTACCAGCACCCTCTGCTGGTCCAAACAAATATCGTAAATACAGTGCAGACTGTTTTTTTATTTTTAAGTCCAATTATTAGGGTACAAAATACATTTTCAGTTGCACTTTTAAAAAGAAAAAGAACTATTATGCAGTTTTGCATTGTTTACTATAGAACCAGAATTAAAATTAATATGCTTCTTCCTAATTTGTAATATTCCTTTATTTATTTCATTCAAGATTTATTTTTAGTTGAATTGCATTGTTTTGAATAGTTTATCAAGGGCTTATTTTGACAATGAAAAATAAAAGGTAAATAGTACAGTATTTTCTAGTTTTTTCCCCCAAAAAATAAAGGAATATGTTTCAGTCATCATTTGTCTACATTCCCATTATGTAAAATAAATCGTGAGAGAATCGTATCATGAACCCAGTATCGTGAATCAAATCGTATCGGGAGTTGAGTGAGTAGTTACATCCCTGGACATCACATTGCGGAAACTCCTCCTCCTGACAATCCTGGCTCCTCCTACCCTATAAAAACGTGAGCTCCTCCCTCTTCAACTACCTCACAGCTAAAACAAACACTAACAAGGGAGGGAGAAAACAGAACTTTTTCAACTTTGTCCCTCTGAATGAAGCTAAAATGATGTATATCACTGTAGCAAAACCATTATAAAGGGAATTTTTCATAATGCTTCCCCTTTAATTGACATATTTAACACCGGACAGAAGGTAGAGATAAAATGAATTCTTTAAGGAAAAGACTTCTTCATTGTTAATTGTGAGGACAGTCGGGTTTGTGCTAAAAGTTCTCCTTCTGTCTTCTCTCTCTCTCTCTCTCTAAACGACTGCAGTGACAGTCGGACACTGCAGTCGTGCTCGTCCTATTCGCAGTAATCCTTCTTTAATGTGAGGACGCGCTCACAGCTTTGTGTTTTACAAGCCGTGGCGCCTCCTTTCCCCTCTAACAGGATATAAAGTTAGAGGGCCTGAACGTTTACCTCGGTCAACCAGGACGAACGCGATTATGTTTTAATTTACAGGCCCCAGGTCTGCACACCGTGTGTTTTATGTCATTTGATTTATCATCTGTTGCCGTGGAAACTGTTAAAAGCTCAATGTCACGGTGACAGAAGGAAAGCTCCGAGATCAGACGGAGTCAACTTCAGCCCAAGACACACTCGGAGATGCTCAATAAATGGATGGAAAACTGTTCTGAAACAGTAAAAAAAATATGAACAAGGGTTTATTCTTCTTTATTTATTTAAAATCAGGCCTGAATATGACACAAAAATACCTCACGTATATGTTTTGGAACAATATATCACATTTATACATAAATATCTACAACTCTATTAATGCTATCTATAATGTAAAAACTATTGTAAATATCAACAAAATAACATTCCCACTACAAATTGTAGATATGATTAATTAGAGTTACAACTAGTCCAGATTACATGGTGGATATAGTGACCATCTCTGAACCAGACCCATTGATTTTATCGGGCAAAGCCAAAGCCAGCTCAGGCCAGTGTCTGCTGTGAGGCCCCAGGGGTGACCCCGGTCCGCCATTCTGTCATTAATGTCAGCGACAGATGATCAAAACATGCGAACAGCAGCGGGTCGGACGCCGAGCCTAGAGGTACTCACATAGAACACACAGAAAACAGAGAGAAACCACAGAACACACACACAACACAGAACACACACACACAACACAGACAGAAAACACAGAATACAGCAAGAACACACAAAGAACACACACAGAGAACACAGAACACACACACACAACACAGCGAGAACACTCACAGAGAACACGCAGAAAGTCTTTGTGGGCGCCAGAGTATTTGTGATATTAAAATGAGGTCACGATCCAAAAAAGGTTAAAAACCACTGGATTAAACATATGTTTACAGATGTTCCCTTTTGCTGTTTCCCTTTGTTATTATTCCTCTGAATCCCTCAGCGTCACTTTTAGCATGGGGTGTGTGTGTGTGCACATGTGAGTGTGTGTGTGGCCCAGTAAAGCTGAGGATGATGTGAGTTCTGACATGATCTAAAAAGCCACGGGCGCCTCATATTGCGTCTCAGCTGGATTACATAACATAACCCAGAGAGGATGTGAGAAGAGAACCGCCTCGTCACTGGGAACACACACACACACACACACACACACACACACACACGGAACATCCCACCCACCTCCTCACTATCACGTCATGGTCGTGTCCCCCCTCCCCAATTCTGTGATGTCACTTCCGGCGGGACTTCTTCACCTGACGTGACATCATCATCATCATCATCATCTTTCTGTTACATAACGACCCCGTCCTCAGTACCGCCTGCACTGAGCAGCAGCAGCACCCAAAGGTGCCCAGAGGCCCCTCATTACAGGGGACAGCAGGTGTGCTGAGGAGGAGGAGGAGGACGAGGGAGCTTCTTTGTCACGCACCTGAGAGAGTGAGACATGTGAACTCAGAGCTGCCAACCTCCAGCTTTACCAACATTAGAGGAAAATATACAAAATGACAACAGAAATTTGACTCAAAAAACACTTAAAATGACAGGAAAAATACACAAAAAGACCAAAAAACACACAAAATGACTAGAAAAACACATAAACGGACAAAAAACACACAAAATGACAGGAAAAATACACAAAATGACTAAAAACAAACAAAATGACAGGAAAAATACACAAAATAAGATGGAATGAGATGGCAGATTGGGTGAACACATCTGAAGCACATGCTCGTATGTTGAACAAAACTGCGCTTTAAATGATATTTAGCTGGAAATTAAATGTGCTAATCAAAATATAAAGTAATCACAGAGTGTATGAACGCTCCTAATATCACCAGAGGAGAAAAAAAATAGTTAAAAGGAAATGTTTTTGCGTCGCTTCAGAAACACACAGGTATGGGGACGCCGAGGGCTGACAATGTTGCCTTGATTGCTGAATTAACTGTTAGAATTAAGTTATTTCCACACTAATGGACGATAAGCTAAAAAAAAATCACCCATAAACTCACAACTACGGTGGCACAAAATGAACAGAGACTTAAATCGGCAGAAGAGCGGATATCGACCGTGGAAGACTCCAATTCTCCAAACTAAAGTAGCTGAAACAGAAACACAGCTAAAAACAGCAAATGACAAAGTGATGGACCTGGAAAGTCGAAGTTGTCGGGACAAACTCAAAATCCAGAACCTGAAAGAAGGAATTGAAGGGACTGACCTGAAAATATTCCTTGAATCTATGCTTCTGAAACTATTGGGCCTCCAGTCTAACATAAGGACATAAGCAGGACGATAGACTGCCAGTGATGATCCTAAAGCTCCACAATTCCAGCGTCAAAGACAAGATTATGCGTTAGAAAATAAGAACCTCTCTATCTACCCAGATCTATCTCCAGCTGTCTGTGAACAACGACGGGGTTTCAACAAGGTGTTGATCAAAAAGAAAATCAGATTCAACATAAAATTCCCCCGCAACCAACTGTTTTTGAAGGGTGACGACCCACCGGCTTTGCTGGAAAGGTAGTCTCCTCTGTCTGCATCAAATCACTTTACCTGACCATCCTATTTAACATCATAGAATAATAACACTGCCTTTCTCTCCCTCAAAGGATAATGTGATTGAACCCTTGATGCTATTCATATTTTTTAAAGTCCAATTGTTAAGGCACAAAATACATTTTCAGTTGCTTTTTTAAAAAGAAAAAGAACTATTATGCAGTTTTGCATTGTTTACTATAGAACCAGAATTTAAATTATTAGGCTTCTTCTTCATTTGTATTATTCCTTTATTTATTTCATTCAAAATTTATTTTTAGTTAAATTTCATTGATTTGAATAGTTTATCAAGGGATTCTTTTGACAATGAAAAATAATTAAATACAGTATTTTCTAGTTTTTTTCCCAAAAAAAATAAAGGAATATTTTTCAATCATCATTTGTCTACAGTCCCATTTTGTAAAATTAATTGTGAGAGAATTGTATCGTGAACCCAGTATCGTGAATCGAATCGTATCGGATATATTGAGATAAAAAATGACAAAGGCAAAAACACGATCGTGGATGTAATTTACCGCCCCCCCCTAGACTCTGATCTAAACATTTTCAATACTAAACTGGATGAAACCCTACTAAATATACATAAACTAAATAATACGTTTTTCTTGGAGACTTCAATATTGACGTCTCCAAGGACGATGCAGCCAGGAATGACTTCATTAATACACTGCACTCCTCCTCTTTCCTTCCAACCATAAATATATTTTCTAGAGTCACAAATACATCTAGAACTATCATAGACAACATCATCACAAACGTACAAAACATCAGGCTTGAATCAAAACTTTACTCTCTGATATATCTGATCATTACCCAATAATACCGACTGAATGTAAACCTGCAAGCTAAAGTACGGAACACTGTCTACCTCTGCTGTGATCCTGACATTGCATATGATTGTCTGGTAAATGACATAACAGACTCTATTCTCTGTTCCATTCCTACGAAGACTGTCATACACAGTAGGGCAGCACATAAACCCTGGCTAACAATGGGAATCCTTAATTCCATTAAAGAAAAAATAAACTATACCAATTATATGTTTAAAAAAACAAATGTAGAGAGTAAAACCAAATATAAGGAGACTACAAGAATAAACTAACTCTAACACACACAATCAGGAAAAGCAAAAGTAGTCACTTTTCTGAACTTATAAAAGCCTCACAGGGAGATTCTAAGAAATCATGGAAAGTGTTGAACAGTGTCCTCAATAGGGGCCATAAAGACACAAATAATACCAATCTTCCAAATGAATTGAATAATTATTTTGTACCTATACAGTAGGTGCTAATCTCTCAAAAAGGATTACTCAACCACACAGTGTCTCCCACAAACAATACATGTCAGGCAATTGAACTGTATAATATCATAACGGCCCTGAAGAGTTCTAACTCTGCTGGAGAAGACAAGATTAGCAGCAAAATATAAAAAAGTCTTGCCAAAGAAATCATTGAACCACCAATCTCTCAGTGATCACAGGAACTGTTCCCAGAATGACAAAGATTGCAAAAATAATCCCAATCTTCAAATCTGGTGATCAAAATGACAAATTAACATCCCATATCCATCCTACCCAAACTCTTCAAAAAACTGGAAAGAGTGGTTTACAATAGACGTAGTAACTATCTCAATAAACTGAACATACACAGCCAACCCCAGTACGCCTTCAGTAAAAAGCACACCACCAGTATGGCGATACTTGATCTTATCAAAAAGATCAATGATGCAATTGAAAAGGGAGAATATGATATCGGTGTATTCCTAGACCTCTCAAAGGCCTTCAATACGATGGACTTCACCATACTACTGTCAATCACTGAACTGGTTCAAGAGCTATCTGCACCAGAGACAAAATCACAAAACAAAAACATATATGGCGTCCCACAAGGATCCATATTGGATCCGCTCCTCTTTATTATCTTTATAAATGATCTGGAAAATTCCTCAAAGACTCTCCACAAAGTAATCTTTGCAGACGACACAAACCTGTTCCTATCTCACCAGAATGAGCTCAATAAAGAGCTTCAGAATGTAGATTACTGGTTCAAAGCAAACAAACTATCCCTAAACACTAGTAAAACCTACGACATAATATTTTGTCCAAATAAAAAACAACTTCACTTTGAGGACCTAATTTCCAGATCAAAATACAGGGAGAGAAGCTAAAGAGAGTGAAGACGACTAAATTCTTGGGGGCTTTCATAGATGGCTGTCTAAAGAACTATCAAAATATGTTCTTTAAGCTGAGACACCTGCTTCTCCAAGCAACACTACTTATTCTTTACAAAACTCTCTTTGAACCTCACCTAAACTACTACAATGTAATATGGTGTAACACTTACCCCACTCATCTAAAAAAAACTGGAAAGACTACAAAAACACTCCTATTTTCTCTAGGTATGGTCTTTTAACAAAATAATGCAAGTACTATGTATCAGGTGGTCTCTGCTTGAACAGTAGACTATGTGAGCTCGTTCCGATCTGCTATCCCCAACACACCCACCTCACCCTTTGTGTGTATTTTTGTAGTGTTTTTGAGTCATTTGGTGTATTTTTCTTGTCATTTTGTGTATTTTAGAATTCATTTTGTGTATTTGTCTGTGTTTTTTGTCATTTTGAGTGTTTTTTGAGTGTTTTTGAGTCATATGGTGTATTTTTCTTGTCATTTTGTATATTTCCCTCTAATTTTGTGTTAAATGTGATTTTATAGTTGTTTTTTTTTTTTTTAGTAATTCAGTGTTTTTTTGTTGTCATTTTGAATGACTCGATTGTGACTCTGTTGTTTACTGTGTTAATTCTCAGATTGGCCATTATTCTAAATGCTGACATGAATGTTGATCACGTGACCCTGGGATCAGATATAATCACATTTTTGTGGCCCTGATGCTGTAGACTTACATGATGATATGTGGGATATAGACGTAAACTTTGATGTGATAATCACTCCGGCCTGAATGTGTAGCTCCAGTGCGTGATGTGAGAGACAGGCCTGACCTATATAAGATGGAGGCTGAAATATTTATGGATGTGTGTGTCCTAATTGGCAAGCCACTGGGAGCGCTGCGTCCTCCTCCTCCAATCACAGCCTGGGATGAGTTTAACACACACACACGTGCGGAGTGGATGATCAGAGGTAACAGGGTCCCATATCTGTCGGCCAATGAGACGCTTCGATAGGAGGTGGTCCTGCACTGTTTGTTATTATGACACATGACTAGATGAGGACGATCAGGACATTCTTTGTTTCTCTGCTTTGGTTAGTTCATCTGTCAGAGGGAGGAATAAGGAATGACTTTGGTTAAAGAGTCCAAACTTTCTACGGAATCAGGACTTACTGATCACAAAGAAACAAGAAAGAAAGAGCAAACAAAGGGACAAATACATAGAGAGAGAAAGAAAGGAAGGAAGACTTTTGACTTTCTAAAAATTATGTTTATGAAACTCTTTAGGTACTGATTTAAAAAACAAGGAAGGAAAGAAAGAAAGAAAGAAAGAAAGAAAGAAAGAAAGAAAGAAAAAAAGAAAGAGAGACTTGACTTTCCAATACATTTATTTATGAAACGCTTTCAAAAAGTACACAAATATTACAACTTTAATCTCAAAACATTAGGATTTTGATCTCAATATATGACGCCTTAGATGTTTTAATATTACGACTTTAATCTCAAAACATTAGGATTTTGATCTCAATATATGACGCCTTAGATGTTTTAATATTACGACTTTAATCTCAAAACATTACGACTTTGATCTTAAAATGTTACGACTTTAATCTTCAAACATTACGACTTTGATCTCAATATATGACTTTGATCTCAATATATGACTTTGATCTGGAAACATTACCACTTACTTTAATTTCAAAACATTACAACTTTGATCTCGATATATGATGCCTTTGATCTTGAGATTTTATGCCTTTGATCTTGAAATATTACGACTTTAATTTTGAAATATTACGTATTTGATCTTGAAATATTATGATTTATTACGTAATAGTGATTTTTCATGTCACTATTTAAAATTAATAACCAAAGTGATCATCAATAAAGTTAAGAACAAAAGTAGTTCTTATGTTTTGCATGTATTTTTGACATCCTTTGTTGTGTTTTGAAAATTATTTTGTGTATTTCTGTTGTAAATTTAAATGCTTATGTCTCTCATTTTATGTAATTTTGTTGTAATTTTGTTTATTTTTCTCTCATATTGCATGTTATTATTGTTGTTTTGTGAGTTTCTGGAGTCGATTTGTGTATTTTTGTCAATGTTTTGGATATTTTTCAGCAACTTATATTTTGTGTATATTTGTTGTACTTTTGTGTACTTTTATTTTAGGATTGTTGCCCTTTTGTTTATTTTTCTGTACCCATGAAAGCAACTCAATTACAGTAACGTGAGTACTAAGGACGAACCCTAACTATTTCCCTAGTTGTGGACGTAGCTCGTGTTGGGTTGCTACCTAAACGTCTCTTTAACGGTAACCACGGCGACAGTTCATCAGGACCTCGGAGTCTTTGTTGTGATTTTTGGGATTAGCCGAGCAAACGAGTTGGCCGAGCTCTGCTGTCTTTGCTGCTTCGAAGGAAAGGCGAGCGGAAATCAATGAGCCGTGTTTACAGAGTACACAGCTACACAACTACACACAGCTACACAACCCACTGTAACACTGCACGCTATGTTACACACAGCCAAGCAGGAGCAGCAGACGAGCTGCTTGGCAGGAGCTCAAAGTGGGACACACACTGTATACACACACACGGCTGTGTGGAGAGCAGAGGCCCGGGGGCCACACGCGGCCCTCCGTCTAATTCTGTACGGCCTCCACAGAAAATGTACAAAATAACTCCAAAACACAAACACAGTGAGTGACAAGAGTACACAAAATGACAACAGAAATACACAAAATAACAGAAAAACCAAGAAAACGTGTGTGAAAATGCAACAAAACGTCACAAGAAAATACACAAATTACTACCAAAAGAGAAAATATGGCTGAAAAATACACTAAACAGCAGCAGAAATTCACAAAATTACTCAAAACACACAGTGAATGCTAAGAAAAATCAACAAAACACAATAGAAACACGCACAAAATATCAAAAAACAAAGAAAACAACACTGAAATGCACAAAATAACTCCAAACACAAATTAACACAAAATGAGAATAGAAACACGCAAAATACCAAAAAAAACAAAACAAAGAAAAACAATAGCAGACATACATAGAATTATTCCAAAAACACACAAAATAGCAGAAAAATACAGAAAACAAAAGAAACAAAGCACACAATGACTCCAAAAGAAATTTACAAACCTACAGAAAATACTGAAGGGAATAACTAATCCAAAAACAAACAAGAACACAACAAAAATACACAAAAATTAGAAAAGAAATGACTCCAAAAACAACAATAAAGCACAATAAAAAAATTCAATAAATAAATACATCCAAGAACACAGAATGAAATCAAAGATATACACAATGGCAACAAAAATACAAAAAAGCTCTCCAAAATCATACAAAACAAATACACAAAATGAGGATATCAAAATATGCAAAAGAACATCAAATATAGAAAGTGACTCCAAAAAACAAAGAAAACAACAGGAAAGAAAAATGCAAAATAAGAAAACTAAGGGAACACAGGAAAAAAAAAAACAAAAAAAAAACACAGGGAACAAACAAACAAAACTCACTAAATCCTTTGTTCTTTCCCGTTTCAGTGCTCAGATTGGTCACTGTTCTAAATGTTGATCATGTGACTCTCAGATCAGACACAATCACATTTTTACAACTCTATAATGTCATTGATCAGATGCTTTTATCCAAAGCCACGTACAACACCAACAGTTTGGGTTTAACGACTTGCTCAACATCCCACAATGATGGACTGGGGGATTAGAACCAATGACCCTCTGAATACAGACCGCTTCTTTAACCATTACAAGGAAAGGAAGAACTTACGTAAGAAGTACTCAGACGGGTCTGCTTGATAGTCCGTCTCCTCTGGAAAGTGATCGATCTGTTTACACATTCCTTTGAAGTTTCCTGAAAGAGAAAAACACACAACAAAGCATTCAGGACACTTCTAGAAATGATGCAACAATCAACGTTGAAAAAAGACACAACACTACAATACACAACGTGGAGTGTAAACCTGTGACCACAAACGTCACACAGGGTTGGGTAGGCAGGGCGTTGCAAATCCAGACCACCAATGACAATTTCATATGTTTCGACTGGCAAGTGTTAATCTAACAAAATCAAGATCGTCAAAAATCATTAAAGAAACTTATACATATTATGAAAAATCTACTTTTGTAGTTTTCTTGATCACATGAGGTAACTTGAGTGTCCACCGTCACACAAAATGTGAAATACATCCATCCAGTCGTTTGTGCGTGGTCTGTGTAAGTCTTACAACAGAGAAATTTGCTCCGTTTCAAATGTTACACATTTGTGACGTCACATATGAAATCGAGAAATAAAATCCCCTCCCCTCCACTGCTAACTCCACCCATGGACTCCACCCCCAACCTGATGAAAACTTTC
This sequence comes from Gouania willdenowi, assembly GCF_900634775.1. Classification (NCBI taxonomy): domain Eukaryota; kingdom Metazoa; phylum Chordata; class Actinopteri; order Blenniiformes; family Gobiesocidae; genus Gouania; species Gouania willdenowi. Next base: position 30,811,365 of record NC_041051.1, on the reverse strand, counting down.
GCAAAAGTCTGCCATTGTTTTTCTCGCTAGTGAAGGAGTGATGGCTGCCAATAAAACTAAATACAGAACTTTCCTGCTGCCAGTGCTGCGCCTCCACAGTGAACGTACACTGTAGTGTATGCACTATTTGTTCATGCGGAGGTGTACTCCGCTCTTGTGTTTCGGTGCATTGGCGGACCTGTTATATCGCCTCGTATCGCTGATCTGACGTGTTTGTGACACAATGCAACGCAGGACTGCTGCTGCTGTGAGACTGACTTTTGCACTGAAAACTTTGGTTATCACTGATCATCCTGTAAAAGAGCGAGACATGAAGTGAGTCAGCATCTATAGACACGCCCACTCATGAATATGCATAAGTAGGCCTCATTTCAGAACTGCTCAGAAAGTGACTTTTCAGATGCTAAAACTCTGGAAAACAGGTGAGTTTGGGAAAATAAACCTCAAATACTATGTTTTTGGGGTTCTTAGAACAAATGGAGATGGGTGAAAAATTGCATAATATGTCCCCTTTAAACAATTGTTCCATAGCAGCCTCCATACTCTCCCAACAAGATACTGTATATCTCATGACATGGCAGCACATCCGTTGTTTGTGTTGGAAACACAGAAACATGGAGAAAATGACAACAACAACAACTCGGACGATCTGGTCAAGGTCTGGACAAACGAGGGATACTGCCAGCATCCCACATTTGTCCAGACCTTGTCGGTGGTGCCGTGGCCACCAAACAGCAAACATGGAAGCAGAACAGGCGGTTCAGTGTGGCGCATCCACAAAGCCAATCCTTCCTTTTGTACCATTCACTGTTTAAAGTTCTGGCCTTTCCTTTGCTGAAGGTCTGGTAGCTCAAATGTTGCTCTCCCATCTTTTAAAAGCTGTCGGTTTTCCTCAAAAGAAAGTTGTGAAAATGTCTTTATCGTCTCTAGCGCTGCCATTATGCCTGTTATCCCGCCCACTAGCTAGAGAACGTAGCAGTGCTCTATCAATTCACTAATGCACTGTGAACGTACGTACAGCATTTAGCATAGCACAGCTACGTCCAAAGGCAGCGTAGCGATCTCCCTGATTCCATGTGCAAACATCCATACACTGATATGAGACGCAAAGGCAGAGCAGCAGTGTGACTTCGGGAGAGGGTGTGGCCTTCACCATAATACAGCGCAGGAGTGATTGACTGTGTGCCATACCAGGAAATAGCTGTGTTTAGTTCTTTGGGCGATGAAAAGCCAAAAATGCTGAGACTTTCAAACTTATAGGTACTGTATATCGGAAATTGAAAAATAAATTATAATTATAACAAATAATGAAAATGAATATTTCATTAATTTCAATTCACCCTTGGATTGCAATGTATTATTGCAATTGTTCAAAATAAAATAATATCATCATACATTACTAGTGCATATACATTGCTGGTGCAAACTAGAGAACTAATCAAATTACTTATTTTCCAGTCTAAAATCTGGGGCCCACTTAAGATAAACTGCTCCATATTTGGCCCCTAAACTAAAATGATTTTGACACACCTGAAATACGCAAACATATTAGGGTGCAACAAAGCTACAAAAATTTTTTTTTATATCTTTCTGTCCCCAATCTAAATTTGTTCCAATACCAAAAAAAAGATAACCAGGCAAAATATTAGCCAATTCTATTATTGTTTATGGGGTCCACCAAGCCAGTGAAAAAATCTAAAAACACCAATAATAACAGAAGATATGCATTATTTTGTTGTTTTTCTGAAGAACATAAAAAAACAGAAATTACAGCTAGATCATTAACTCATCATGCTAATCATGTAAATGTGTCAATAGTGGCTTATTATGCATCATTATCCAAAGCAAATAATATACCTTATTCCAACAGAAGAATAACCCAAATGCTATATTTAACGTAAAAATCGCTCATAATGGGGCTTATGTAAAAATTTGAACCTTGATGTGGACCCCATGAATATAAATTGATTGAACAAATATTTTGCAAGGCTTCATATTTTGGTCACTGGAACATAATTAGACTAGAAACTGATTTATTTTAAAACATTGTGGGGTTTGATGCATCCTAACAAACATGAGAACAAAATATGCCCAGGGAGAATTTTTAAATATCTAATATTGTCAGAGAAAGTCGTGATATCTGGTGAATGGATGCTTTTTTCCCACTCTTATCACATGAATGTATTTATTTAAACCAATAGGACAACATGGTTAACGTCTCCTCTCCATCTGATCACAGAAACAGATGTTGGCGTCTCTCCTGCCAGATGTTGCTGAGGCGTTCTTGACAGTGCGATGGGATGAGCACAGCGTGACCCCCTCCCCCACCCCCCACCTGGAGTCACTGATCTGCTCACCTGCAGAGTTTGTTGTAACCACATGTGACGAGGTTTCAATCGAGGGCGTTTGTTGTGATTGTCTCAGCGTGTGAAAAGTGACTAAAATGGGCCAAAAACAGTAAAGAAAGAAATGGGTAAATAAAGAGGAACCAGGTGGTTTGAAATGGCAAAGGTTAGCTTTAATGGGCAAAATGTGGCAAACAATAGTGAAAAAGGGCCAAAATAGGGAACAAAAAGATGCAAAATGTAGGGAAATAATGAAACTAGTGGTATTTATTGGGCAAAAGTTAGCTTATTTGGTTAAAACATTTTTTAAGAAAGGACAAAAATTGGATAAAAGTGTGAAAAAACAACCTTGGAAAAATGAACCAAAAAATGGAAAAAAGGGATATTTATTGGAAAAAAAATAGCTGAAAAAGGGGAAAAATGGAACAAAGGAAGCTGCATCATGGCCAAAGGAAATAGGTTAAAAATGGGTGTTGTGTGATGATGGGTCACTGGAGGAGTCTGAAAACTCATCTCCTCCTCATTCATGGACTATTATTATTGATTTGCAGCACCAAGAAGACACTGGTAATATGTAAGAAAATTTTACAACTCTAAAACGATGTTGTGTAGCCCTGTAACATTGTGTTGGTATATATCAGTATTGCAGAATGTGAAAAATTCATCTAAAAACCCCCAAAAAACCACTGGTATTTGATGCATCAGTCGACTGACCAGCAGTTCTGCAGAGATGCATGTTTTAAAAACATGCTTTAATATGTTGGGTTCCAATGTTACCATTTCCATTTTGTCTCAACCTATTTTCATGTAATTACTGACAAACTAAATGTTTACAAGTAAAATCTTGTAAATAATATTAAACATTGAAACATTTAGCTCAAAAATTCCCACAAGTTCCATCCCAACTGAGCAATTTCGCAAGATTTTCCACGGCAGATTCACATCAAGTCTCAAGGAAACGAAGCATCTTCTTTTTCCGGTGGGTTCACCTCTGGTCCAAAATCAAGAAAACATTGATTTTCACTCGCAGGTTTTCTGTTGGTGTCAGGACAATGAAGTGAGATAAAGACTTTTTTAAAAAAAAGGAAGAGAGGAAAGGAAAGGAGGGATAAAGAGAAGGAGTTTTGAAGGACAGAGAGGAATCGGGCAGCAGGAGGAGCGTCCAGGCAAATGCTGAGCCATTAAAACGCTATGCAGGGTTTATCCAGGCTGCAAGGCAATAAACAACACGGCACACAGTTACACACAGTTACACGCCTTCTTAAAGCTCTGCAACTCAAATCCATCAAATAAACCACTGTTGATTTCTTAATTTTAACGGCTTTAGTCTGTTTAAATCCTAAAAAAAGTCAAATATTTACACTTGTTTTATACGCTGAAGTTGATCTTTGCAAAAATATAATTTTACAATTAAGGTTAAGGAAAATGTATTAATACTGGATACCTCGTGGTTACCTTTAATACAACTGTGCATTTAACAAGCAAAATGTTTTAAAAGAAATTCCCCATTTTTTCTCTTCTTTTTTGCCCATTTTTTTTCCTATTATTTTCATTTTCTTTTTTCGCTTTTCATGCAAACTTTTCTCTAATTCACCAATTGAAGTTATTAAAACTAACTACATATGAATACAAATTGTTAATATTTTTTGTAACTTTTGCACTTGTTCATGTTTGTTTTAAAGGGATCCTCCTCTGTTTTTACAAACGTGTTTTTGAAATGTTCTTATTAGAAGACTTATGCCTAACAAAACGCATAATTTTGCACCATATTTGTTTAATCGTTTTATATATTATCTTACCATGTGCGTCGCCATGTTGAAATAACCTCATCATTAGCCCCTTTTGGTCCAAAGGAGGTCAAACATTCAGGGTCAAGTAGCAGCTTTTTTAGTCAAAATGACAACTTGTGCTGCTTTGGGTTGCTCTAAAAATCAGTAAAAGTTAAAAAAAATTTGGTGTAAACCTCTTTTGTTTACTGAGAGATGATAAATTAAAATCGTGACCCCAAAAGACTGTTGCCACAGGGGGCGACAGTTCCAACTCTGCTGTTTCGTAGACACCATTAAGAAGAACTTTGTGTGCATTAACCTTTATTTACATACACATGGAGCTCTTCTTCTCTCCTTAATGGCTGTCTAATTCTGTACAACCCACAAGATGACTCCAAATACACAGTTTTACAAAAATACAAAAAATCAAACAAAAACACACAACATAGCAGAAAATGCACAAAACAACAGCAAAAATGCAAAACGCTTCTACAAAAATGCACACAAAGACCATAAAAACACACAGAACTTAGCATTAGCATATATTAGCGTTAGCATTATGTTCATATTAACGATAGCATTAAAGTTAGCATAAATAAGAATTTGCATTAGCTAGCATTATCATTAGTATTTGCTAGCATTAACATTAGCCTAGCACTACAATAACATTAGCATATCATTAAAAATAACTTAGCTTTGGCATAAGCCTAGCGTTAGCATTAGCCTAACAATAACACTAACCTACCATTAACCTAGCATTAATCTAGCAAAATTATTTGCCTTGCATTAACACTAACCTAGCAATAACATTAGCACTAACTTAGCACTAGCATTGGCCTAGCAATAACATTAACTAGGGATGTAACGATTGATCGTAAGGCAGTTAAAAATCGATTCACAGGTACAGGTGAACATTTTTAAATCAAAGTTAAAGGCACTTTTTTTCTCTACTGCATATGATTGAGAGAGAGATTTTTTGTCATGTTGTTGATGTAATGATGATTTTACTGATGATTTTAATTGATTTTACTGATGATTTTAAATGTTCTTATTGATTTAAATGTTCTTATTGATTTAAATGTTCTTATTGATTTTAAACAATTGAATGTTTTATCATGTAAAGCACATTGAGTTGCCTTGAGTATGAAATGCGCTATATAAATAAATTTGCCTTGCCTTGCCTTGCCACGGTTCACATCAATGCTCTGAAAGTTGAATCGCAGTACTTTTTTTAAACAGCAGAGGGCGCTATATATTAATCCTTCCAGAAGCGGACGTGGCGGGCGGAATCTGCTACTATTTTCTTTCTGGCCGCCATTTACTGTTAAACATGCTCATAAATGATTCATTACCCCTTTAGCACCGAAAGAATATCTGTAATATTACGTGAATATCTGTAAAAGTCACGTTTTTCTATTAGCTCTGTCATTTAGCATAGCTTCTCTTCTTCACTGGTGGAATAACTGCATGCCAACCGACCACTGGGTTACCAGCGCCCTCTGCTGGTCTAAACAAATATCTGACATAAATACAGTAAAATGACTTTTTTTTTTTTTTTTTAATGTCCAATTGTTAAGGCACAAAATACATTTTCAGTTGCACTTTTAAAAAGAAAAAGAACGATTATGCAGTTTTGAATTGTTTACTATAGAACCAGAATTTAAATTAATAGGTTTCTTCTTCATTTGTATTATTCCTTTATTTATTTCATTCAAGATTTATTTTGAATAGTTTTGAATAGTTTATCAAGGGATTCCTTTGACAATGAAAAATAAAAGCAAAATAGTATAGTATTTTCCCCCAAAAAATAAAGGAATATTTTTCAGTCATTTGTCTACATTCCCATTTTGTAAAATAAATCGTGAGAAAATCGTATCGTGAACCCAGTATCGTGAATCGAATCGTATCGGGAGTTGAGTGAATCGTTACAACCCTAACATTAACCAAACATTAGAATTAACGTAGCATTAGCACAAACCTAAGATTATTATCAACCTAGCATTAGCATTCACCTAGCATTAGCACTAACCTAGCATTAGTTTTAACTTAGCAATAACATTAGCCTAGCATTAATGCTAATCTAGCTTTTGCATTAGTCTAGCAATAACATTAACCTAGCATTAACATTCACCTAGCATTAGCTAAGCATTAACCTAACAAAAGCTTAATATTAGAAATAAGGTGGAAAAAGGTTGAAACTTTCTGAATGTTTGAATAGCTTATCTGTCATAATCAAACAAACAATGTAGGAGGAGTTAAAGACCTCATCCTCACTAAATAAACTACTGTTGTTCTTGTTTTTTCCACCTTCAAAGGAAGAACAAAGGTGTGTGTGTGTGTGTGTGTGTGTATTGTTGTGGTGAAGTGTGTAGACAATCTGATTCATCTTCTACTGAGACATGCTTTAAGGTCGCTGCCTTTCTGTTGGTGGAGAGGAGACAAGTTCGTCTACTGAAATATGACTTGTGTTTATGTGGTACAGTCCCAGGAGAGCAGTGTGTGTGTGTGTGTGTGTGTGTGTAAGGTTCACAGCTGCAGCAGTCGTACGTGTAACACCAGCTGTGGAGCTGAGTAGCCTTTTTGGGAAACAGCGCTTCAATTAGCGCTCTGAAACATTCATGTGACATTCCAACGCTCCACAGCTTGTAGGACACGCAGAGCCAACAGGAAAACAGCTGAATGTTTGATCACTGCCTTGGTTTTATTTCATTGGTCGGTGAAGCTAAAGGCTGATAGCTCAGGTGGAAACACACCTGTGAGCGCTTTCATTACTTTAGTTCCTGTTTCCTTATAAAGCCCAGAGTTTCCATTGGTTGGACTGGATCATATCAAATTTGTAAGTAGTGAGAGGGGTCAGACTTTTTATAATTAACATATTTATTATTGTGGAGTTTGCATGTTCTCCCGCGTGCTTACGTGAGTTTTCTCCTACCAACCATTTCAACAATTTTACAATTTTCGTTCAGAAGTGCTTGTTTATCCATAATTTTGAGACCTAATTTTATATCTTTCAAATTTGACTCAGTGGTCAATGACACATGTTTCTGAGGTGTGACAAACTCATAACACACATTTATTTCTGCTTTACTCAGACTTTAACTGAAGTCACTGAATGGGAGTGTAAGTGTCCGTCTGTCACCTTGACACCCTGAACAGGAATATAAGCAGGTCAGAACATGAATGAATGAATTAATAAATCCGTGTAAACAATATTGTCTCATTATGTCATCACTAATGAGAAAAATCGTGATGAAATCCGACATGTACGGCACAAGTGAAGTAAAATCATTTGTTGTCTTCAGAAAATGTAGAAAAGTAAATATAAATGTTAAGTAAAGTCTAAATGTAAGTATTTTTAGTTTTCTCACTGATGAAAAGATGGGGGAGCAGTTTTAAAATAATACCTGTGTGTGTTTTCATTGTTTTGTATTAACCAAGAGTTAGAGATTAAAGTAAATAACACTGAATTACAACATATAGGTTTTGCTTCTGCTGTGATGCATCACTAGTTATAACGATCACCAGTTTAGCCTATACACCAAAACGGTGAATGGCTTTCTCCCTCTATTGTTTTTTCTCTATCACACCCATGGGCAACTGACGGCCCGGGGCCCACATAAAGCCCTCTGTCTAATTCTGTACGGCCCCAAAAGGTAAACTCACAAAATGACTCCAAACACACACAGTGAGCGACAAACATACAAAAAATGATAACAAACACATCCAAAATAGCAAAAAATAATTCACAAAACAACAGCAAAAATGCAAAAAAAATAAAAAAATGCACACAAAGACAACAAAAACACACAAAAGTACTCCAAAAACCAAGGACCACTACAAAAAATACACAAAATAGCATAATAATACACAAAATGACATCAAAAATACAGAAAAATGACGCAAACAACAGAAAATGACAATAAAATTAAACAAAATGACTTTAAAAACACACAAAACAAGAGAAAAAAAAACATACAAAATGGCAACAACAATACACAAAACAACAAAGATTCACAGAATTCAAGACAAAAGTACAAAAAATGACTCCCAAACCATAAAGAATAACAGTAAAATTACCCAAAACAACTCTAAAAACAGTCCCAAGAAAGGACAACAAAAATACATCAAATTAATTAAATTACACTAAAGGACTTCTTAAATACACACATTTAAACTGAAAACACACAAAATGGGAGAAAAATATACAAAAGTAAAAGTAAGTAAAGTCTAAATGTAAGTATTTTTATTTCACCCCCAGTCGTAAAACAATATCTGTGGAGTCGGAGTGTGAGTATCGTGCTGAGTCACTGCTGAACCTCCACACACACACACACACACGCAGTGGGTTCAGACTTTTACTGGGTCCGTTGACCACACACTCCCAGCACATACTGGTAGTGAGCTATGGGCCGACCTCGCTGCACTCTGCAGACATTAAACACTTTGTAAAAGTCTGAGAATCAGTGGAGCGCACGGAGAGGAGGAGGATTTACTGTCTCAGGTCACACACACTGACGGAATCCCACTGGAAACACTCTAGGTTCGACTCTCACAGTAGAAGAAGAAGAAGTTTGGATCACTAACCATCCATGACAGAAACAATAAACAATGTTCAATTTTATCAAACTATTAAATCATGTAAGAGTGTATACGTATGCATATATTAAATATAATAAATGGTATTTAATGTCTACACAGAATATATACACATAAATAGATATACACCTGGTTTATAATCATCCCTGTATGTGTATTCAATGCATATATAGATATATTGATCTTATATGTACACGGTAATTTGTATATAGAATATATAAACACATATTTACACATATAATATATATAAACCTAGTATTTCCTCCCAAGTATAAATATGTACGTCTACGTATTTTGATTTACTCTTTACTCTTGATTTATTATATAAGAAATCTATGGTTGTGAGGTTTGGCATTAAGCTATTGCTGCTGCTATACGTCTACAATTTAGTGCAAACAATATAATACACGCTATATTCTACTCTAAATCAATATTGATATGTATGTATAATATTTACATAGCAATACACATTAATGTTATACGGAAATGTTAATATGTATAAAGAACATATGGGCTAAACTTGTAAACACACACATATATATATATATATATACATAGAGAGGTAAATATTATATATATATATAGATATAATCCTGCATGAGAATATATACACATAAATAGATAAACATATAAATACAGTATATAGATACCATTTATCTTATTCTGATCTATAGATACTAATCTGTACAGAGTATTAGAAATAGGTATGACTCCGTAAAGCTGCTATACATCCTGCATAAAAATATATATACAAAAAAGATAAATATATAAATAGATAATTTAAAATATAAATTGTATATATAGATACAATCCTGCCTAGAAAATATATACACATAAAGTAAATAAATCTAAATGCACTATGTAGATACATTTGTGTTTGTACAATATACAGTAGGTGTATTACTGTATATCATTTTGATAAATACTAATCTAAATAGAGTATACACATACAGAGATATACATCTGCAAAAAGATGTATATAAATCTATATATCGCTATAAAACACTATAAAAACAGATTTACAGTATAAACTAGGGCTACACGATTATGACCAATATGAGTCTTGTTATACATATTTTTAAATTGTGATTTATGTTTGAAGATTTTGTTACACTGAAACAAACAAATAAAAAAAAATCATGTATCATTATAGGGAGGGAAAAAGTGTTTTTATTACACTACTTTTAAGCAAACAATATATGTACAGTGCAAAAATGAAGCTTTAAATAAGAATTATACTTAAAAAATTCTTTTAAAAAATTAACCCAATAATTTAAAATGTACCAAAGGAAAACAAAATAAATACATGATTACTGTGCAGAGTCCATATTTTAAATGGAAATATTGCAGACGATCAGATTTATTTAATTGTGGCAACCAAAATCGTGATGACGATTAAAATTCGATTAATTGTGCAGCCCGAGTATAAATGTAGACATATAGAAACTGTATATAGAATACATATATAGCTGATATATTGAATATATATACATTTATTTGTTTTTACATTTTAATATCTCAGTTAAAGACATTATTTGATTAACTATGATGTACAGTATGTCTATGTTCCTGTGATGAACACTGTATGTCCACAGCCTGTGTTGGTGTTTGCTAACCACATAGCGTATGCTACGTCTGCAGATGGAGGGAGAGAGAAGAGGATGGAGACATCCGGGTCAGTCCGGCCTACGCACCAACAAACCCCCTCCAGCAACCATCACATGTGCTCCAGCCGGCGTCGCCGCAACGCACAGCGAGACAAAGGTTTGGTGAGATGCAAAAACACGTGGGATGGTGCATGATGGGAGAGGAAGGAGGGGGAGGAATGGAACGGGAAGGGTTCGGAGGGCTCGGCTGAGTGGGAGGTGTCGATGCGGAGAGCGAAACAGTTAAAGAGAGGAGAGAGCGAGTGATTCAAACACTCTTCTGATTCGTCAGTGGGCGGTGGACAACTTTCCCCGGCTGCTGCTGCTGCTGCTGAAGTGTGTCAGCGTCCGAAAAAGCCCCGCTCGGCTCGGCTCCATCCCCCAGCCAACATCAGGACCCGTTACCATGGTTACAGCCAACAATGCAGGGGACGACAAGGTCGGAGCCGGAGAGGAGACTTTGACTAGAAACTTCAGTCAAAGTCAGCCAACGTTTGGCAGTCATTACCAGACGTGTAAAGAGTACTGATGTATCTACTCATGTAGAAGTACTGGTACTATATACTGTAATATAATTCATCAGGTGGAAGTAAAAGTACTCAGAAAAATAAGTACTTGAGTAAGAGTAAAAAAGTACCTTGTAAAAAAAAAACTACTGAAGTCGTGAATAACTTCAGATGCAATTTTTATTTTATTTTATTTCATTTTGAAAATACCCAAGTACATGTAACACAGTAAATGTAATGCGTTACTACCCACCACTGGTGATTTCCAGTGAAATCACCAGTTTCAATTTCAAGTTAAAGTATACAGTAAACATCTCATGTATAAACTTAAATAAGAAGAGACACACACCAATCAATTCAATTAAAAAAACAAAAAAAAAAACAGTATTTATATATATATATATATATATATATAAAATATATTTTTAAATAATATTTTATTATTATTTGATATTTCAGGCGACTCCAAGTTTGAAAAACCCTGGTGTGTTGTATCCAAAAAAATGAGAAAAACATACGAGCCATTGTGTGCGTTTCCTTCAATACATGTTTTTTATGACTGTAAAATGTCAAAGTAATGCTTTTAATTTTGGGGGCGCTGTAGAACGAGTGTTGACCAACTGTGGGGGTGTAGAATAACCCCCCCCCCCCATTATAAACTGTTCACTGTACAACCTGCACATGATTGGAAATCACCAGAGGTGAAAGTAATGGATTACAAGTACTCACGTTACTGTAATTGAGTTGCTTTTATTGGTATTTGTATTTTTTGATTATGTTTCTAAATCAGTCATTTTACTTGTACTTAAGTACGTTTTAAAAGAAGTAAAGTAATTCATTACATTTCTACACCCAACTGTTTATCATTATTTTTTGTATTATTTTTCAATTTCTGTTTAATGTCACATTGAACGTAATCCATATGTCGTTAGTCGTTCTATTTGTGATCAATGCCCAGCCACTTTCTATGCTTCAGGTTGTGGTTTCTACCTTTTATGTTGTTACCCACATGGTTATTGTTTTAGAGTTTATAAATGTTGCTTTACTTAGAGCCTGATAATTTATTTTTATTTTGAAATGCATTCATTGGTGTTATTTTATTTTCTGCCCGCGGAACGTCTCCGCGCCGAATAGCACGTACCACGTTCTCGAGAATTCAGTCAAATGACTCGTTTCCAAAGAGTAAAAAAAGGTCTGAGAGGCTCTAGACATCCGCTCATAGAATATCCAGGTCATATTACAGCCTGATTCAACGACCATTAACGGAGGAGTAGTCATTTGAAAAATGGGGCCCCCTGGCGCCCCCGTGGCACATACAGAGTAATGGCCCCATTCATATATTGGTTTGTGTTAATGATTTGGTACCACCAACTGTCGCAATATTTGACTCACAAATAAATGAGAAAACAACTTTAATGGAAACAGCTAAAAAAAAAAAAAAGCCCCGAAGCGATATATCACATGACTATGTTCCCATAAATCTGGAAATTACCAGAAATGGGGGGTGGGCCCCATTTCAAAAAAGGGCTCAGAGCATCTCATCACATTTATTCATACAGGTTTCATACCAAACTGCATTCTGATCTAACAAGAACTAACAGAGGAGTAGTTATTTGGAAAATGGGGCCCCCGGGGGCCCCCGTGACACGTACAAAGTAATGGGCCCCATTCATATATTGGTATGTGCCAATAATTCGGAACCACCAACCGTCATAAAATTTGGCCCTCAAATAAATGAGAAATCGACTTTAATTGTTTTTATTCTTAATTTTGGGGCCCCAAATCAAAAATCGGGCCCTGAGCGTCGTTGCGTACACATCCAAAGATTATAGCTGTCACATTTCTGCCCGATTCGTTCACGAATAACAGAGGAGTAGTGATTTTAACTAGTGTACACAACAAGAAAAACAAGAACAAAGTGAGGGCGTCCGGTAGCCCGGCCTAAAAATTACTGTACATTTGGACAAACCTTTTATTTATTACAGATTCCTTTGTGCAAAATAAATTAGGTTCCAACTGTGTAAGAACCTGTCTCTTCATTTTTAAGTTTAAACATGAAATTTTACTGTATGTAAGGGAAACGTACTAAGATTTATTACCAACAATAAACATGGGGGGTGAAAGTAACTAGTAACTTTTACTTTGTGTACTATTTAATTGAGCTACTTTTTACTTGTACTTGAGTATTTTATGTATGAATTACTTGTACTTGAGTAGAATTTCAATCCAGTAACAGTTTTTCTACTTGAGTAGGATATATATCAGTACTCTATACACCTCTGGTTAAACGTTAAGCGCTGCAGCAGAACAGGAAGAGGCGGAGACAGGCGTGTGGCGTCCTTTCAGGTCAAACTCATAAAAGCCTCCATTAAACACGGGACACACGAGACGCTAAAGCTGCAGCACTGCGGCAGCGCCATGCACAGGTATGTGCATTAGTCCCAGTGAACGCAGAGCTAATGGGTTCACGTGTGTCCCACGCCTCCTCATCAACAGCCCCCAGGGCCCTAATCACCACATTCATCTTCATCATCACACCGTGGTCATCCTCACGTCGCCATAACAAGGAGATTCATCTTTGTAAGAAGGCGTCAGGGTTTCATCTGAAAAACTGTGACCGCTGTAATTGCTAATTCATTACAATTATGACATAATTATAACTGTGATCGTAATTGAAAAATATGTTGCTGTTGTAATATTAATTGAATTGTAATTAAATTCTGATATTTGACTATGTAATTGTCATAAACATTCTATAAAACCTTTTATTTACAATTTAATTAAATGTAAAAACCTGTGCAACCATGTTATAGTTCTATACACATAATAATTATTAAAATATGTTTCAGATAAAGTTTACCTGTCGGTTCTCTTAAAGGTAATTTTACCATTAAAAAAATTAAAGGGAAGGTGACACAACCTTGTAATTGAACCTTGCCCATGTTCAATTACAATTCAATTATGATTATAGTGACCAGCATTTTTTCGAGATAATTGTGATTTGAATTAAAATTCAAATCACAATTATTTTCTTATCCTCAGAAAGTCAATTACAATTACGTTCTCAATTACTAAAGAGAGTGTGATTGAAAATGTTCTAAAATTACAATTAATCACAATTACTGAAGTGAATCTTCCTCTTTCGTTAGCGTCCTGTTAGCATCTATTATGATAACAGGTCCTAAATCAGCTAAAATATACAAAAAACAAATATCTATCATCTAATTAATTTCCTATCTATTGGTGATCTTGTTTGGCTTCCTGATCAATGAAAAAATAGATTTGAATATTTATGGTGGGGGCGTCTGAAACTTTTTTGTGTCACTAAACCCCTAGATTATTTTTTTTTTAAATGTGGTAAAGCTTGATATGAAACATATTTTAATAATTAACTACATACTGTATTTTTAATTTTTAGTGTATTTTACAGCTGATTTAAACTGACCTGTTATCAATAGAGATGCTAACAGAAAGCTAACACAAGAGGAAGGTCACGTTTTATGGGCTTATTTATTCAAGTCTCAGTTGTTGTGATAAATGTAATTTAAACTTGAAATTGAGTCTTGAGTCTCTCCTCCCTGCTCCCTTTCCCCTCCCCTTCCCCCTCCCCCTCCACTTAGGTGTAACACTGCTCTCCCTTTTTATATCCTCCCTATAAAAAAAGATTTCTTACCCTTCCTTAGGGAGGGCTGGTGATGGTCACAATCAAGCAATAAAATAAATCAATGTATTTTATTGCAATAACAAAATATGCATTGCTGTCTCATAATGATTGCACTTCCTGTGGTGTTGACCTTTGACAGCATGTGCAGACAAGTAAAAAAAAAAAACTTGAAATTGAGAATGTAATTGTAATCGATTTTCAGAGGAAACATTATAATTGTGATTTTGTCATTGGAAAAAATGTTACTAGGAGTCCTACCTGAAATATGGATTTATTGCGACAGGTAGTTCCCGCGCACCAAGCCCGCTTTCCATATTATAATATACGTGACCAGCTCTGTAATGAGGTAATGAAACCTTCAAAACTGCATCGCCACTTGGAGACCAAGCATTCTGTATTAAAGGACAAGCCTTTGGATGAAAGTAGCATGAACAAGACGGACAGAAGCAATTACTGAGGGCCACCATATCAACACATTCAAGTGCACTGACACATAGGCGGAGTTTGAGATTCTTATACACACACACATATATATATATATATATATATACAGTATATATATATATATATATATATATATATAGACAGAGAGAGAGAGAGAGAGAGAGAGAACGTCTCAGGTTTTGCTTCTCAAATAAGGAATGAAAACAAATGAACCAATCTAACTGTGTCTAATATCAGCATTTCTGTAACATAAGTTTTGAAAACTGTATTATGGACCTGCCAAAATAAATCCAAAATACCCTCTGTAACTTAAAGAAGGAGAGAGTAAAGTTGCTCAAATGAAGCAGTGTTATTAATTCTTATGTTCTACATGATATATCATACAACACTGGATACATGTGCTTTAGGGTTAGCGTCATTTGACGTCACGTCTGGAGAACTGAGCGGGGAAGTCGGACCCTGAACACCAGTGCAAAATGTATCACACAATATTTTTAAAGCAATAGGTAGAAATGTGTGTGTGGACTCTGAATTATCTATTTTCTAAGAAGGTTCCAATCAACAATCTAATCTGAGCGTGTCTGGAGACGGGCTTTCATTCCTGAACCTGATGAACCGAGGTTCACTGTGTTCTCCTGAGCTCCTATAAACACCTGCTCCTCCCCACTGCTCCACGTCTGCATATCAGTGCATTTGCAACTTCTAACGCTCATTTAGCTGTTACTATCTTCAAGTATTACAAATAAAATATCTTCTATTTAAACCGTATCTGGTTTTCTGTTTGACACTTAATGCATACAAGGCTGAGGGGAGGAGGGATGCATTGTGGGAAATGGTTATTTAAACAAGCTTTCACCAGTAAAGGACTAACAAGTCGCTATGTCAGTGGTTCCCAACCTTTTTTGGGTTGTGACCCATAGATATATAGATAGATAGATAGATAGATAGATAGACAGATAGATACATAGATATATATATATATATAGATAGATAGATGGATAGATAGATAGATACATAGATAGATAGATACATAGATATATATATAGATACATATATATATAGATAGATAGATAGATATATACATATATATATATATATAGATAGATAGATAGATAGATAGATAGATGTATATATAGATAAATAGATGTATAAATAGATAGATACATAAATATATATATATATATATATATATATATATATATATAGATAGATAGATAGATATATACATAGATATAGATATATAGATAGATAGATAGATAGATAGATTGATAGCGTTTGGAGCCATATCTGTAAAAGTGTCACAAAGTAAAAGGAGGACAAACACGTCGTTGACTCTCAATGAGTCACATCCAACCCCGGAAGCTCTCATCGTCCAGGCTGTTGCTTTGTACTCGTCGACATGAAACGTCATCTCGTTAGCACGCCAACGTGTCGACCAATCGAATTAGGAAACATGAGAAGTGAATGACCCAACCAAACCACTGAGGCTCTGTATCACAACACAATGTAGTAAGACTGCATTATGTAACAGAACCACAACATGTGCACATGATTTTATAACAACTGGGAACATTTCAGAATAAATAGCCTCAAAAATGATTAAAAAAAAAAAAAAAAAAAATAGTGTTAATCACAGTGGTTATTAAATTATGGAGTATATGTACATATGAAACAGAAAAAAATTATATAAATAGAAGAAAATTACATTAGGCAAGTTGTTAAATAAAATAAACTAATGTCATTCAATTCTTGTCCCACTTTGGAATTCCAGCAAAATGATGTTTGATACAGAAGATACGTTACAAACCTGCCGCCAAACGCACTGAATCATCAAGTTATTGCTCACGAATTGTGTTTATCCTGGAACAGTTATATTTATTGGGTGAAACCTGTAATATTTGCATTTGTTTTCAAGAAAAAAATGTCAAATGTGAGTGTGAAGAGTGCAGACATTAAATATTTTTATTTATTTCTTTTTTTTAATAAACAAAGAATCTAACTTATAGGTTTAGTTTACAATATTCCAGTGTTAATATGGGTTTGAAACTCTGTTTGTAGGGCTTTTGATTTTTTGAGATTGCAAAAAACTGACACAAAATACGGAATTCACCTCCTGAAACAGAAAGAGCAATAGCGCTAATATTGTTTTAAAAATGATTTTTTTTTATCTTTTTTTGTAAACAAAATAAGCAGAAATTGCATTTTGACATTGAATGGAGCCTCACATGCATGTTTGAGGAAAATCTCACACATTTTCACGCAATTTGTCTTTGTAAACGGGTGGTCAGAGACAGATCCTGCGTGATCTTGTGCCTCCCTCAGTGCGTTTCTTTTGTGTATGGATGTGATATTAATGACAATAGTTAACTCCATTAATCGTGTTCACCATGATTTCGGGAAGTTTAACAACCTGTAATGACGTCTGATTAGGGAAAGATGAAAAACAAAATAAAAACATTTTAACTCGTGAAAATTAGGGCGACCATTTGTCCAGTTTGACTCGGACATGTTCTCCTTTTACGTCTTTTTACAAACTCATCAAAATGGCAGAGTTTCCCAGGGACCCTGAACGCATCTAGGGGAACACGTTCATTTAAAAGACCGTAATTCTGCTAATATTTTCTCTTTTGGAGAAATTTCATCAGTTTCTGAAAGCGAAGAAGTTGCACTTTACAGCAAATATGTCATTATTACGGTAATTTTACTCATAAGTGCTGGAACCATTAAAGATACTGCTTTGTTTGATGAAATCATCAGACGAGGAAAAGAGAGGAGAAACTAAAGTCCAAGATGGATTTAAAGAGACCAAATACTGGTGGATTTAATTTAAAAAATATCAGCAGGAAGATCCTCCTGGATGATAAAACCTCTATGGAGGTTCAAAGAGGGATTTGAAAACGAAGGAGCCACTGGGAGAAACTACTAGAAAGTAGGAAGTTAAGGTAAAGTTTTTATCCTTTGGGCGACACATCATCACCTCAAATGTCTTTTCATTTCTAGGAGGAAATGTTTCTCATTGTTTCAATGATTGAGATAATTTAAGAAGGTTTCTATGATATTTTTCAACGACAGATTGTTATAATGGTTAATAAAGGTGATTGACTTCATTTTTTTCAAGTCTTTGTTATAGAGAGAGAAATATTTTCTTTAAACCTTATCAACAATAAAAACGTATTTATCTACTATATTGTATTTTATTTAGAAGCCGAGATACTGACGAAAACCCTTTTTAATGGTTGTCCATCTTTCTATAAAAGCAAGGAATATCTGTGTGTGTGTGTGTGTGTTTGTGTTTCTTAAATATCTGCGGATCAGGATCAGACTGACCTGAGAGTTTCAACATGGCTGCTGCTTTGTTCAAGGGTGTGTAACGTCGGATTTGTTTGGACGCCCCACCTCCTGAGTTGACAAACTCAGTGATGATGTCATCAGTCCAAGCTCTATGATGTCATTCGTTAGAACATTGGAACATTGGTCCTTATCTCTACAGTAATATCATCAGTCCTATCTCCATAGTGATGATGTCCCACCTTCAAACACATTTGGCCATTCATGAAAAAGATACTTAACCTCCCACTATTCTATAGCAATACATACTTCCTACGGACACTGCACTACTTGTGTAAAATCCAAGATGGCGGCCAAATAGGTACTATCAGCCAGGGCAAATGGAAACACTGATGTTTTGATTGGTTATACCATAGATTTTAAAAAAATGTATGTACTCCACAAAAATCTGGTGAAATTACAGATAATACCTGACTGATCTTTTTGAAAGTCAAAATATAGTCACCCTGGTGAAAATAGGTAAACTCTAAAATGGAAATCCAGCGATCCTACTATCCAACTGATCCGAGTGGCTTTTATTACACCATAAGATCACCAATCAAAGGCAGTGGATACAGCCGTGACTCTACGAGTCTCACGCAGAGACGGACGGATGACAAAGAACTGCCACTATTATGGCTTTTTAATTCCTCCACGCTGTCCTCGCCCCACTGATTGTTTTATAACATCCACATGATCCCATTCATCTCCATTAACCGTCCCAGAGCAGAACAGCTGGGACGGATGGAGATTTGAAATATTTATTATTGCTTCCTTTAAACGTTGACAGCTTGTTTCTCTTATCAGGGACCAATAAAGATAGAAAGGAGACACTTTACTGCCTCTGAGCTGTTAACACACTTTCGACGCAAACTGTGGAGGGATAGCCACTTGATGGCGTATTTGCTCGTACGCACTCAGTTTTGTAGACACGCTACAATGCAAGTGTCAAACTCAGGGCGAGGGGGCCAAATCCGGCCGTTTAGAGCACCCAATTTGGCCCGCAGGAGAAAGTGTAAATTACAAACTAATTCAGCCATAGATCTGTATCTCAGTATCTCTAATTACACAAATTCAATGAAACGCCACAACACCTGCAGAGCTCACACTTGTTCCCAGATGCTTGTATCACATTTTTAATATCAAATTGTTGAAGGAACTCTGTAAAATTATTCTGAAATCTTGGAACTTTCCACACATTATTTCACAATATTTCTCTGAATTAGATTAAATAAGAAAAATAAAGAGAAAAAGAGAAGAAAAGAAAAGAAAAATGAATAGAAAATTTTAAATAGAAAAAAGAGAAGAAAAGAAAAAAGAAAAGAGAAAAAAAAAATGAAAAAATGAAGAGGTAAAAATTTAAAAAGAAGAGTAAAAATAAAAAAAAATAAAATAATAAATGGTTAAAAAAAACCATATCTGTTACTTATTGCTTGAATATTGCTGGTGCCTTACATACTATACAAATACTTTATACGTGTAAGTGCAAATTAGGGAAAAATAAAGTTTAAATTACTAATTTTCCCGCCTATAATCTGCAGCCCATCAAACTGCTTGGTATTTGGCTCCCATCTTTGTTTCTCCAATTTACACATAGATTTAAACCAGAATGTGTGTGCGTGTGTTTGTATGTGTGTGAGTGTAGTCCAAAACTGTAGATCTGTGCACGCCCACGTTCCTGTGTTCCCTCCCATCAAAGCTCCTCCTTTGGAGCGCTCCAGGCACAATGATTAATTTGTGGCTATCGATTTCTCTTCCAGAGCTGAGAGTGTGTGATGGAGGGAGGGAGAGGGTCAGGCAAGCAAACAGAGGGAGGCGTTTTGTGTGTGTGTGTGTGTGTGTGTGTGTGTGTGTGTGTGTGGGACACATCCAGTATTCCGTGTGGTGCTCCTCTGCAGCTCTTTTCTCTCTCTAATCTTTAACGTTGGGGAAGAAAAGGCAGCGGCTGCAGTCTGGCTGCGTCGGAGCACCTCCCCTCACTCTCATTCGGTGGCGATTGGCAATTCACTGAGTGTCCACATGTCATCTGCTGCAGGAGCAGGCAGCAGGGCATGCTGGGAGGAGGAAGGGGGGGTGGAGGGTTAAAGGAGGGCAGGCCTTGATGCATCCCTCGTTTTGTTTTCCTTGCCTTTTCTCCTTATTTAGCTGAAATAAGGAAAATTGGTCAGAATAACAAACAGGCTCACGAGCCACATGTGGCTCTTTAGCTCCTCTACTGGGGCGCCTGTCAGTTCATACATTTCCATTTGTTTCATTGTTTTCACTCTAATCAGATCATTTCAGGCTATTAAGCCTTCTGAAATTGAACCATTAGCATCATTAATTTTATATTTATGAAAAGGAGAAATGTGCAGTATGCAAGCACATGTTGAGATTGCGCCAGATTTTGACATCCAGTCATTTGCTACACATGCTAAAGCTAACATTAGACGGTCAAAAATACGGTGTAACTGTGTGATATTGTCCCAAAACATGTTGGTGAGGGTTATTCAGTGTCATATAGATATTTATATTTCAGAAGGTAAAGTCTGTCATATTGCATCTATTGACATTTTTTTTTTTTGTTCTCACTGACCAGCCGTTTACAAAGAGAAATTGCATTTAAATGTTTAATATATTCCTAAAACATGCGAGTGTATATAAAGTGTTGTATTGCAAATTCTGCTTTATTTTGTTTTAAAAACATGTTATTAATAACAATATTGCCATTTCCATTTTAGAAAGTGAAAAATGTCTGTTTACCTTTCTCTCCATATGTTAAGGTTTCATTTATTCAGGCAACTTTGTTCAGGACATTTACTTTGATCTCCTGACACGTTTCAATTGTCAACTGCCAGTCTTCCTCAGAGGCGTAAGAAGCTGTTCGCTTTGATGTGTCCTTGAGTTCTGCGTAGTAATTCCAGCAAGTTCATTTTGTCATTTTTTTGAATAATGTATCAAGGCTTCATTTATTTAGACAATTTTTTTTTTCAGGAAATTTACTTTTAATTATCTGACATCATTCAACTATCAACTGTCAGTCTTCTCCAGGGGTGCCTGTTGATCGCTTTGATGTGTCCTCGACTTCTACGCAATAATTCCAGCAACTTCATATTGTCTTCTTTTTGAATAATATGATAAGGTTTCATTTCTTCAGACAACTTGTTTTGAGGAAATTCACTTTGATCTCCTGGCATGTTTCGACTGTCAACTGCCAGTCTTCCGCAGAGGCGTCAGAAGCTGATCACTTTGATGTGTCCTTGACTTCTGCTTTTTTTTCATCCCCAAAGTTGAAAATAAGCGTGTAGAAGTTCAGTATTAATATATAACCATAAAGATAAACATAACCATTAGCATGACATAATGGTAATGATAACCATAAGCATTTATCACATGATTAGTAGTCAGTGCTCTGACCTTTTCACTACTTCATTGTCTCATTGTGTCGTTCATTATTCAGACGACCTGTTGGATGTTTTAGTCCTGGACTTTTTTCCCGCACCGTGTGATGAATAAAAGATTCATCATCACAAATGGTCCTAAAGAGCGACTGAGCGTGGACCTGACTGCTGTGTGTGTGTGTGTGTGTGTGTGTGCGTAACGCGAGGTGTGTGAGGTGAGAGCGAAGCTGTTTCTCACCCTGATGTGAACGCCACTGTTTCCCGGTAAGCGATCTGAGGGTGACGGAGGGAAGCCATTAAAGATTCACACACAGAAACATGAAGAGGAGACAGGAAATGACATCATCACCCTCAGTGGGGGATAGGCGCAGTCACATTAGCCCGTTTTAATCTAAATGTTTCTTATTAACATGAAAAATAAAAGACAAATGGCCTGAAATAGATTTGAAAAAAATATTTTGGATTAATTCAATTGCCATTTATTTAATTTAATTGTTTTTCTTAATTTTTTAAATTATTTTTCTTAAGAGACTTGTAGAGTTTAAGTTTAATGCTGTTTATGAGTCAACTCACGATGCGATATGAAATACAATATGGGGCTCATGATACGATATACAAAATGACAAAAAATAACGAAAAATCCCAATGTAGAGTAAGAAATGTGTGTGGGAGTGTTTTGCTCCACAAATAAAGAATGAAAACACTTGTACCAATCTAACTGTTTTTATTAAAAAATATTTCAAATTTCTCCAACACAGAAGTTGTTTGGGCTTTAGTCTGAGGGCCTTTATACTTTGGACTTTCCACTATTACCTCCTCTTTCAGTGCTGCGCCAATATTTTGGCCTGTGTGTGATTCAAATATGACTTTTGTTTGGATCACGTAGCTTTTCATTTCCCAATCATTATCTCAGTGGTGTGGCCTCTAACTCTTATGTAGCGAGCAACACCGGAGAGTGAACTTTTCATTGCTTTCACTCCATACTTTGTCTCAATCTCTGCTTAGAAGAGGCATTAGTGCTCAGATGTGTTTAAATACAGACACATTGTGTTTGCTCGTTCGCTGTTCCGGCCGGCTTGTTTTTTCTGTGCATTGCTACATGTAACCAACCTATGAGTCAAAGGAGCATCCGCGTTGTCCTTTATCTTGTAAACAGTGCATCATCTACGGGAAGTTGGAGGGATGGATACCAGATCGAAGTTGGATGGGACTTTTTACATTAACATTAATTGCTAATAAAAGTGGGCTTACAACTGAAATAAACGTAAATATGTCATTTGTATATGGAAAAAATTAGGTTTGAACTGTCGGGTTCAGATTGGACTCGGACGGAAAAATGTGGCCCGATCCGCATTTTATTTCGTGAAAAAAATGAATTAAATTTTAGTTTGCCATGTTTCTATTTCACAAAATTTCGTTCCACGCAATTTTGTAAAAGCTATATATGAAGATTTCATCATACGTAATATAGAAGTCAACAATACCGTTAAATGCATACAACTTATTTAGAGCCGATCAGGATATAGCTTCATACTGAGTACCTGCGCCTTTATTTTTTCTATGCTATGAATTTTACATATACCTCAATGCGGAAAGTACGACGTGTACGCTAGGGCTGCACGATTTTGAGAAAAAACCTAATTGCAATTTACGATTTTTAAAAATAGTTTATACATTTAAATGCATATGCGTTTTTTTTTCCCCCCCAAATTGCGTTTTATTTTTAATTTTTTTAATTTTGTGTTTTCCACATTCATTTTTTTTTAATTTAATTTGAATTTAAATTTTTTCAGAAAATTCATTTTTAACTCGTAAGGAAACAAAATAAATACTAATGAATAAAAAAAATAAAGTAAGATACAATTAAAAGGTAGATATAAGTTGTACTCTGAGGAAACAAAATATATACTGATAAAAAGAAAACTATAATTCCACAGACACGTTAAAGTTAAGCGGGCACTGGTCGGCTCTGAATTAGGAGTCAGCGATGATTTGCGTAGTTTTTTGGCAGTTTAGACGGTGTTTAGTGAGGTTTAGACTGTGTTTGAAGTGGCTAAGGATGGCAGGGGGGCGGGCGGTGCACCGTAAAAAGTCCCCGAAACATTTCCCCATAAAAAAAACCTTCCTTTTTCTCACGCTGACAGCGTTTTAACCCAATTCTATCCATTTCTGCATTCAACGGTAGAATCCCATTTGGTCGATTCTGTGATTCTGTGAATTTTATAGGGCCCTAGTGTAGTTGTTGATAGCACACTCAACTGAAGCATGTGTCCTGTAACCATCTCTGATTGGCCAGCAGCCCAGGAAGGGGTTCTCTGCATTTCTGATTGGTGAACATATATATCACTCAAATGATGGAGACGGAAGAAAAAACCTCAGTGTCTGAGGTTACGTCATTGCAGTAGTGAAAACCTTAATATTGTAATATTGTAGTGTACGCAACGGAGAACAATTGAATAATACGACCCAGACTGTGCCCTGAAACAAGCCACGATAACTCACTCACACGTGCTGTCCCTTAGAGAGAGACTAAAGGGGCGTCCCTAATGTAATTGTGCTTTATTGAGAAAAACTATGGAAAGTCATTTTTCTGCTTTGGATCAACATCAAATGTTTTTCCTGTTTTAATACTTCTGGATAAGCATTGTTGATACATAATATATTTAAATATGTGCCGCCATGAAGCCGTGGCTCACAGGGGAAACTAATCCTGATCACATATGAACCTTTACCCTCCACACTATCAGGTGTTTTGTTTACGGCTGTGAAATGGCCTCGTCAGCCTCGTCTCAACCATTTGTTTTTCCCCAACAGAACAACAAAGTGTTGCTGTGACAGTGATAGTGAGGTCTGCCTGAGGTTTGCTAGGCACCGTCACTGCAGTAAATACAGGAATGCAGCAAACATGGACGTCTGAGCAGCGCCGCGGCCACAGGAGGAGACGCTGAGGACACTGAGATTTTTTCAGCATCAAACTGTTACAATAAGCTACATTCACAGCTAAAAAGAGAAAAATATTTGATATAATCTTTGTTTTTAGTCTCACTTTAGTTTGAAATCTTTAAAAATGTTGGTTATTTTATATGATATTTTTTTCCTTGTTATTATTATTGTATTAAACAGTTTTTTGGTTCCTTTACATTAACTCAGAATGCCCATTTTCCCTTTATTAGCTTTCACTAAATTGATGTAAATACTGACAAACTAAACGTCCCTAAGTCATAAAAAACTAAAAAATAATAAATTACTTCTTTAGAAGTGGAAACCGTACGCCCAAATTTCGGGAGATCGTACGCATCCGAAACGGAGTTCCAAAGAATATGACTTTTTGTAATATTCAATAAGTCCATTTGTTGATGTCTTCCTACATGTTTCACAACCCTTGTGATGTCAAAAAAATGTTAAACATTGTGATATTCTCCGAAAACATGTTCTGTGTCAAACCGCTATTTCTATTTCAGGAAGTGAATTGAATGAATGCGTCACTGATTGGACAAGACTGCTTTTAAGTGTGTTAACTTAAAAGCCATCTTATCATGTTTTTAGATGACACAAAAATGTCATAGAGTTGTTTCTTTGATTTATTTGCTTCTTATTTTTAGCCAAATAAATAAAAATAGTCGACCAAATCGATTAAAAAACAAATTCATTGGTTTTTTGAGTCAGATTTTCAGCTACAGGCGTGATTCTTCTCTCTTTGTGCTCTGCAGATCCATAACACTGTCATTAATGGTGTTATTATTGTTATTAAATGAATATTGATCTGTGTGTGAGCGGATATAGCGTAACACAAAGACTCTTCCTGCTTTGGGAGATGATGCAGTGAGTTTGGGCGACTTTCTGACAGAAAGAGAAAACGCAGTAATAGATTGTAAACGAACTAAAAGTGCAGACACTGACGATGAATCAAAAGTCCTCTTCCTGCATTTTCTCTGTGCTACTTCAGGAACAATCCGAAAAATAAGAATCATGTGTTTTTAAAACCAAATTGATTTTGCTCGAGTGGAGGTTTTGTGTTTCTCAGCAACAATACTGAGGCTGTGGTGTTCAAACCATGATTCAGCATTCATACTGGGATTAAAACGTGACAAAGTAACAATAAAATGATGGCTAAGCACCAATATAAAAGCATGACTCAGCAACAGCGGTGTGGTTTCAAACCATGAATCAGCAAAAATACACAACCATGACAAAGTAATAAAAATAGAAGGATGATGAAGAAACAAACAATGACCCAGCAACAACATTGTGGCTTAAAACCTTGACTCAGCAAAAATACACAAACCAGACAAAGTAACGTAAAAACAAAAGGATGATGAAGCAACAATAAAGAAAACATGACTTGGCAACAACACTCAGGCTGTGGTGCTCAAACAATGACTCAGCCCATTACACACAAACATAATAATAATAATACATCACAAATACACAAATCATTAATCAACAACAATAATGTGGTCTTAAACCTTGACTAAGCAACAACACTCAAACCATGACAAAGTCACAGCAATAAAATTATGACCAAGAAATAATACAAAAAACCATGACTCAGCAACAACACTCAAACATTGTCTCAGCAACAAACCTGGTTTAGCTGTGAGGAGACGGTACAATAGGGTAGTGTTCAAGCCATGACTCAGCAACAATCCCCAGGTATGCATGAATCTCCAACAACACCTAAACCATGACTTGGAAACTACGTTATGCTATGCTAGTTTTCACATCGTGACTCAGCAAAAACGTTTCAGTGGGTGGGAGTGTTTTAACCACGAATCAGCAACGACACTTTGGTCGGCTGTGCTTTTCATACTATGACTAGCAAAGAATGTTGGTGTTTAAACCCAAATAGATAGAGACGATCTATCCAAAATAGATACTCATATCGTGGTGTTCAAAGCATGACTCAGCAACAACACTTGGAGCCATGTGATTTGCTGAAATGTGAGCTGTTAAACACCTAATGAAGGGCCCTGATTCTGCTGAGCTGTTGACTTTCATAATCCATAAAGAATACCACAGTGAAGCATGTGGTCTTAAATTAAAACATGATGACATCATTAGTAGCAGAGCTGTCCTGTAAAGTTTGTTACATTTGAGCCTTAAAAGCAAAGTTAATTAAGAGAAACGCTTTCCTCTCTCTCCCATGACATCACAGCCTTGTGTGCATGTTGTGGTGTGTGCGTGTGTGTGTGTGTGTGTGTGTGTGTGTGTGTGTGTGCGTGTGTGAAAACTTTGTTGTGTGTTAAACAAGTTCAGTGATGTCACACCGTGTGCTACACAAAGCCTCGTCCTCAGTGCGTTCCTTATTGATTTGTTCTCTGTTGGACAAAGATAGGCTCCGCCCCTTCTGGTTCTGCTAAAAATAACACGCATAAATCAAGGCTGCACAAACAACGCCGAGGTGTCGGGAGTCACGGCGGAGGATGGCGCCGTAGTTTCTGATGCTCTTGTGTTTACTTATCTGCTCTGAGACACTTTTTGTTTGAGGTCTCCATTCTCACTCAGGTTTCCTCCCACAATCCAAAAACATGTATGATAGGTTGCCATGGCTACGACCACAAGGTTCTCCAGCTCCTCTGAAGGGAAAGGGAATTTCTGCAGATCTGCAGAAAATTGGTGATATTTGTGCAAATTAAGTAAATTAAATTAAGTACATCTATTTCTTTATGCAACATTAGTGAAAGTACACATCTGTAGTAGAGATGGGCGATAATATTGATCCATATTTGCCATTAAATGTAATTGGAATTTTTCAATGATACTGAAAAGTTAATATTTGCTGTTTTTTGTTGTTTGATGAGACGTGTTAAAAATAAATATGACACTTTTGTTTCTGTCACAGTTTTTGTAAACCACATTTTTTAAAGTAACAATAACTAGACAATGACAATTTTTTTTTAAATTACATGTTAAAAAAAACTATATCAAAATATATTTATATTTTATATCATTGAATATTTGCATTTCCTCAAGGAAATGAAAGAGAGGATAGAGGTGCTGGCCCGTGTCTTTGAACACTGTATTAGCATTAGCCTAGCATTAGCCTAACCTAGTATAGGCATTAACATTAGCTAGTCTTAGAATGTTCTTGTCTTAGCATTACCTGGTCTTAGCATTAACTAGCATTAGCCCAGCATTAACAATTACATTTGTTAGCATTAGCCTAATATTAGCATTAACTGTTCTCTTCCTTCTGTCCACTAACCCCGACCAGTCGACGCAGATGGCTGCCACCTTTGAACCTGGTTCTAACAAAGATTTCTACCAGTTAAAAGGGAGTTTTTTCTTCCCACTGTCGCTAATGCTTATTTATGTGGATTTGTTACATTTTTTCCTTTACAAATTCTATAATTTGATAGTGCTTTGAGACTACTTTTGTTGTAATTAGCGCTATATAAATAAAGTAGCATTGAACTGAATTGAATTAACATTAACATAGCAATAGCCTGGAAATAGCATTAGCCTAGCAATAGCGTTAGCCTAGGTCCACTCTAACTAAATGAGAAGTCTGCTCTAAAAATGGGATCGGAGCTGAAAACTCACTGCAGGTGAAGGGCTGTAGCTCAAATACAGTCGAAGATAGAGAAAAGTTGAAGATAACAGTTGAAAGACAACAGATTGCTGAATATTACAAAATGTTTTTTGAATGGTTGGAATCCGTTGAAGAATGGCTGAACAGCTGAAATTCAAAGCTGAAGTCGTTAAATCTTAAAACTTCCCAATTGAAATGAAAGGGGACATTTCTTTTTAACAAAAATTATAATTTGAAAACAAAATTGATAAAGGCAACAATTACAAGTACAAGCACCCCTGTGCTGGAGTTTTGACACATTTTGATTGTCAAAATCAGTCAAACGCTGAAGGAGTTGAAACGCAGAAAAATTATTTGACGGAAGAAAAAAACTGATAACAACAGAGGATGACTCCTGCATCCTCACTATTAATAAACAATATAAGCCTTAATACAAGAAAACAACAGTGGTTTTTTAAAATATTTTTGCTGTTTTTTTTCTGATGTTTTCTGCTTCCAATAATAATAAAAAAAAGATGGCGTCTACATGATCTCATGCTAACAGTTACAGTTTAATCACATTTGAGCAGGTGATCTTTTCCCTCGGACCATGAGGTGTAGAGCCTGTGCTATGGATGTGCAGGAATAACACATTATTTTCTGTCTGCTCTGCTGTCACACAGTCAATAATCCACTCGCTGATGTCCCGGTAAGAGCGCGGAGCTCCCTGCAGCTTTAACATCAGCAGCAGCGTGTGCGCTAATGTGTGAGCAGCAGAGGCCGATGTGAGGCCTGACGCTCACTTTACACCATGACACACGTGGCTCTGGATTTACTGAATAATGAAGCTGTGTGCAGCACATTCCTGTCTGGTTTTAACGTTTGTTTTTGTGCTAATACAGGTTTTAAAAGCAGCTTCATATCTTAATTTAACCTGTTTCAGATAGCTCAGTTTATCTTATATTAGTTTACTTTGCTTTAGATTTTATCCTATTTGGTCTTATATTATATTATCTTATTTTAACCTGTTTCAAAACGTTTATGATATATTAAAGCAGCTTATCTTCCGTCCTTATTTGTCTTATATTAGGTTAGTTTAGATTATTTTATGTGATCTTACTTTGTCCTAATTTATCATGTTTTAGTCTAGTTTATCTTATATTAGCGTATCTTTTATCCTTTTATGTCTTATATTAGCTTAGTTTGGATTATCTTATTTTAAGCTGTTTTAGTTTAATGTATCTTGAATTATCTTATCCTGGCTTAGCTTTAATCCTATCTCACCTTTTATTAACTTGGCTTATATTGTTTTATGTTATCTTAACCTGTCTTGGCTAAGTTTGTTTAATCATATTTTATCTTATCTAAACAAATCTTATTCTAGTTTATGTTAACCCATTTTAGTTTAGCTAACATATCTCATCCTAGTTTATGTTAACCTATTTTAGCTTAGCATATCCTTAGCAAAGCTTAATTTACCATACAGTATATCATCCTAGTTTATGTTAACCCATCTTATTTTAGCTAATCCTTAGCATTGCATATCAGATCCTATCTTATATTAACCCATCTTAGCTTAGTATATCCTTAACGTAGCTTATCGTAACATATCTTATCCTAGTTTATATTAAGCTATTTTAGCTTAGCATATCCTTAGCATAGCTTATCTTAACATTACTTATCCTAGTTTATATTAATCTATTTTAGCTTAGCATATCCTTAGCATAGCTTATCTTAACATATCTTATCCTAGTTTATATTAAGCTATTTTAGCTTAGCATATCCTTAGCATAGCTTATCTTAACATATCTTATCCTAGTTTATATTAATCTATTTTAGCTTAGCATATCATTAGCATAGCTTATCTTAACATATCTTATCCTAGTTTATATTACACCATCTTTGCTTAGCATAGCTTATCTTAACATATCTTATCCTAGTTTATATTAACGCATTTTAGCTTAGCATATCATTAGCATAACTTATCTTAACATATCTTATCCTAGTTTATGTTAACCCATCTTATCTTAGTTTATCCTTAGCATAGCTTATCTTAACATATCTTATCCTAGTTTATATTAACGCATTTTAGCTTAGCATATCATTGGCATAACTTATCTTAACATATCTTATCCTAGTTTATGTTAACCCATCTTATCCTAGTTTATCCTTAGCATAGCTTATCTTAAGATAGCCCCAAAATTACGGTACATGATCTTATGCTATTTTAGCTTATCGTATCCTATTCTATCTTAGTTTATCTTATCCTACCTTAGCTTATTTTAGCCTGGCTTACTTTAGCTTGGCTTATCCATTTTTAGCTTTCCTTTTCTTATCTTATTTCAGATTATTTTAGGCAAGGCAAGGTAAATGTATATGTTTCGACAAAAAAATACAACTGACACGATTATGTGATCCTATCTTAATTTGTGTTAGCTTATATCTATTATATTTTTTAGCTGTTTTTTGTTGCAGAGGTGAGTCGTCCCGTTAAAGTGAGCGCACTACGCCTTTCTACCTTCCTGCCTCTCGCTATGCTTCACGTTCTGTGTGGCTTCGTTTAGGAGAAGCCAAAAAGACAGAGATGAAGAGCAGTCGCTTTAAATCAATCACGCTGCGCTGCAAACTGAAGCCTCATTACCATGGCAGAAGTAAACTGGTCTGCAGCAGTTCACACACGCCCCGCCCCCTTTGTGTTCTTCCATTTGGATTTTAAAATATACAACCTGCTCTTGAATAACCCCCCCACTCTGAAGACCGCATTTCCTGAGCAGGAAGTCATTTTAATCCAAATTGTAATGGATCTGACCTCGCTGACTAAACGCTGCTAGTTTGCTTTTGCACTTTTCTGCCTCCTCATTCATGAATCACGAATGACAAATCCAAATTTGTTTCCTGCGACTGTGAGTCTGGATTCAAACGGAGGAGAGAGTGAATGAACGGAGATGATGCAGAGGAAAGCGGCAGCGTCACACATGGACTGGTGGTTTTACTCGGCCGGGCTAAAGGCCGCTTGCCTGCAGGTGAAGTGATTATGCCTCAATCAAAACCATCGCAGGGCTGTAGGATGGACAGACGGACGTCTTCATTGTATACATGTTTTAAGCCCACCACACAGAGTGACCCACAGATGGGGGTCACATGATCTTGTAGCAAGTTGTCCACCTCACATCGATGGTAAAGAGATGTAATCTGTGTGTCGATGACATTTCGTTAAAGGGTTATTGATGCTGGAAGTCCGAATCTGTGAATATCTGCCAACTTTACCAAACAATGTTATGGTCCAAACAGTGTCCAGATAAACTGGTGACTGACTATCGAGTGTGAGGAACAATAGATGTTAGAACTTCTATGATTTGACATTTTTGCAAAAACAATTACAGCTTTTTTGAGGGCAGTAAAAATATTTATTTTGCACATTATAACACCGCTAGGCACTAATGGCAGCCGTCAACACACACGAAAGTTGATCACA
Source organism: Gouania willdenowi (assembly GCF_900634775.1). Taxonomy (NCBI): domain Eukaryota; kingdom Metazoa; phylum Chordata; class Actinopteri; order Blenniiformes; family Gobiesocidae; genus Gouania; species Gouania willdenowi. Next base: position 30,779,702 of record NC_041051.1, on the reverse strand, counting down.
AGAAACGAGGAGCACCATTAGATTCATTACACCACCTCTGGTTCCTTTAATCACATGCATGTTTTACATAACATCCATTTTCTATTCCCCAGTTCATCAGTAAAGTGACTTATACTTTGCTCCTTTATTGTCCGAGAGTAAAAGTTTGCCCCCATCTGTGGGTCCCTTATGTGTAGTGAGCTTAAAACATGAAGGTCTTGTCCATAGTTTCCCCGTAAATATCGAAATATCACACAAACAGATGATTTAAATTAAAATAGAAAAACACTGATTTTTCTGTGTCTGTCTATGTTTTGGTTTTAAATCAGTAAAACAAAATAACCACACTTTTTATTTGTTATTTTGATTTGGTTTTAAAATGGAATAACCAAAGAACGAAGGGTACACTGATTTATACATTGGGTTTAAATGTCTTTACACAACACAAAGAGACGACTTTTTAACGAACAATCCGGGTTAGAGGGTCGAGTCTCTCGTGAATCAGGAATAACCATTACTTAGTCCAGTGGTTCTCAACATTTTCAGCCGGCGACCCCCAAAAATAAAGGTTCCAGAGAGCGGGGACCCCCACTGTACCTGAAGGTGGTTGAACACAGACATGAACATTGAAAACAGGGCCATCTATAAAGGGGAATAAACAGGAGAGCTTTTCAGGTCCCATCCATAAAGTCAGCAAAATGATGGTCCATTGTTCTATGAATGTGTGATAATCATTTATTCATCTCAATAATATACACTGTTATCCAGGAAGTGTATTTTTATATAGCATATAATGTAGGTGTAAATCCTTCTTCTAATCAGTATTAAAAATGGCTCAAACGTGACCAAATAATGGTGGAAAAGGTGGTGAAATGGGATTTTTAAAATCATAATGGAACAGATAGAAGGAACAGTTTGTTCAAGCTGGCAAATATTGGGCAAGACAAATCATTAAATAAATAATAAATAAATAATAAATAATAATAAATTGGCAAAAAATAAGCATGAAATATGGCAAAAAGAGGCTAAAAGTGACAACGATGGGTCAACATATGTGACAATAGGAGGGAAAAGTGATGGAAAGGGTTTATGAGAGCCGAAAAACATCTTGAAATTTCCAAGAATGTGCAGAAAAGTGGCAGAAATGGGAGTAATGTCGCAAAAAATCATTAAAAGGAGAAAAAATATGGTAATAAAAAGTGACCCCAAACGGGGTCCTGACATCAAACGATGACTGATTTGCCATAATGTAATTATGTGGTGGTTAATATAAATGTAAAAAAAATGAATTGAGGTTTTCCCTATTTTTGCAAATTTAGTCACTAAGTAAACAGTGGAACCAAAACATGGTCATCTAAAGTAAACGTTTATTACCTTCAACAAAGCTCCGCCCCCCAAAAAATATCAAATTCAAACTGTAAAAAAGGCTCCATTAAAACCCATGCATGTGTGATGAACATGTACATGTTTTCAGTCTGAGTTTAGCAGCCCACAGATGTTTCAGAGTCTGTTGGATGAAATGTATGTATGGTGTACTGTACATTTTAGAACATCTCCAGTCTCAGAATGAGGCATCAGGAAAACCTGTCATTTATCAGACCAAAGGAACTCATGACTCAGCAAAACCTCCATCAGATGAAACGGTCTCACTTGTCAAACCAAACGCCATCAAACGGCACGGCCTCAGGCTTCAAAATAAAAGTCGTCAGACTCAACGGCCTCAGGATGTAAAACATGACATGGTGTTTTATTTTGAAGGAACCAGAAGTACACATGAAGAAGTACGCTGAAAAGCGGTTCTTTCCTTTAATTTTGTGAAAGTTGAGATTTATCAACGTATTGCTTGATAAATACATAGTTAAATCAAACGTTGATATATCTTTAACTTTAAATATAAAGGTAAAGCTTTCAACTTTACTCTCGTATCCAAAACAGCAAATATTGAAAATGTCACGTGTTAACCATTCGATGTCACATGGTTCTGTGTAAAGTCTGGAGTCACACACACCTTTGTGGCCCTTCAGGATCTCAGCACATTTGTAACGCTCTGCGCCCTCACAAGGTCACCGTCCTCGCTCCCTAAGTCAGCGTCCACCACCCGAGCCGACGCCGAGCTGCCTCCGCCTGACACCGGAGGTCGTCTGGTAACCCGTGCTCAGAAGGTTGGAGGACGTGTGATGCGCGACGGGTCAAAGGTGAAGCAACTGCACCTGAACCTCCAACATCCATGTCAGTGCACGGTCTCCTAATTAAGTTCAGCCCCGAGGATTAAACACAGATAAGAAATACATCCTGCAGCCCAACAGTTCTCCAAACCAACATTAAAACTGATCCCAACATGTGGGTCCCGACCCCCAATGTAAATGCTTAAAATGAGTCCAAATATACACAAAATGAAAGAAAAATAAACAGTAAATCTACACAAAAGGATTCCCAAAAACATAAATACACAAAAAGAACAACAGACATATACTAAATGAATCCAAAAACACACAAGACAACTAAATCTAAATAATTGAAATATATATAAAACAACAAAAACACACAAAATGACTAAAAAAAGACAAAAACACAAAATGACTAAAAAAAAACAAAAACACAAAATGGCAGAAAAATACACACAAAAAATGCAAAAGTACACAAAAGGACTCCCAAATACATACAGAATTACAAATATACTAAAAGAAGAACAAAAAAATGCAAAATTAATCCAAAAATACACAAGAGGATTAGAAATAAATAACCAAAATACATACAAAAACACAAAATGATTCCTGAAGTACAAATCAACAAAAAATATACAAAATCACACACAAAAATCCTGCTCAGAAAAAAACAGATGAAACTGAACATTAGTCTCCTAAATTTACTTTCCACTCCAAAGTTACTTGTTGTTATATTGAGACTCAAATCAAAGAATCCGATCTGGGACGATGAAAGACAAACTAAACAAAGTGCATTAGTTCATGGAAAGTGTGAACCTTTAAAAAGGATTTACTTCTATTTTGATTTGTTGACAGATGTAAAAAAGAATAAATCTGCTCCATTTTAAACTAGAAGCAAATCATCCAGTAAGTTTGACATGCAGCTCTTTTCTTCCTCCACATCTTTCATGTCTTTTTTGTTTTTAACCGTCTGTACAGAGGCCATTTCATATTCCTTCACCAATGACATAACTGTACCTGTACACAACGCCTGTAAACGTGCTTCTTCCTCTGAGACTGAGAAGAAACTCCATACCAGCAACCAGTCCCACATGTTTTGCTTAGCTTGGCATGTAGCAGTGCTGGCCATGCAGGGTCAAAGGTTAAAGGGGGCGGGGCTATGTTAAAGTTAGAGGTTAAATTCTGTTTTATTTCTTCTTAGACAATGGCTCCCAAACTTTTCAGAGTCCCGTACCCCGTCAGACATTTAGCCTGAAGCCATGTACCTCCTACTCCTGCACACTTAAAAAAACATACAAATGTAATGTCATATACAATGTAGCCCTACAGTGAAATTTGTCCCTTAATTGTATCTATCACGTTGAGAAAAAATACATAATAATAATTTAAAAATGACAAATAATTTGTAAGCACACACACACAAAAAAAAAAATTCTTATTCAGATATACCACTTGATTTTAGGGCTGGGCTATACAGACCAAAACTCATATTTCAATCATTTTATTTCAAATAAAGTCTTATTATTAAAGACCATTCTGGGTTAAATTTGTTGATGAGAAATGCCACACAGGCACATTTATTAATAAACAGCTGCACATTATCACTTTTGGCTTTTTTCCTGTAAAGGACAGCACGTGTGAGTGAGTTCTGTAGTGCGACTCCTAAAACAAGTGATTTGACACATAAAAATAAGTTATTATATATATATATATATATATATATATATATATATATAAATATATATAAATATACATATACATTGATATAAGCGATATTGTAATTTTCTAAATATCGCTAGAAAAAATGTTGCGCTTTCATGAGGAGGAATTTCAGATATTTCGATATTGAAATGTGTCGCAAAAGCGCTATGGAAACACCTTTTCCGCAACTACACGTCACAGAACGTAACGTACCTGGTCACATGACCACTTCTCTCCGAGTAAACACTACATGGTACATGTGGACAGAAGAGGAGACCGGGATATTTCTTAGCATTATACTTAAACTTAGCATTATACTTAAAAATGATAACTGCCACATTAGGAAACAACAAAGAAACACGGAGTGTTATAAGGAGGTTTGGAGCGTCCGTCTTCCTGCGCCGAAGTCTCGCGGGATGTAATTTCACGGGAGGTTTGAGGCTCCAGCCCAAAACAGCCCCTCAATGGCAACACGTTCAAAGTGCAATTATACTTTGTCGACTTTTAGAAATATCGCTTTTATTTTGTGAAAATCTGCAACGGAAACCCATTATAAGCTATGTGTTGAAGCGTCCTTAGGCAAGACACTGAAACCCAAGTTTCTCCCAGTGGTTGACCAGCACTTGCATGGTAGCTCAGTCCCATGGGTGTGTGAATGGGTGAATGAGCTGATATTGTAAAGTACTTTAAGACTACTTCAGTGTGGGGATAAAGTCAAGTCCATTTACCGTTTACCGAGCGTCTAATTGCATAAATAGCTAAATATTGGCCGATCAGATCGGTGTAAAGCCCTAACCCTGCGTTACTCTAATCCCTGACACGAAAAATGCCAACATAGCTCCAAAGGTGTCAAAAATGTGACCCTTCATTCTTAGAAGTAGTTGACGCCAAGACAGAAATGGCAGGACATTGAAAAGTAGATGTTGTGTGTGATATGATGACAGTAAGCAGTACTGAGAGAAGCACCTTTAGGAGACGGTGTCTCTTACCTTCCAGGCAGCAGGTCCTCCACAGGCCTGAGTGGGTCATCACCTCCTCATTCTTCTTGCTGGTCTCGTTGTCGTTCATGGACTTGGACCTGCAGACCCCTCGGGAGTACAGCCAGTAGTCCGTGCCGACCGCGATGGTCATGAGGCTGAAGGCCGCGAAGGCTCCCACCGTGGTCAGCAGCATCTGGACTCCGTGGTCGAACAGACCCATGTTTCCGCATTCCATGAAAGGGGAACCCCCTTTCCTCTTGATGTACAGGAAGTAAATATTTGAAAATTTGCGGGACCAAATCAAACTGAAAAAGCGGGACAAGCTGGAGCTGAAGGAGAGGGAGGAAGGAGGGCGAGGGTGCGGTAGGAACCTTATGGTTGCGTTTGGGTGAGAACCAAAAGCCGAGAAAAATGTAGAGGAAGGCTTGTTTTGGAGGAAGAGGAAGAGTCTTTCAACGGCTGCTTCCTCTCAGGTGTCTCCTTTGGCTTCTACACCATCAAAAATAAAGACATAAATAAAAAAATGTTCCAAACGTGTCCTCCACAGGCCTTTGGCTGCAGCAGAAGACTATACAGTAATCTGCAGTCCCTCCAAACTGCGATCCTGGAGCCGAGCCTCGAAATGAGACAAATTCTCCTCCGACAACCTGTTCGTTGGCTGGTGATGGGCTCAGATGAGATGCTAAGAGGGGGCAGTGTTGGATTAATGACAGACTTTACAGTACAAACAGCTCAATACTCAATGAGTTGGTCAAAGGCTGTAACATTGTGTTTAGAGCTTTTGCTGGTTTGTTAAAGGGAGATAATCAGCAAGTCGGGGAACGGAAGAGCTCAAAGATTTGTATCATTGACCAAAAAAAAAAAAAAAACGTCGAAGAAATGAAGATAAAGCCCAGAAATAAATACAAGCAGTTTTGGAACAGGCTGTGGTGAGGTTTAAAGGAGAATCCTGCAGTGGCTCGGTGTGATCAGGACTAAATATAAGACACGCACATAAATAAATGAAAGGAAAAAAATGAAAATACCCGCTTAGATTTTTCCTTTTTTTTCCTAAAATTCTGATCCCCAGTTTCCATATGTAGCCCTGTAGCTCTGGGAAGGTTTCCGACGAAAATGAGGGTCCGCGGTCCGAGGATGTTCCGTCGTCGACGATCCGGAGAGAGCGGGAAGCATCAGGCAAGGCACGCCGACCATCACTCGACTCAGAGCGGATTGGAGGAGGACGGAGAGCCGCTGAGGCCGAGCGGTGGTGCCTGGATGTCCAGCCGGCCAGGATCACACCAGGGACGGCCGATGGTTTAGCCCTTTCTCCATCCCACTGAGATGGATGAGTGTGTGTGTGTGTGTGTGTGTGTGTGTGTGTCTTCTCCTCCTCCTCTTCCTCCTCCTCCTAAATAAATAAATATCTGCACAAGCAGCTATTACACAATCCCGGAGCTGGTGGTGTCACGATGCGTTGGATGCGTTGGATGCAGCAGCAGAGCATTCCTCCCCCATCAGTGATGTCAGTGCACACACAGAGGATGAGGATGAGGATGGATGCTCAGAATCCTGCAGGTCACTTTGCAGCTTCTGCCCGTCCGTCCTCCCGGTGATGCGTTCACGGTGCACGCTTTTGTGCATGCGTGTGCGTGTATGTGTGTGCGCGCTGCAGCAGCAGCAGCAGCAGCAGCAGCACTGAAGAATAAAAAATCTATTCAGACGCCACTAAATCAGAACTTTTCAACCTTGGGGTCGGGACCCCATGTGGGGTCGCCTGGAGTTTAACTGGGGTCGCCTGATATTTTGGAAAAATTAAAATAGATTTTTGAATTTTTTGAATTCTTCTTTTTTTGTTTGTTTGTTAAAACAGCACACAATCTCGTATTTAAAAAGAGGATTAGGAAGAAAAAAAAATAATAATACATGACTGCAAAAAAAAAAAAAAAAAAAATTAAGATTAAAATTGTGATTTTTTTTTCCTTTTTCTTTCTTACACTATTGGCTTTTCTAATTTTTCAGTGGCTCTTGTTGTTGTTTTTTTCTTTTTCTTCCAGCAGCCCTAATCTTCTTTCGCACCATGTTTCTATACTTTCACCTTGTGAAATATAAATCTAGTTCTAGTTCAACTAAAATGCAGTAAAATAAATAAATATATGATTCTTCCAAATGTGTGTTATTTCACTCAATCATTCCATCATTATTATCTACAGTTGTTGTTAAATATTGTTCTAAACAAAATGTTGTATCTGGACAAAGGGGGGACTTGGATTCAGAAATAAAAGAAATGGGGTACTTGAATCAAAAAAGTTTGAGAACTACTGCTTTAGGGCAATTGTAAATGACTAACTAATTTGGTTGTAGATATCGTAGTCTCTCAGAAATACACAAATGAAAAGAAACTTTACAATATTTGCCAGCGCTCACAGTTTTCCCCATGTTTATATCACATGAATGAAATCATGTTTAAATGCAAATTGTTAAAAGAACTCAATTCTTTTTACGTCATTTTCTTTTTCCATAAATCCTGCAATTTAACTGAAATTATTCCTCAAGATTTTCCCAAATTAAATTTAAAAATGTATCACAAAAACCAAGTAAATTTAGGTGAAGATCTCCCATGTGATTGATGGACAGTGTTGGCCAGAAGCTGCCTTTGTGGAGTTTGTCGCCACCTGCTGTTCACATATCATCAGTACAGCTGGAAGAATCCACACCACCAGTATGTAAGGCAGACATAGGCAACTGGTGGCCCGGGGACCACACCTGTCGAGATTTGGATCAAGCTCCAGTATCCCTTATATTTGAATACAAGTGTACAGGAAATCTAAAATTGACATTTGTCAACCACTTACTAAATACAATTAGGTCATTAGAATCTATAGGCCGATCTTTATTGACATTGAAAGGCTGTGAACATTCCTACTAGGGCTGGGCGATATGAACCAAAACTCATATCTCTGTTACAGTATAGATAAGTACAAAATGTTGTTGCATTGGCTCGTATAGCTGGATAAAAAACATAAAATAGATAGCAAGAGGAAAATCTATGTGTAAGATTCCTGAACAGATAAGTATATTGTACTTTTTTCTCTCTCTTTCTTTTTTGATGCATGTTATATTATCTATTTTTTCAATTCAATGAGGTTATATTGTCTTTTTTACAATCCAGTGAGGTAATCCGGTTGTGGGGGTTTGAGGGGGATTGAATGGATTTTTTTTTTGTTCAAAAGTCTTATGGCTTGAGGGAAGAAGCTGTTACAGAACCTGGAGGTTCTGCTTGGAAGGCTGTGGAACCTCTTTCCAGAGTCCAGCAGCAAAAACAGTCCATAGTGGGGGTGGGGGGTGTCTCTGCTGACTTTCTGAGCCCTTATCAGACAGCGGTTTTTTGCGACCTCCTAGAATGGGGGGGAAGTGAGGTCCTAAAGATTTTTTCCGCCATTCTCACCACTCTCTGCAGGGACTTCCAGTCGGAGGCACTGCAGGCACCAAACTAGGCAAGGCAAGGCAAATTTATTTGTATAGCGCATTTCATACTCAAGGCAACTCAATGTGCTTTACATGATAAAACATTCAATTGTTTAAAATCAATAAGAACATTTAAAATCATCAGTAAAATCAATTAAAATCAATTAAAATCATCAGTAAAATCAATTAAAATCAATTAAAATCATCAGTAAAATCATCATGACATCAACAACATGACAAAAAATCTCTCTCTCAATCATATGCAGTAGAGAAAAAAAGTGCCTTTAACTTTGATTTAAAAATGTTCACATGTGATGCTGACTTCAGCTCTGCTGCAGTTTGTTCCACTTCTTTGCAGCATAACAACTAAAAGCAGCATCACCATGTTTACTGTGAGCTCTGGGCTCCACTATCTGACCTGTGTCCATAGATCTGAGAGACCTGCTGGGTTCATACCTGACTAACATGTCACTGATGTATTCTGGACCAAACCCATTCACAGATTTATACACCAGCAGCAGAACTTTAAAGTCTATTCTGAGGCTGACTGGGAGCCAGTGTAAAGGCAGAGATGCAGTTGGACAGTAGGCTCTCTATAGTGCCTCTGTATAAGGTGGTGACAATAGGAGGAGATAGGTGTGCTATCTTCATCCGATGCATAGTACATGCACTGCTGAGCTCCTTTTACGTTTTTACGATGAGGAGTGGTGTGTGGCTGGGCTGGGGCCTCCTGAAGTCGATGATGATCTCCTTGGTTTTGTCGACGTTCAGAACCAGGTTGTTGGTACTGCACCAGTCAACCAGATGTTTCACCTCCTCTTTGTAGTCCATGTCGTTGTTGTCACGGATAAGGCCCACTACTGTTGTGTCGTCCTCAAACTTTACGATGTGGTTGGTAGTGGACCCGGCGCAGCAGTCATGAGCAGTGTTTGGAATAACAACATTTAAAATAACGGCGTTTGTTTTTCAGTAACGGGGTAATCTAACTAATTACTTTTTACGTTGTTACAATGCCGTTAACGTTACTGAGCGTTAAATGCGGTGTGTTACACGCATTGATTGAATAAACTGATGATCCGAAAACATCCCTGGCTTCATACGCAGCTGTAGTGAGGTATAAACTTAAAAAGGAAGAGACCACCATTTGGTCGCTACATCATAGTACAAGCCTATTATTCATATATATATATACACTGTCTCCTAGCAACCCCATCGAAAAAAACACAATTGACCTATTTTTTACATCTATGACAGTGAATGGCTGCAACAACGAATCAATAAAATCGATAAAAATCAACTATTAAAAGCGTTGGCCACAAATTTCATTATTGATTTGTTGTGTCGTGCAATTTATGTCACTGACTGTGAGGCAGAGCCATTTGCTTCACCTGCAGAGCTTTATTGTGTGTGCGTGCATAAGTGTGTGTGTGTATGCAGAGTGTTTTTGTGCACACACCCCGAGTGTGTGTGTGTGTGTCTTATTTGTACTGGAATGTTGCCTTTCTGTCCTTCTGTGTGACAAAGCACTCAATGTAAACACAGGAAGTAATATAGAGCATTTACATGACTGCATCCAGCTAGCCAAGCCTGTACCAATTACGAGAGAAACCTCTTGTATAAACTTTACCTTTCTCTCTGGCTTGTTGGCTTATTTTTATGTTAGGCTGATCTGGGCCTCGCTGTTTTATCTGCAGTTTTTCCACCAATTGTTGTCATCACATCCAAATACTTCTTTTTTTTTTTTTTTTAAACTCTTGGCAGACTAAACGGATCAAAGGCGCATTGCTGCCCTCCACAGGCCCCGTGTTTCCCCACATCATAGGCACATAGGCATAGGCACACTTGGCGTTTGGGCAATATATTCACACACACACACACACACACACACACACACACACACACACACACAGTCTCACTATTTCCCCCGTGAAAGAAAATAAGATGTTTTAAGTTTCTATGCAAGGGAACCGTGGCAAGATTTATGACCAAAAAATAAACATGGGGGGTGAAAGTAACTAGTAACTTTTACTTTGACTACTATTTCATTGAGCTACTTTTTACTTGTACTTGAGCATTTTATGTAGGACTTACTTGTACTTGAGTACAATTTCAATCAAGTAACAGTACTTCTAATTGAGTAGAATATATCAGTACTCTTGAGGTGTATTGACTGCTTCATATGATATTCATTTAATGCAATATACAGTACATTTTACCTAGATTTGTGTTGGCCTTTTGCATGTTTGGACATGTTTTTACAATTGGACCTTGACACCTCAGAGGCGCTGCTGTTAGAACGTCATATTGACCTGTGAACCTTGACAGTTCCTTATCTTAGACTAGCTACAGCTGTTTGTCATAAACGAATCTAACTCCGGCTTCTGTTCGTTGATACAGTATATGGGAGTTTTACCACCGTAATAAACATATGTTGCTTCCTCTCTTTGTTCTTTACCTAAAGCCTTAGACACCAGATGTTGCTTTCAGGTTTCTCATACATGTCTTTGCTTGGCCTTCTTTCCTTGGCTTTGCTGCCCTCAGACCTACAATGGCGGGTCTAATTTGGACACTCATCTTCACATTGTATTAATAAAATGTTATGTTTATATCAAGAAGGTGTCCGCAGAGAATTCTTCACATCATCACATCAACATTTAGATAAAGGGGAACCCACCACACTCGTAAAAAGTTAATGCTCCTAAATGTCATTAAGTAAGAAAGTAAAACAAATATGTCCCTTCAATAATAAAGAAGAATGTTTTTTAACCAACACATTCTATATCTTTTATTTTTTTTTAGGAACTTGTAGTAAATCTGTTACCCTTTATGAACACATGGATAGTTTAGCACTCATTCTAAATAAAATGTTTCAAGAAAACAAAGTGAAAATGCTCAATAAAACCATGAGCTGCTTTAATTTAACATTTTTTAAAACTTGTAGAAAGCTGGTACATGGAAATAGATTCAATATGTTACCCTTTATCAATTTAGCACTCATTATAGATAACATTTGTAAATAAAATGTTTCAAGATTCTCCTCCAGCTTCGCGGTTGTTGGTTTGCGTCTTTTTAAATCGTGACGTCATCTTCGAAGATCTTAAAAGTAATAAGCTTATTTTTAAAATGTACGGAGTAGAAACTAAAAAGTACAAATATTTGTCGATAAAAAGTAAGGAAAGAGTAAAAGTAAAAAGTCACCAAAAAATAAATACTCAAATACAGTACAGATACCAAAAATACTTACTTAAGTACAGTGACCAATATTTGTACTCTGTATAACAAAACTAAAAGCAACATTTTGTTGTGACTGCAAAGGTCAGAAAGGAGAGACTAGAATGACTGAGAAAGTAAAGAGCAGCTTCATTGTTCCACTCACAATGTGAAGGCGTGTTGGAATCCAGTTTAACCAGAGCAACAGGTCGAGAGCTGAACAAAGACTTAATTCTGTTACAGATTCAGGATCTAAATTCTAGAGGAAAGAAGTGTGTTGTGGCTGAACGCATGACAAAATCCATGCTTTCTTTTTTGTATTAAAGGAGCATAGGGCATGATTTATGAAAAAAAAACATTAATTTTAAGTCTTTTAATGCTAATGGATGATAAATTGCTCTAAACCAAAGAGAATGAGCCGAACACATTTCTACCTATTGCCTTGAACAGTTTGTGAGATACATTTTGTACTGCTGTTCTGGGTCTGATTTCCCCGATGGTTCTGCAGACGTGACGTAAAATGAAGATGATGGTGACGTCAAATGACCCTGGTGTGTGTTCCCTATGGCTTGGAGAGCCGTCCTTAAACCGGAAATAAAGAAGAATGAGAAGAAGACGACTTGGAGACTGAAAGAAGACAAGCACAGTGGACTAAACTACTGTTTGGTTCTACAGATGTACACAGAGGCATGTGCACAGGTCTTATAGTAAACAGTCACATCAACGGCGAGTAAATAAATAACCGTGTCACAGTTGGAGTGTGGATCAGGCCGCATTTTATCGTCTGAGTCTGACCCAACAGTGAAAAACCTTTTTTTTTCTTAAACGACATATTTACATTTGTTTTAGTGGTAAGCACTGATTTTATTAACAAACAACTGTTAATGTCAACATCAGATCAGCACACAGGTAACAAGAGAACATCAAAAACAAACAGGGGAGCTGTGCATCAGATCTATTTACATAATCCATGTATCAAAGATAAGGATAATCCACATTAGTGTGGTCAGATAAAAGTGAAGAGCTTGAAGTTTGTTATTCATCACAGTCAGTCAGACTCAGTAGTAGTAATAAATCAATACCATCCCCTTCTGATGAGAGTAAAAATAAAAAAAGCTGTTCTACAATAGGACGTTATGAAGTGAAGATCAGCTACACCTCAGTCCACCTCGTCAATGGCTTTCTTCTGGTATTGTGAATTTGCCAGATTTCCTTCAACGTTCTCAGACGGCTCTTCATTTGTTGGATCCTTTATCTTCATGCTCATGTAAAACGGTGTACTCAGTGCTGCTTCTTTCTTCTCTGCCGCCGGAAGACCTTCAGCCAGAGAGTCATGGATCTTCTGCCATGACCCCATCACAGACCTCCACAGTGCTACTCTCTCACTGATGAACTGTGCGGCTTCACTCTGGCTTCCTTTAGCAAGACTGATGCTGTCTTTGCAGATAATGAAGATATCCAAACCAACAAAGAGAGCATTGACTGCAATGAGACCGACCCGAGCTGATTTGGTGAGAGCTAAGGAAGATTTAGCTGCTACTTGACCAATGTCAGGGACATCTGAGGCCATCCTTGATATGCTTTGCCCTAATTTACCCTCCTGAGCCACAGCTTTACCAACACTTGACACAACCTCTTTGGGCTTCAACAGTCTGACACCAGCAGCAAAATCAACAAGTGAATCAATGCTCTTTGCGACCCCACCGCCAGTGCAAACCGCCCTTCCCACCCCTACAGCAACTTCTACCTGAGCAGCTTTCAGCCTCTCTGCCATCTGACTGCTCACCTGATCTACACAATCCTGGAGGCTCTGAACGTCTTCCATGAAATTCTGGAAGAGTTCCCCAGCTTTCTTGTTCTGTGCAGTATTGACTCCAATCTCTGTGAAGGTTGTGACGGCACTGTTGACACCACTGGTGATGCCCAACCCAAGCCCAGTCATCGTTAGCGCTAGAGAGGCTCCAAGAGTGACCGGTATCAATGCCAAGCCAACAATGGACATCACACCTCCAACCAAACCCACTGAGCTTCCTGCCACACTAGAGATTTTTGCGCCAGTGTGCATCCTGCTCAGCTGAACGGCGGTCTCCTCCAACTGCTGCAGAAACTCCAGCATTCTGGGCTGTCGCTCAGTAAACTCTTTGACAAAGTGCTGGCCGGTTTCTTGCTGGAACAAGAAGACCATCCGGAATTGCTGGTCCATCCTGAGAGGGGACAAAAGAAAGCATGAATGAAGTCCAAGGAACCACCTTTCCCTGTTACCACAACTCCCTCAAACTTCTCCTTAAGCTGACAGAACCTGTGTCACTTCTTTCCTGCTTACGTTCCTCCTATTACAATCTCACACCAGGTTTTTTGTTTAAACCCACCTGATCTCATCCAGCAGATTTATGTGATCGAGCATCTTCTGAATGTAATTATCTGACAAACCCTTGTGAACGTTGACCTTAATGTTGTTGGTTTTTTTCAGGCTGAAGTCACATGAGCAGCTGTGGGATACAAAGTCAACCTTTTTTAGGAGATGTTTCAGATTACTCAACAATACTAAGTGGTTTTAAGAGTTTCTTTACCTTTTCTCAAGCTTCTCACACATGGTTTTGGTGGTTTGGATGTACTTGTCCAGCCTACATGCTAATACGTCCACATTTTTAAGTTTAGGCAGGAAGAACTCTTCATAGTCATTCTTAAACTCCAGCAGCAGAGGGCTGATGTAAGCTGTAGCTAGGAGAACAACTTGAAGGTCGTCAAGAGTGATGTCTTCAGGCAGGCATAGCATCTCATTCTCCATGAACACGTGCAGCGAGGTGACTGCCAGCTTCTCTACAGCATCCAGGAAGCAGCCGAGCTTATTCAGACCATCCAGTGTGTCCCTCAACACCTCACTGAGTTCCTTTTCCAGCTCTGCGTACTGGTTTACTATAGAAGCCGCTGGGGTGAACATGTTCTTCACGCCTTTTAGAAAAGCTTGACCTTTGTTCTTCGCATCGGTCACTTTGGTGATTTGGTCCGTCCTGTCCTTGATGTCCATCATCAAGTCTAACTCCGTCTCTCTCCAGAGCATCCATTTAGAGGAATTTTCACAGAAGCTTTTCACTGTGAGGATGTAGCTGAGGGTATCCATGGTGTAGCTGCACAGAGCGTTCTGAAGGTTCTTCCTGTAAGACATATAAAGACATTTTTACTTTGTTTTAAATATCTGAGCAGACAAAATGACCTACCTGTGGCAAGCTGTTTCAACATTTAATATCTATGCTTGATATTGGTTAGAAGTATTTGCAGTTTAATTCTGCCCCGTCAAAACAAACCTTGCATATATTGCAACGTTATTCCGCGAGGGGGAATCCACCTCACATTTCCCGTACATGACTACAAGGTACGTCATTACAGATATCTCAAAGGTAATTTTTCCTTGTCAAAATGTAATTACGGCTATAGGTACTCTGATTCTCTGTGATCACGGAAAAACGGACGGAAAACCCAAAATTCACGTTCTCAAAAGTTCAAAATAAATCGGAACTGTTCTACCAGGTTCCATTATAACAGAAATATCTTGAGTTGATTTCTTGTCCTGGAGTTTTCACTTGACAAAATTACATCATAGAAATCATTAACTATTACCAAAAATTGGGTAATGGACATGTTTTCATCCCGCGCTCCATTTTCAGCAACGTTGGGGGGGACTTTAAGTTGTTTTTTTTCCTTTTTTAATCGGTACCGTCGTAATAATTATTGCACACTTGAACACAAAAGGCACTTACAGGTAGGGATATCATGATTCACTCAACTCCCGATACGATTTGATTCACGATACTGGGTTCACGATGCGATTCTCTCACGATTTATGTTACAAAAAGGGACTGTAGACAAATTATGACTGAAAAATATTCCTTTATTTTTTTGGGAAAATACTGTATTATTTTTCTTTTATTTTTCATTGTCAAAAAATTCCCTTTATAAATTATTCAAAACAATGCAATTTAACTAAAAATAAATCTTGAATGAAATAAATAAATAAAGGAATAATACAAATGAAGAAGAAGCCTATTAATTTAAATTCTGGTTCTATAGTAAACAATGCAAAACTGAAAATTATTGCAGTGAAGAAGAGATGCTATGCGCTAGCAGACAGAGCTAACAGAAAAACGTGACGCTTACAAATATTCAAGTAATATTACACATATTCTTTCGGTGCTAAAGGGGTAAGGAATCATTTATGAACATGTTTAAGAGTATAAGGTAGCCAGAAAGAAAGTAGTAGCAGATTCTGCCCGCCGCCTACACTTTGAAACAAGTGGATAAATATTTAGCGCCCTCTGCTGTTAAAAAAAGTACTGCGATTCAATTTCCAGAATATCGATGTGAACCGTGACACCTATGAATCGATTTTTAACTGCCTTACGATTAATCGTTACATCCCTACTTACAGGCGTGCATGGGTTGTTTTGATTCTCTTTTTAATCTGCATAACCGAGAAACACATACATCAGCCGCACGTCTATATTCCACCATCTATATTGTGGGACCTGCGGGTCTTGGAATAAAAAAAAATTAAAAAAAAAAAAAAAAAAAAACAACAAAAAAGGCCAACTTCAGCTTTACTTCACTAAACTCAGAGAGTTATACATTTCAAAATGTTCTGCACCATTGGCGCTCACTCGCAAACTAACAATATAGATAGGTATCTTTAATGAAGGGAGTTGAAGAACTTAAACTGAGGTTTTGACATGACATTATAGATATTGTGAACTGTTATGGTAAATATTATATTAATCATCATATCATCAAATGAGTGTTTTCAATTTTTCATGTGTTTATACACGATGACTGCATTATTCATTGTACTTTTGAACAGATATTAATTACTGTAACAGAACTTTCAATTTGCCTCATAAAAATGACTTTTGAGATATCATACAAAACCAATATTGTTGCCTTAAGTATTGGCCGATACAGATATCGATACGATATCAGCACTGTTGTGACTTATTTCGCAGTGTGGAATGTATTACTTACAGAGAGAAAAATAGTCAGCAACAGGTATGAGAAAAACTGACCCAATTATTATCAACCAATGGGTTACAACAACATACATTTGAACTTTCTATAACAATATTCTACAATTGAATAAAAATATATAAAAAGATTAATTACAAGATCCTGAAAAATAACCTCAACAAAAACAATAAATAAATCTGAGTTTTTAGATGCGAGCAGACATGATCCGAATCGCTTTTATTTATTTATTTATTTTTTTTGCGCATATTTGACCAATTAAAATTGTTGTAAACTTACTTTTTCTTTTTGATTTTGTTTAAAAAAAAGCAAAATGTATGTAATCCTTTGTTCAATACACAAATTATAAAGCATTTTCCACTATTTTACATTACAGAAAACAGCTCTAAGTTACAAACATTTTAACCATTCCATGCATTCTTTAAAAACGAGATTAAATAAAACAAATGTTTCTGAGGCAAAAGTAAATATGTTGTTCAGAATAGTTAAACATTACCTTGGGTCAGCCATCTTCAGACGCTGAAAAGCTTTTTTAAAGTCTTGAATCTTCAGAATGTGAGTGAAATGATCCTCCTACAGAGACATTTATAGTCACATTTGCTTCGGTTTCGTTTTCCTTTCTCAGCAGCACCACCCTATGTAAACATGACAAGTTTAACCTGCAGTATCCTACGGTGGCCGACAGGGACAAACAGCTGCAAACACACGGGGTATTTGATCAAAGTGTTCTCAGTAGAGCCAGGCTTACGGTTTAAACCTGGTTTAGTTAAGCCGTCCGTGACCATGCTAGCTCTTCCTATTCCACCAAACTCTTCTCAGCTTGAAGCTCCTTGGCTGAGCTGAGCCAGCAGACAGTGTTTAGCTTAAGTACACGTCCTCATAAGCGGTGCGTCAACAGGGCGGCCATCTTGGACCGGTGGCAATCGCTCCTACAGTGCATTACATCTATAGAGGAATGATGTGTTTACACAATTAAAGTTGTCATAAATCGCTCAATTCTCAAGTCATTTTCACCGGGTTTGTTTATAACAAATTTATGTATATGTATAATTTATGTATTTGATTTACTATTGCTTCAGGATCATTGTTGGTCCGTGGCTGGCAGGGTGGCCCTGCTTGGGCTGTTGATGGTGCCCTCTCTCGTCGGGGAGGCTGATTGCACGCCATACATTCACTAAACGAACACATGTTAAATCTAAATGTTAAATCTACAGAACATGTCATGGGTGAAACTAAATATTTAGCTAATATGCAAATTCACTGGAATAAACGTTTATTTTGCTACTCCAAAACATTTACATTTTGATTTAACATTTATATTTATATTTAATATTCAACATTTAGATTTTAATTAATGATCAATTACGCAATTACAATTATAATTGGCCCCAACACTGGTATGTATATAGTTGTCTGTAAATATGTTTATGTGCATATATATCTCATCTTTTCCTTATGGAGCGCCGATTATAAAATTGCGCATGTAAAAATCAACAGCAACTTTTTGCAACATTTAGCAACAAACCAAGTTTAAAAAACTTATGTGAAATTTTGTTTACATTTGTTTGTTACATTATTTTTGACCAGATTTACAGCAATATTTGTGAAATTTGTGGTAATTTTTTCTCATAAAAATTAAATGTAAATGTTAACTGTTAAATGTAAATGTTAAATCCAAATGTTAAATATTAAATCTACATGTCATGGGTGAAACTAAATATTTAGCTAATATGTTAATTCACCGGAATGAGCTTTTATTTTGGTACTCCCGGTGAATTTGCATATTAGTTAAATATTAGTTTCACCTGTGACATTTAAATTTAACATTTACATTTAGATTTAACATTTAGATTCAACATTTATATTTAGGTTGAACAGTCTGATGTTAAATCTAACTAACTAAATCTAAATGTTGAATAACATTGACATTATATTTTTTACGAGAAAAGAAATATCACACGTTTCACAACTATTGCTGTAAATCTGCTCCAAAAAAAAAAAAAAAAAAAAAAAAAATGGAATAAAGTTATTTTATTTCTAAATGTTGCAAAAAGTTGCTGTTTATATTTAGCTAATATGCAAATTCACCGGAAATGAGCTTTCATTTTGGTACTCTCGGTGAATTTGCATATTAGCTAAATATTTAGTTTTACCTATGACATTTAGATTTTACATTTATCATTGACATTTACATTTAACATTTAGATTCATATTTAACATTTCAAATTTAAAAAATAAAAAATAAAGACAAAAAAGAATTAGGATTACAATTGTGTTTATTTTCTTCCAGGCTCTGTTTTTTCTTTTTATTCTTTCAGTGGCTCTGTTACCACATTTTTATACTTTCACTTTGTGAAATATAAATCTAGTTAAACTAAAAAGCAGTAAAAAAAAAGAAAGAAAGAAAGAAAAAACAAGAAATGTAGTTGGACAAAGGGGGGACTTGGATTTAGAAATAAGAGAAATCGGGTACTTGAGCCTAAAAAGTTTGAGAACCACTGCTTTAGGACATACAGTACGGCCTGCAGGAGACAGTAAAAATGATAGCAAAAAACATGAAGAATCAAGTTGTAAATGACCAACTAATTTGGTTGTAGATATTACAGTCCATTAAAATACACAATTTCAAAGATACTCTACAATATTTGCCTGCGCTCACAGTTTTCTCATATATCACATGATGGAAATCATGTTTCAATGTAAATTGTTAAAAGAGCTGTCAATTGTTTTTGCGTCATTTTCTTTTTCCATAAATTCTGCAATTTAACTCAAATTATTCCTCAAAATTTCCCCAAATTAAATAAAAAATGTATCACAAAACCAAGTAATTTAGGTGAAGATCTCCCATGTGATTGATGGACAGTTTTGGTCAGAAGCTGCCTTTGTGGGGTTTGTCGCCACCTGCTGTTCACATATCATCAGTACAGCTGGAAGAAACCACACCACCAGTATGTAAGGAAATGTGTAGGCAACTGGTGGCCCGGGGACCACATGCAACCCTCGCTATAATTTTCATCGGCCCCTAAAGTAAATTGACAACATGATTTTAGAAAACATATGAAATTACATAAATGTACAGTAGACAACATACGTACACAAAATTATTACAAAAACACACAAAACAACAACAACAAAAAAAAAAAAATAATTAGAGAATAATTACAAAACTACAAAACCACAACAAAAACTACAAAAACGAAGACACAAAAACTTTCTCCAAAATTACAAAATAACAAAAAACAAATTGAGAGGAAAATATGCAAAATGACTTCAAAAACACACACAAAACGAAAGTAAAAACACACAAGATAACAACAAAAAATGCAAAATGAGAGAAAAATACATAAAACGTCCACAAAAAACTAAACTAAACAATAAATGAATCCAAAAACACATGAAATGACAACACAAACTTATTGTTCTTCCCCATATTAATGCTCAGAATGGTCATTATTCTAAATGCTGACATGAATGTTAATAATGTAACCCTTAGATCAGAAAAATCACATTTTTGTGGCCCCACTGTGGTAAAGGTTGATCACCGTGATGTATGATATGGGACGATATATTATACATGGCTCATGATAATGATATGATATTTTTGAAAGGGGGCACAGGTTTACTTACATACTCTAAAAAATAAATCAACAATAAGATAAATAAGACCAATTCTTTCTATTTAAAAAACAAACAGTGCCACTCTGCAAATACAACTTTGTTTTAATATTTAATACTTTTCCATGTTGTTATCGAGTGTTTCTCTGCTCTTGCCTGGCACATGGCTGCACATGTGTCTTGTTTTGTTATGATAGTAAAACATTTGTGATGGTCAGGGTCAAACATGAGCTCATCAAAGATAAACACATACACACATATGGTCAAAGCACAGTTTTAAAAAGTTTAAATCTTACAGTATTATTTTAATTCTAGAAGATCAAACGATCAGTTATTGTAGTTAGTTAAAGATGCCATTTACTGGTGATTTAAAGTAATACAAATTATGTCAAAGATTTGTTGATTGATTTATTATTATTATTAATCATTTAGGGGTCTATTGTGTCTGTTTATTTGATTTATTAAGTATGTCTATATGAGTTGAGTTTAATATTAAAATTTTTTAGTGTTAATGTTACTGTCCTGTGATCATATATTTGTTCTGCCTCTTCGCATACATACATGGTTGTGTTGTTTTTAGATTTAGATTAGTGTATAAAGAAGGCATATAATTATAGTATTACACTCAAAAAGAAACCATGAATAATAATCTATTCCAACAGAATGCAGAGGTCAGAAAGGAGCGACTAGAATGACTGAGAAACTTGTAGAGAAAATAAAGAACAACTTCATTGTTCTACTATCACTGTGAAGGTGTTTAACCAGAGCAGCAGGTCAAGAACTGGACAAAAAATTCATTCTGTGACGGATTCAGGATCTGCATTCTCGAGGAAAGAAGTGTGTTGTGGCTGAACACATGATAAAATCCACTCTCTTTTTTTTTATATTAAAGGAGCATAGGGCAGGATTTGTAAAAAAATAATGTCTTTTAATGCTAATGATGAAGCACTCAAAACCAAAAAGAATGAGCCCACACACACATAACTATGAGGTGCCAAGTGTATTATTATTATTTATTTCACTTTTCTCATATTTAGCACATTTTCCTACATTTAACAAAACATTTAACGACATATATAGAGGTAAAAAAAAGCATTAAATCTAAATCTAAATGGTATATGTTATATCTAAATGTTAAATCATATATATATATGTTAAATGTCAAATCTAAATGTTAAATGTTAAATCTAAATGTTAAATCTAAATGTTAAATTTAAATGTTAAATCTAAATCTAAATGTTAAATTTAAATGTTAACTCTAAATCTAAATGTTAAATCTAAATGTTAATACCAGAAATAATGAAGAATGAGAAGAAGACGGCTTGGAGACTGAAAGAAGACAAGCACTGTGGACTAAAGTAATGTTTGGTTCTACAGATGTACTCAGACGAATGTGCACAGGTCTTGCAGTAAACAGTCACATGAACGGCGAGTAAATAAATTTCATCATCCGAGTCTGACCCAACAGTGAAAAACCTTTTTTTCTTAAAAAAGAAAAGAAGACATTTACATTTGTTTTAGTGGTAAGCACTGATTTTATTAACAAACGACTGTTAATGTCAACATCAAATCAGCGCACAGGTAACAAGAGAATGTCAAAAACAAACAGGGGCACTGTGCACGCAAGAGACCCATTAGATTTATTTACATAATCCATGTATCAAAGATAAGGATAATCCACATTATTGTGGTTGGATAAAAGTGAGGAGCTTGAAGTTTGTTATTCATCACAGTCAGTCAGACTCAGTAGTAGTAATAAATCAATACCATCCCCTTCTGATGAGAGTAAAAATAAAAAAAGCTGTTCTACAATAGGACGTTATGAAGTGAAGATCAGCTACACCTCAGTCCACCTTGTCAATGGCTTTCTTCTGGTATTGTGAATTTGCCAGATTTCCTTCAACGTTCTCAGACGGCTCTTCATTTGTTGGATCCTTTATCTTCATGTAAAACGGTGTACTCAGGACTGCTTCTTTCTTCTCCGCCGCCGGAAGACCTTCAGCCAGAGAGTCACGGATCTTCTGCCATGACCCCATCACAGACCTCCACAGTGCTACTCTCTCACTGATGAACTGTGCGGCTTCACTCTGGCTTCCTTTAGCAAGACTGATGCTGTCTTTACAGATAATGAAGATATCCAAACCAACAAAGAGAGCATTGACTGCAATGAAAACGACCCGAGCTGATTTGGTGAGAGCTAAGGAAGATTTAGCTGCTACTTGACCAATGTCAGGGACATCTGAGGCCATCCTTGATATGCTTTGCCCTAATTTACCCTCCAGAGCCACAGCTTTACCAACACTTGACACAACTTCTTTGGTCTTTAACAGTCTGACAATAGCAGCTAAATCAGCAAGTGAATCAATGCTCTTTGCAACTCCACCGCTAGTGCAAACCGCCCTTCCCACCCCTACAGCAACTTCCACCAGAGCAGCTTTCATCCTCTCTGCCATCTGACTGCTCACCTGATCTACACAATCCTGGAGGCTCTGAACATCTGCCATGAATTTCTGGAAGAGTTCCCCAGCTTTCTTGATCTGTGTAGTATTGACTCCTTTCTCTGTGGCGGTTGTGACGGCACTGTTGACACCACTGGTGATGCCCAACCCAAGCCCAGTCATCGTTAGCGCTATAGAGGCTCCAAAAGTGACTGGTGTCAATGCCAAGCCAACAATGGATGTCACACCTCCAACCAAACCCACTGAGCTTCCTGCCACACTAGAGATTTTTGCGCCAGTGTGCATCCTGCTCAGCTGAACGGCGGTCTCCTCCAACTGCTGCAGAACCTCCAGCATTCTGGGCTGTCGCTCGGTAAACTCTTTGACAAAGTGCTGGCCCGGTTCTTGCTGGAACAAGAAGACCATCCGGAAGTGTTGGTCCATCCTGAGAGGGGACAAAAGAATGAATGAATGAACTTTAGGTTCAGTACCATTGTTAGAAGTGTATGGTGGAAGACAAAGGAGGTGGTGGTGGACTACAAAAGGAACCTGTAGTCCAAGGAACCACGTTCCCTGTTACTATTGTAAGGTTTTTTCTATCTAGTTTCATTCTGGATAGTTTAATTGAGCAGCTTTGAAGACACATGACAAGAGTAATACTATTTCTCAGTGTAACTTATTCTAAGTTATAATCATAAGTACAATTGTAGCAGCAGTTCTGCAGCCAGCTCACAGGTTTTAGCAGAAGAAGACTCCCAATCTTTGGGAGTTCTACATTTAACCTCTTGGGTTGGATGACCACCCCTGAACACAGAATGGGGAGGCTGACATAATGACAGTTCAGCCCTACCTATGTGGCTGGCCTATTGTGTGAAGCAACAAGGACCCTTGTAAAAACAGGTAACAAAACATGTGAAGCAATCATGGTACAATCAACATCTGATGTGAGGCCTGTCTTGTGGCCTCTAAGAAGAAATCAAGAAATATCTTTCACCATCCAGGGTGAGGAGGTGGACATTGTGGATTTTTTCAAGTACCTTGGGCTCCACTTTAACAATAAACTGGATGTTCTTTGCAAGAAGAGCCAGAGTAGGATGTTTTTCTTGAGGAGACAGGTTGTTTGCTGTCTGCAGAAAGCCCCTCAAGTACTTCTACCAGTCTATGGTGGCATGTAAACTTTTGTGGGCTGTCTGAGCTAAAGACTAGTGAGACCTTCAGTCTGAAACTTGACCTGGACAACCTGGAGAAGAGGCTGACAAAAAGGGTAAAGGACAAAATACGTGCAATGTTGGACAATCTCTCTCACCCTCTGCATGATGAGTTGTGACTGATAAGCAGCTTGTTTCATCAGCAAATTATTTCACCCAGGAGCAGGACTAAATGATTCAGACGGGGTCTCTGCAAACCTCCACAACTCCCTCAAACATCTCCTTAAGCTGACAAAACCTGTACCATTTCTTTGCTACTTACGTTCCTCCTATTACAATCTCACACCAGGTTTTTTGTTTAAACCCACCTGATCTCATCCAGCTGATTTATGTGATCGAGCATCTTCTGAATGTAATCCTCTGACAAACCCTTTGAAACGTTGACCTGAATTTTGTACGTTTTCTTCAGGCTGAAGTCACATAAGCAGCTGTGGGATACAAAGTCAACATTTTTCAGGAGATGTTTCAGATTACTCAACATTTCTAAGTGGTTTTAAGAGTTTCTTTACCTTTTCTCAAGCTTCTCACATATGGTTTTTATGGTTTGGATGTACTTGTCCAGCCTATATGCTAAGACTTCCATATTTTTAAGTTTAGGCAGGAAGAACTCTTCATTGTCATTCTTAAACTTCAGCAGCAGAGGACTGATGGAAGCT
The DNA here is from genome assembly GCF_900634775.1 of Gouania willdenowi. NCBI lineage: Eukaryota > Metazoa > Chordata > Actinopteri > Blenniiformes > Gobiesocidae > Gouania > Gouania willdenowi. The sequence goes on along the minus strand of NC_041051.1, from coordinate 30,755,290 downwards.
GTAGCTAGGAGAACAACTTGAATGTCGCTGAGAGTGACATCTACAGGCAGGCATAGCATCTCATTCTCCATGAACACGTGTAGCGAGGTGACTGCCAGCTTCTCTACAGCATCCAGGAAGCAGCCGAGCTTATTCAGACCTTCCAGTGTGTCCTTCAGCACCTCAGCGAGTTCCTTTTCCAGCTTTGCGTACTGGTTCACTACAGAAGCCGCTGGGGTGAACATGTTCTTCATGTGTTTCAGAAAAGCTTGTCCTTTGTTCTTTGCATTGGTCACTTTGGTGATTTGGTCCGTCCTGTCCTTGATGTCCATCATCAAGTTCAACTCCGTCTCTCTACAGAGTATCCATTTAGAGGAATTCTCATAGAAGCTCATCACTGTGAGGATGTAGGTAAGGGTATGGGTGGTGTAGCGGCACAAAGCGTTCTGAAGCTTTTTCCTGTAAAACAAATATATACTTTAATTTTTACTTTGTTTTAGATAACTGAGTAGATTAAATGACCTACCTGTGGCAAGCTGTTTTAACATTTAATATCTATGCTTGATATTGGTTAGAAGTATTTGCAGTTTAATTTTGCCACGTCAAAACGAACCTTGCATATATCTGCCAAGTTATTCCGCAAGGGGGAATCCACGTCACATTTCCTGTTCATGGCTACAAGGTACGTCATTATAGATATCTTAAAGGTAATTTTACCTTGTCAAAATGTAATTAGGTTCTCTGTGATTGCGGAAAACGGATGGAAAACCCTGAATTCACTTTCTCAAAGGTAAAAAGAAATTGGAACTGTTCTATCAGGTTCCACTATAACAGAAATATCTTGAGTTGATTTCTTGACCTGGAGTTTTCATTTGACGGAATGATCTCATAGTGAACTAACTATTACCCAAAATCATGGACATGTTTTCGTCGCGTTACAGGCAAAGGAAAAAAGCATGTATGCTTCTTTTAAAGGGACGTGCTGTCTATTTACACTTCTGACTTACAAATACTGTCTAAATATGTCTATCCAGAATTACCATCACATATATCTACAACTTCATTTTTTACTTATCAAAGTAATTGTTCGTGATATCTCAAACGTCGTTAATCTTTGTTTCATTGGGGTCGACGAGATATGTCATTACAGATATCTCAAATGCAGTGTTGGGAACGTTACTTTGAGAAAGTAATTAGTTATAGTTAGTTACTTTTTGGAACAAGTAGTGAGTGAGTTAGTAATTGAATTACCCTATAATGAAAGTAACTCATTACCAAGGAAAGTAACTATTTTTTTGTGACTGTTAAAATAAAAAAAGTTGCTATATGTCAAATAATTCAGATTTTTTAGATGTGTATGTTGTGAGGTGCTTCATTAAATTTGAGTTGCTTACAACGGATGTGGACAAAGTCTTCACACCTGGATATAATGAACACTTCACATGTACGTTCTTGTTTTTGACCACAATTAATTTAAAGTAGTGTTTGTATCGCCACCTTAAAAATACCAACTTCTCATCAGACTGCTCCACGCTCGCCATCTCTGCTGCTTCATCAGATCTGTAGTGGTTGTGTGTGTGGGCTGGCACATGTGTATAAACACTGGCTCTGATTGGGTACCATGAAACATGACGCCGCTTCCTCACTACAGTTGCGTATGAAGCCAGGGATGCTTTCGGATCACAGTTTATTCAGTCATTGCATGTAACGCACCGTATTTAACCTTCAGTAACGTTAACGGCGTTTTAACGGTGTAAAAAGTCATTAGTTAAATTACCCCGTTACTTAAAAAAAAAACGGCGTTACCTAACAATATTTTAAACGCCGTTATTCCAAACACTGCTCAAATGTTCATTTTGCCGAGAAAGAAAAATTCAAGATATCAATCATGTTATTTTGCTTAGTCAAAATTGTAATTTTGTTTATCTAAAACAATATAGATTTCTTTAATGAAGGGAGTTAAAAAACTTGAACCGAACATTTTGACATGACATAGATATTGTGAACTTTCAATCTGTCTAATTAAAATTACTTTTGAGATATCATACAAAACCAGTATTGTTGCCTTAAGTATTGGCTGATACAGATATCAATACAATATCAGCACAGATTATATATAATTTTATGACTTATTTTGTAATGTGGAATGTAAGAAAAGGCTTGATTAAGTGATTTTACTCAGAGAACAACAGTCAGCAACAGTAGGCATGAGAAAAACTGACCCGTTTATTATCAACCAATGGGTTACAATAATATACATTTTAACTTTCTATAACAATATCCTACAATTGAATAATATATTTCTAAAAAATAATTAGAAGATTCTGAAAAACAACCTCAACAAATCCATTAAAAACAATGTATAAATCTGAGTTTTTAGATGCAGAGCGATATGATCCTTTTTGATTCGCTTTCTTTCTTTTTTTGTTGTTGTTGCTGATCTCGGTTCCAATATCTGGCATCTTTTCTGTTTTCACTGGCAAATAAGTTGTGTTATTGTAATTTACACACACTTTTTTTTTCTTTTGTTTCACCAAACCTTCATTTTTACTTTAGATTAAAAAAAAAAAAAATGTCATGCAGTTAAATGTGTTTTTAAAAGTAGATTAAATAAAATAAATTATCCTGTAGCAAAAGTAAATCCTTTGTTCAATATTTGTTGACAACATTTTCACTATTTTGCATTACAGAAAACAGCCCATAGTACGGTTTTTAATTTAAAATATCAGCAACATTATATGGGTTCGTTCGCACTAATTTTGAGTTTTGATATCTGCACAATACATTTAATCAAAATTACATGATGTTTTTGTTTTCATATTTGCTTGTTTTTAATAAATTTAACTTTACTAAGAGACGACAATATATAACCCATTCAGAAACACTTCCAATTATAATTTTTACACTTTCAATTTATACCATGATATGGAATTTTAGGTCATATCACCCAGCCGTAAGTTACATACATTTTAACCTTAAACAAGAATATTTTGAAAGTCAAAAAAAAAAAAAAAAAAAAAAAAAAAAAAAATAACATGACCCTGAAAAATAACTTTAATAAATTCAATAAAAACAATACATAAATCTGAGTTTTTAGATACAGGCCGACATGATCCAAATCGCTTTTATTTAGTTTTTTGCGTATATCAGACCAATTTAAATTGTTAGTTATTTTAGTTTACATAGGCCTTTCTTTACTTTTGTTAAACTTAATTTTCTCACTTTCACCAAACTTACTTTTATTTTTTTTATTTTTAAAAAAGAGAAAAATGTATGTAATGCAGTTCGATGTATTTAGAAATAGATGAAATAGAATAAATTATCCTGAAGCAATAGTAAATTCTTTGTCCAGTATTTGTTGACAACATTTTCTACTATTTTGCATTACAGAAAACAGCCTTAAGTTACATACATTTTAACCTTAAACAAGAATATTTTGAAATTAAATTAAATAAATTGAAAATAAATGGGAGGACCCTTAAAAATAACCTAAAAAAAAAATCAAATGAAAACAATTCATAAATCTGAGATTTTAAATGCAGGCCGATATGATCTGATTCACTTAATATTATTATTATTATTATTATTATTATTGATAATTTTTTTTTGCGTATATCGGACCAAAATCATATTGGAAGATTTTAAATTGTTAGTTATTGTAATTTACGCACACCTTTTTCTTTCTTTTGTTAAACTTGATTTTCTCACTTTCACTAAACTTTTTATTTTGGATTTTTTTTAAAAAGAAAATGTATGTAATGCAGTTCCATTCATCATTCCTAATAAAGGAGATTAAATAAAATAAATGTTTCTGTGGCAAAAGTAAATCTTTTGTTCAGAATAGTTAAACATTACCTTGGGTCAGCCATCTTCAGACACTGAAAAGCTTTTTCAAAGTCTTGAATCTTCAGAATGTGAGTGAAGTGATCCTCCTACAGAGACATTTATAGTCACTTTAGCTTCGGTTTCATTTTCCTTTCTCAGCAGCACCACCCTATGTAAACATGACAACTTTTGGATTTGGAAATAAGGGAAATTTTCTGGGGCCCACTACCAGCCGTCCCACCCACCCAACCAAGCTCCAGTATCCCTTATATTTTAATACAGGTGTAGAAGAAATCTAAAATACCCACTTGTCAACCACTTACTAAATACAATTATGTGATTAGAATCTGGTAGGTCGACCTTTATTAACACTGAAATGCTGTGAACATTCCTACTAGGGCTGGTGATATGAACCAAAACTCATATCTCAATATATTTTCTCAAAATGTTGAAATATGATATAAATCTAGATAATTTTATTAAATAAAGTCTGACCAGAAAGACAATTCTGGGTTAAATTTGCTGATGCAAAATGCTACACACGCCCATTTATTAACAAACAGCTGATCAATATGTGTCACTCATTAATCATCTAACTGAGCTTTACATGTTGTTCTGAGAAGTAAAAGCAGCGACTCCTAAAACTAGTATTTTGTTTCATGTGATGTATGAAATATTATAGCTTTCTATATAAAAGTATAAAATACAAAACTCGATACATCTTGAATCTCGATATATCGCCCAGCCCTAATTCCTAAATTATAAAACAGCCTAAATAAAAACATAAATGTGTATATGAAGCACATGTTTTTATTTAATATACTTACAGTTTATATACAAGTCAACATGTTGAATATTTACTGTTAATTTAACGTTGCTTGTCTTTAAATTAGACATTAACATTTTATTTCATTATATATTTTATTATAATTTCTCATGATCACTCATGTGGTTCTCTGGTATTCACTAATGACTTATTAGACACATTTATTACAGACTTTACATTCTTTAACACTTTATAAACAGTGTATATTTGTGGAGCTTGTGATTGGCTGATTTTTCATGGTGACTTACGTGGTTCCTTCCGCTGTGGTAGACGTTAAAATCTCAGTTATTAATCTAACAGAACATGTAACTGTGTCACATTCTGCTGCTCTTCAGGACGATGAACTCTGTCACATTTCACAACGTATTTACACCAGTTCTTTGTTTTTTTTCCGCTGGAACGTCTTCATTCATCATTTCTTTTCTGAGTTGTTTCCGGGTTTGTTGCTGCTGTCGGCACTAATCTCACGAGAACTGACACTCAGGCCATTTCAGATGTCAGTTCCCGCGAGGCTAGTGACGGCGTTCAGCTTAGGAAGGCATCTTTTAATTATTATTACATTAAAACATGGGATGTTTACGGGAAAATACTAATATGGGAAGATGGCGGAAAAGAGGTGTAAAATACGGGAGTTTCCCGGCCAAAACGGGATACTTGACAGGTATGACCCTATGGAAACTTGATGTTTAACTTGCAGTATCCTACGGTGGCCGACAGGGACAAACAGCTGCAAACACAGGAATGCTGCAAAACACACAAAACAAATGCAAAAATAGTAAAACAATGCAAATGCCAAAAAACACACAAACCCAAAAAACAACTGCAAATTTTTTAAGTGTGTGTTTATGTTCACCTAGCTGTGTATGTATCAGGGTTGGGGGTCAATTACATTTTCAATTACGAATGTTCAATTACAATTACAATGACCAGCAGTTTTTCCAGTCACAATAAAATTACAATTTTTTTTCATCCTCAGAAAGTCAACTACGTTCTCAATTACTAAAATTCAAATACAATAACTGAGCCTGAAATAAATTACCTAATAAAAGTTAACCTTGCTCTTGTGTTAGCTTTCTGTTAGCATCTCTTATGATAACAGGCCCTAAATCAGCTGTAAAATACACTAAAATCAAATATCTGTCAGTTATGGTTAAGGTTAACACAAGGGTTAACATCTATCAGGACAGGACAGGGCTGCTTGTCTTTAAAGTACAGGACATTAAAGTCAGAGTAAGTTAACTTCCTCCCTTTCTCGTTCTGCTCAGAGGTGTTAAACTGTCACCTCAAAACTCGCTGTGCAAGGAAACTTAGCTGAGATGAGCTTAGCTCAGGCCCTCTGAGGAAGCTCTACTCAGACTGATCTGTCTAAATGTGACTATTGTGGTTACAGTTTTTTTCAATAGCTAACAAGCGCTTACCCATACTTCAGATACTTTTCCTAAACTCTTAACACAGACTCCCACCTACAAAACACAATTGGCCAAATGGATAATTTTCTTCTCAAAAACACATTTTATTAAATATAAACTAACTCTTCATTTCAAAATAGAACACATCTTTCTCTGCACACACTAACTTTACCTAAACACTGTAAATCTGACTCATTAAATTATCCTGTCAAAGAATAACACTTGGTTTCACTTGACAAGGTGCGTACAGTCAATCAATGTCCACATGTAATGTTCACATTCAAAAGCATTGCAGTAAAAAGTGAATAATTTTTTTTTTGTTCCTTTACTGTTTACTGCAGGAGGTACAGTAGAAATACTATTTACAATATGATAGAGCAGCAAAGGTTTTACAGTATTGCTTATGGTCATGTGGCTGATGGTGTGTGGTTGTTTCACTGGGTGCTGAATATTTCAAGCTGCATTTTGGATTGCAGCAGTTCATGTATGGTACTGCAACAAATAATAAACATAAAGCGGCCTGATTTTATCATGAATTTACAAAATTATAACAGTACCCATCGGAAGTATGTATTCATATAGTGGGAGCTTAAGTAGAGTTGTCAATTATGGCCAAATGAGTATGTGTTTGAAGGTTGGATGTACAAAGAGGTGTACATAGTCTGTACTCTATACTGTTAGAAAGGGGTGTATTTGTGGGTATTTTGTATAAATAGTTTAGTTTTTGTTTTACGTAATTATGTGTATTTTTTTATCTTTCAATTGTCTTTTTGTGCATTTTTGTATAATTATTGTTTTTTGTTGCCGTTGTGTGATTTTGTGGATTGTATCTTTTTGGTGTAGTTTTGTGCATTTCTGTTTTCATTTTGTGTATTTTTTGTATACATATTTAGTTTTGTGTATTTTGAGTTATTTTAATATTTTTGTTTGGTGTGTGTACGTGTGATTGTGTGTGTGATTGGCTACTCCATGGCTCACACACACGCACGTGCTTTAGCCGTGCACATGCACGCACATCAGTGACTCACATCAGGCCCTATCAGTGAGACTTGAGAGCTTTGCTAGTTTATCAATGAGCGGCTGCTCAGACGCCCCTCCTGTTTACAGTCCGTGTCTGCTTGGCTATGTGTGCAGCGATTGGCTCGAGCCGCACACGTGACTCTTGCTCGCCACTGTGAGGAACTGTGCAGTGAAATAGATATAGATGGTGCGCTAGCGCCCCCTCACACACTGAGGTGAAAAGCTGAATAGGTTTCACTTCTGGGCAAACATGACTGTGCCGTCCGGCCGAAATAAAATTAAAATAAACATTTGGAAATTACCAAATTACTTCAAAATAACGGAGGCACAAACTCGGGTATTTGGAAGCCGTTGACAAAGTTTCAGGTTGAACAGGCACCATGTCGGGGAGATATTTGCTCCACACACACGCACACACAGAACATTCTTGCTTTTATAGACGAGCACAATGCGACACATAGTAATTGTGAGTGAAGACAGGCCTTTCTCTGAAACTTCAATGTTCACTTTAAAAACAGTTGGTTTAACCTGCCATGACAATGTAATGGAATATTTTTTTTATCTGTGACTGAGATGTGCCTGACAAAGATATAATAAAATCTATGTGTGCTACTCTTTTGTACCTGTAATTAGTTGATGCATTGTTTATTGATTCTCTATATTGTTTCATAAAATAGTAACGTATCAGCAACTTTAGTCAAGTGTGTTTGTATTGAATGTTAAAACCTTACAATACATTTCATGAACAATGTTCAACACATGTTTCCTTTTGTATCTCATTAGAGGATCTAAATAATGTTTTTTTAAACAGAAATGAGAAAAGAGTCAGCAGATAAATTAATTAACTAAATGGAGTTTTAAAACAAATTACAGTGCAGTAAACATCTGTTTTGTGACAAATATTATGTGTTTCAAACACACTTCGTGGATGTGCAGGGGTGTGCCGATATGTAGGCGCTAAAGGTTGTGGTTAATGTCACTGTTTCTGCAGGCTGCGCTTTCACCACATCCTGCATTCTGCTGTTATTGCTTAATTCTCTGCATGTATGTACCTGTTAGTTGTTAACAACTGCTTTGACCTTCTTTGTAAAATGAGTAAATTGCACACAGCAGTCATTGTAGAAGTGGAACATCTAGATATATACTAAGAACCTGTTTTATAGTTCTAATTTTTAATTATTTATTTGTTTATTCAATGATAAACGTGTTGATAATGAAGCTAAATTATGTGAGCAGCACAAACAGAAAAATGTAAACCTGTCAATGATTAAGAGGATCAAAATGCAACTGTTGTATCTTGTGGTGTGGAGGGTCATAACAAAAAGGTGGTGTAAAATAAGTCTTTGGGACGACTGAGTTGCAAATAATATGACATTTATTATACAGTCAAAGTCCTGAACAGGTTAAAAATGACCTGCTGAGAGCTGCGGCCAGATCAATAAAAACTCTGAGGCTGGTCAGGGAAGGCAAACGCATTAAATGCTTCAGAGGTATGTCATCCAACAGATGGTTTTAATCTTTAACATTAGCTCATCACCAAATATGGGATCTTCTGCTTTGGTAAAAAGTTTGGAGAAAAACTGTCAATCAAATAGAAACTTGGACAGAAATACAAGGCTGTCTGGTACTGGTGGATACAGTGTAATAAACTTGAAGAATACACGTCATACATCTGGTATCTTATTTACAGAATCATCTCCACACTAAAGATCTTCCTTATAGGTGTCGCATACACAGGCTGAATAAACATCATTAGACACTCATATGCATCTGGCTAGAGTCAATTCTTTGTTCAAAAAGAGTATAAACCTTTAATAAGCACAATACAAGAGGAACATAATACACCACACAACAAAAGCCATGTAACATTTATTAAACAAGAGATTTCGACTAAATGTGATGCTTTATTATAATAATATATAATACAGTATATATAATATAATTGTTAACTACATATGTGTAGAACTGTACATCGAACTGCAACATGGTTCCCAAGTTTTGCATTAAATTATAATTGACAATTTTTATAGAATTTTCATGACATTACAATTTAAATACAATTATAAATACACATTAATTGTAATTAATTATCAATTAAAATTACAATTTACCCCAAACCTGGTATGTATGTATGTATATTTATTTATTTATTTATTTATTTATTTATTTATTTATTTATTTATTTATTTATTCAGTTTATTTCCGACATGGCTGCATTCACAGAAGTTTTGTTATTCTTTTTTTTTTTGTACATGCCGAAAAAGGAGACGAGAGAAGCTGTTTGCTTATCCAAGTCCCGTCCCCTGTTTTTTACACAGAAAATTTATATGTTTATGTGCATATATATCTTATTTTTTCCTTATGGGGCACATGCGAAAATCAACAGCAATTTTTTGCAACATTTAGCAACAAAGAACGTTTTAAAAATGTATGTGAATACATATTTGAGAAATTTGAGGTATTTTTTTTCTTTCGTAAAAATATATAGTCTATGTTAAATGTAAATGTTAATCTAAATGTTAAATATTAAATATAAATGTTAAATCTAATAGCTAAATGATAAATGTTGAATTCAAAACAAAATGTTCAATCTAAATTTAAATGTTGAATGCAAATTTTAAACCTTAAATCTACATGTCATGAGTGAAACTAAATATTTACCTCATATGCTAATTTACCGAAATGAGCTTTTATTTTGGTACTCCCGGAGAATTTGCATATTAGCTAAATACTTCGTTTCACCTGTGACATTTAGATTTAACATTTACTTTTTAGATTTAGATTCAATATTTAGATTCAATATTTAGATTCAATATTTAGATTCAATATTTAGATTTAGATTCAACAGTTAGATTTAACATTGAGAAATTTTTACGAGAAAAGATATATCACACATTTCATAAATATTTCTGTAAATGTGGTCAAAAGTAAAATAAAAAAAAATGCACACATGCTTTTTAATAAACATATTTTATTGCTACATGTTGCAAAAAGTTGCTGTTCATATTTAGCTAATAGGCAAATTCACCGGAATGAGCTTTTTGGTACTCCCGGTGAATTTGCATATTAGGTAAATATTTAGTTTCACCTTTGACATTTAGATTTAACATTAAATATTTAATATTTAACTTTGACAAGATGACGCCGGTGTGTCTGTTTTTAATCCGAGTCCGTCCACTTCATTGGAGATGACAAGTGGAACTTGTGAAAAATTCCTCTCCTTTTTTAATGAGAAGGTTGCTGCTATTAGGGCCAACATATCTCCCTTTTCAGTGTGGAGTTGTGTATCCACCCAATGCTTAGCTGTTTTCTGTCAGTTTGAGTCTGTGTCATTGTCTGTGCTCACAGGGATAGTTAAAAAACTTAAACCCTCCTCCTGTCCCACAGACCCGGTCCCTCCTCGCTTTTTTAAAGAGGTTTGGGACACCATTGGCTCTTCTGTTAGGGAGATCATCAACAGCAGCTTGGCTACTGGCATAGTGCCAGCTTTTTTGTAAGAAAGCTGTAGTTGAGCCTTTGATTAAAAAACCTGGCCTTGACCCTGCAAATTTGGCGAATTATCGCCCAATTTCCAAACTACCATTGGTATCGAAAATTTTAGAGAAATGCGTTTTTGCACAGTTGCAACCTTTTTTAGATGAAAATGGCACTTTAGACCCATATCAGTCAGGCTACAAAGCTTTGCACAGTACTGAATCTGCACTTTTAAAGGTTTTTAATGACCTGTTTTTAATGACTGATTCTGGAGGTTCTGCCATTTTAGTGCTTTTAGACTTGACGGCTGCTTTTGACACAGTCGACCACACAATTCTTTTAGATCGCCTAAGAGATCGCGTGGGTGTCAGGGGGACCGCGTTGGAGTGGTTTAGGTCCTACCTGTCGGAGAGGTCATTCTCTGTCAGGCTGGGGGACTCCACTTCATCCTCTGCCCCACTTTACTGTGGAGTCCCCCAGGGATCTATCCTGGGTCCCATTCTTTTTGCGATATATCTCCTCCCACTTGGAGAGATTTTTAAGAAACATGGCATGTCTTACCATTTCTACGCAAATGACTGTCAAATTTACATGCCCATTGCAAAGAATGACCACAGCCCCCTGACACCCCTGCTCCACTGTCTGGGTGACGTCAAGGCTTGGTTAGCCCAGAATTTTTTAAAACTGAATGAGGAAAAAAAACAGAAATAATGGCATTTGGATGTACCCTCGCAGACTTGGGATCACTCCAAAAGTATTTGCATCCCAAAGTCACCAGCCTTGGCGTCACCATAGACAGTGATTTTAAATTTGATAAACAGATCAATGGCGTTTTAAAATCGGGTTTTTATCATCTTCGTCTTTTATCCAAAGTTAAGCCTTTTTTATCATTTAATCTTTTTGAACAAGTTGTGCACGCTTTTATTTCAAGCCGTCTGGACTACTGCAACGCACTTTACTCGGGCATCAGCCAAAAGGCACTTTACCGCTTGCAGTTAGTCCAGAACGCAGCGGCACGACTTTTAACAGGGACCAAAAAGCGTGAACACATCACCCCAATCCTTGCTTCTTTGCATTGGCTCCCTGTTAAATTTAGAATTGATTTTAAAATTTTATTGTTTGTTTTTAAAGCTTGGAATGGACTGGCCCCTCAGTATATCACAGACCTCATCCAAATTTACCGACCCCCGCGCGCTTTGAGGTCTGAGGGCCAGCTCCAGCTCGTGGTTCCGAAGGCGAACCGTAAAACTAAAGGGGACAGAGCGTTTTCCGTTGTCGGCCCTAAGCTGTGGAAAGCTCTGCCCCTCCACATCCGTACGGCCCCCACCGTGGAGTGTTTTAAATCTCGTCTCAAAACTCACTTTTATTCTCTGGCTTTTAGCACCCCGTAAGTTGTGTGGTCCTCTGTGTCTTTTATTTTATGTTTTTGAGTTTTATTCTTATTTATAGTTTTTAATGTGTTTTTATTTATATTTATTCTTTTAAACTGTTTTATTTTTTATTGTTTTATACTCATTTAGTGGCAGAGCTCATTTGTATTGTTTTGGTTTTATTGTTGTGGTCGCATGTTCAGCACTTTGGAAACGTTTTGTTGTTTAAATGTGCTATATAAATAAAGTGGATTGGATTGGATTGGATTGACATTTAAATTTGACATTTAAATTTATATTTAATATTTAACATTTAGATTTAACATTTAGATTTATATTTAACATTTAACATTTATATTTATATTTAATGTTTAACATTTAGATTTAAAATTGAGATTATATTTTTACGAGAAACAAAATATCACAAATTTCACAAATATTGCTGTAAATCTGGTCAGAAGTAACATTAAAAAATTCACGTTTTTTTAAACGTGTTTTTGTTTTGCTAAATGTTGCCAAAAGTTTATGTTTATTTTAGCATGTGCAACTTTACAATCGGCGCCTCATATTTCTTCAGCCAAAACTCACAAAGACACTTTAACAGAAATGTCCCATTGTCCCACATTTATTTATTTATTTATTGTTTACAAACAGCCAGCAGAGCTGAGTCAGCATACAATGTGAACATTTTAAATCCAAAAACCAACAATGACTCATTAAAGTATTCATTTATTTAACAAAAAACACATTCAGGAAATTAAAGCTATAGATATATCATTAATGCACACATTTTTTTTAATAAGTGTACAGCCAAATAAATCAATTGGTTTGATTCTCGCTCAATAAAAATGAAAAATAGCACAAAATCACAACAAAAAGAATATTCAATATTTTTCCAAAGCCAGGCTGTCTTTGCAATGTTTTACCTGTGATTTTGTCATTACTGTTGATCAATGCCAGTCATTTCTAATAAGGATAGGTGATGCTATCGGCCGTTATTTGCCATAAAATGTAATATCCGTCGACATATCAATCAGTTTTCCCACCAATATTTAAAAAAACAATATGTGCTGTTGTTTGTTAGAAACAGATATGTCACTTTTTCTATTACTTAACTGGAATAAGAATTCTTATTTTGCACAGATTATGTTTGTTTGTGGAATACATCTAGCAGGACATCACATTAAAAGTAGGATGAACCTGTAATTTCATAGCAGATACTGTATATATATGTCATGCACAAAAAGTGCCCAACCCTCAGAGATTTACAATTGCAGTGATCGTCAAATAACAAAAAAAAAGCAAAATCATGTAAATGGCTTTCTTCTGTTATTGTGAATTTACCAGATTTCCTTCAACATTCTCAGACGGCTCTTCAGATCCTCTATCTTCATGTTCATGTAAAACGGTGCATTCAGGACTGCTTCTTTCTTCTCTGCCGCTGGAAGACCTTTAGTCAGAGACTTGTGGATCTTCTGCCATGACCCCATCACAGACCTCCACAGTGCTACTCTCTCACTGATGAACTGTGCGGCTTCACTCTGGCTTCCTTTAGCAAGACTGATGCTGTCTTTGCAGATAATGAAGATATCCAAACCAACAAAGAGAGCATTGACTGCAAAGAGACCGACCCGAGCTGATTTAGTGAGAGCTAAGGAAGATTTAGCTGCTACTTGACCAACGTCAGGGACATCTGAGGCCATCCTTGATATGTTTTGCCCTAATTTACCCTCCTGAGCCACAGTTTCACCAAAACTTGACACAAACACAGTGGTATTTAACAGTCTGACACCAGCAGCTAAATCATCAACTGAATCAGTGCTCTTTGCGCCCCCACCGCCAGTGCAATATACCTTTTCCCCCCCTACAGCATCTTCCAACTGAGCAACGTTCAGCCTCTCTACAATCTGACTGCTCACCTGATCTACACAATCCTGGACGCTCTGAACATCTTCCATGAAATTCTGGAAGAATTCCCCAGCTTTCTTGTTCTGTGTCTTATTGACTCCGATCTCTGTGGCGGTTGTGACAACACTGTTGACACCACTGGCGATGCCCAACCCAGCCCCAGTCATCGTTAGCACTAGAGAGGCTCCAAAAGTGACCGGTATCAATGCCAAGCCAACAATGGACAGCACACCTCCAACCAAACCCACTGAGCTTCCTGCCACACTAGAGATTTTTGCCCCAGTGTGCATCCTGTTCAGCTGAACAGCGGTCTCCTCCAACTGCTGCAGAAACTCCAGCATTCTGGGCTGTCGCTCGGTAAACGTTTTGACAAAGTGCTGGCCGGGTTCTTGCTGGAACAAGAAGACCATCCGGAAGTGTTGGTCCATCCTGAGAGGGGACAAAAGAAAGCATGAATGAATGAACTTTAGGTTCAGTACCATCGTTGGAAGTGGATGTTGGAAGACAAAAGAAGGTGGTGGTGGACTACAAGAGGAACCTGTAGTCCAAGGAACCACCTTTCCCTGTTACCACAACTCCCTCAAACATCTCCTGAAGCTGACAGAACCTGTGTCACTTCTTTCCTGCTTACGTTCCTCCTATTACAATCTCACACCATGTTTTTTGTTTAAACCCACCTGATCTCATCCAGCAGATTTATGTGATCGAGCATCTTCTGAATGTAATCCTCTGACAAACCCTTGTGAACGTTGACCTTAATGTTGTTGGTTTTCTTTAGGCTGAAGTCACATGAGCAGCTGTGGGATACAAAGTCAACCTTTTTCAGGAAAAGTTTCAGATTACTCAACATTTCTAAGTGGTTTTAAGAGTTTCTTTACCTTTTCTCAAGCTTCTCACATATGGTTTTGGTGGTTTGGATGTACTTGGCCAGCCTACATGTTAAGACTTCCATATTTTTAAGTTTAGGCAGGAAGAACTCTTTATAGTCATTCTTAAACTCCAGCAGCAGAGGACTGATGGAAGCTGTAGCTAGGAGAACAACTTGAAGGTCGTCAAGAGTGATGTTTTCAGGCAGGCATAGCATCTCATTCTCCATGAACACGTGCAGCGAGGTGACCGCCAGCTTCTCTACATCATCCAGGAAGCAGCCGAGCTTATTCAGACCTTCCAGTGTGCCCTTCAACACCTCACTGAGTTCCTTTTCCAGCTCTGCGTACTGGTTCACTATAGAAGCCGCTGGGGTGAACATGTTCTTCATGTGTTTCAGAAAAGCTTGACCTTTGTTCTTTGCATTGGTCACTTTGGTGATTTGGTCCGTCCTGTCCTTGATGTCCATCATCGATTTGAACTCCGTCTCTCTCCTGAGCACCCATTTAGAGGAATTTTCACAGAAGCTTTTCACTGTGAGGATGTAGCTGAGGGTATCCGTGGTGTAGCTGCACAGAGCGTTCTGAAGGTTCTTCCTGTAAGACAAAAAAAGACATTTTTACTTTGTTTTAAATAACTGAGCAGACGAAATGACCTACCTGTGGCAAGCTGTTTCAACATTTAATAGCTATGCTTGATATTGGTTAGAAGTATTTGCAGTTTAATTCTGCCTCGTCAAAACGAACCTTGCATATATTTGCAACGTTATTCCGCAAGGGGGAATCCACGTCACATTTCCCGTACATGACTACAAGGTACGTCATTACAGATATCTCAAAGGTAATTTTGCCTTGTAAAAATGTAATTACGGCTATAGGTACTCTGATTCTCTGTGATCACGGAAAACAGACGGAAAACCCTGAATTCACGTTCTCAAAAGTTCAAAATAAATCGGAACTGTTCTACCAGGTTCCATTATAACAGAAATATCTTGACTTGATTTCTTGTCCTGGAGTTTGTCAAAATGACGTCATAGAAATCTTTAAATTGGGTAATGGACATGTTTTCATCTCCACAGGCAAAGAAAAAAAGCACTGACACTTCTTTTAAAGGGATGTGCTGTCTATTCACACTTCTGATATACATGTAACGTTGCACAATGCAGGGTTCTCGCCAGCGCTGTTGAGTGTTTTTTAATCGGTACCTTGGTAATAATTATTGCACGCTTGAACACAGAAGGGACTTACAGGTGGACATGGGTTGTTTTGATTTGATTTGATTCTCTTTTTAATCTGCATAACTGAGAAACACATACATCAGCCACACCGTCTATATTCCACCATCTATATTCCAAGACGCGCAGGTCCCACTGCGCGTCTTGGAATGAATGTTTTGAATAAAATGTTATTTCTTGTCCTATTTATAAAATGTTATTTCTTGTCCTAGTGTCTGTGAGTATTTATTAGAGAAGGAGGACTTATACCAAGTATGAGTAACTCTTTAACTCCATTCATCATCACCTTCACCAATTCAACAAATAACGTTTGGCTTTAAAGTAAGGCTGGAACAAAAATTTAAAAACAACAACAAAAAAGGCAACTTTAGCTTTACTTCACTAAACTCATAGAGTTATACATTTCAAAATGTTCTGCACCAGTGGCGCTCACTCACAAACAAACAATATAGATAGATATCTTTAATGAATGGAGTTGAAGAACTTAAACTGAAGTTTTGACATGACATTATAAATATTGTGAACTGTTATGGTAATATTAATCATCATATCATCAAATGAGTGTTCATGTGTACAATTTTTCATGTGTTTATCAGTGTTGGGAACATTACTTTAAAATAGTAATCAGTTATAGTTACTCACTACTTGTTCCAAAAAGTAACTGCGTTCGTAACTAAATTACTCTATAATAAAAGTAAGTCATTACCAAGGAAAGTAACTATTTGCGTTACTATTAAAAAAAAAGTTGCTATATGTCAAATAATTCAGATTTTTTAGATGTGTATGTTGTGAGGTGCTTCATTAAATTTGAGTTGCTTACAACGGATGTGGACAAAGTCTTCACTCCTGGATATAATGAACACTTCACATGTACGTTCTTGTTTTTGACCACAATTAATTTAAAGTAGTGTTTGTATCGTCACCTTAAAAATGACAACTTTTCATCGGATGCTCAACGCTCACTATCTCCGCTGCTTCATCAAATCTGTAGTGTGTGTGTGTGTGTGTGTGTGTGTGTGTGTTGTCACATGAGTAAAAACACTAGCTGTGATTGGCTACCATGAAACATGACGCCGCTTTAGCCAATCATAATCGCTCACCGTGTTTTTAACCCGCCTCCTCACTAGAGTCAGAAGCCGGGAATGCTTTTGGATCATCAGTTTATTCAATCAATACATGTAACGCACCGCATTTAACGTTCAGTAACGATAATAGCGTTGTAACAGCATAAAAAGTAATTAGTGAGATTACTGAAAAACAAACGGCATTACCTAACGCCGTTATTTTAAACGCCGTTATTCAAAACACTGGTGTTTATACGCAATGACTGCATTATTCTCGGGATGTAACGATATGAAAATTCACACCACGGTTATAGTGACCAAAATTATCGCGGTTATCGGTATACCGCTGTATTTTTAAAATGTCATCAAAATGCTGATAAAACACTGATAAATTGAAATAATTTCACCAAAATTTATATTTAAATAGATTTGTTATATATTAAAGTCTTAACAGTAACAACCTGAACAAAACACTGCAAAGTTAACATTAGCTAAGTATAAAAAACTGCAAGATAAATATTAAATACAGTAAATAAAAAAAACTTATCAAAACTGTGCAACACTAACAATAGTCACAGTAAAAAAAATATTTTTTTAATAAAAACGGTTCAAAATAAACATTATAGTAAAAATAAAAATAAATTTAAAAAAATCTCAGAACTGCAACAATGCAATAATGACCACAGTTTAAGAAAAACAAAAAAAAAGTGCAGGTGAAATTTCACATTAAGTAAACTTGAATAAGTTTATACCACTACTACGTTTATTTTTTAATGAAAATGTGAGGATTTTCATTCAATCCTCTTTGAAAGTGGAAAATAGCCTTGAGGGCCGCAAGTATCACGTTCTCCCTCTGCCATGTCTTCTTCACAACATAAGAAGTGCATGTTGCATGCTGCGCATGCGTAAGGAGACTGTTAAACTATTTAACGAGTTTTCCACACCGTGGTTATCGACCGCAGCGGATACCATGGTACTTAAAACATAAACGGTAACTTTCACCGTGGGAAATTTTGTTAGTTATTTTACTTTAGACACACCTTTTTTTCTTTTGTAAAATTTAATTTTCTCACTTCCACCAAACTTACTTTTTATTTTTGATTTTTATTTTAAAAAAAGGAAAATGTATGTAATGCAGTTCCATGCATTCTTTAAAAACTGATCAAATAAAATAAATGATCCTGAAGCAATAGTAAATCCTTGTTCAATATATAAATTATAAAACATTTCCCATTATTTTACATTACAGAAAACAGCCCTAAGTTACAAACATTTTAACCATTTCATGCATTTTTTAAAAAGGAGATAAAATAAAACAAATGTTTCTGAGGCAAAAGTAAATATGTTGTTCAGAATAGTTAAACATTACCTTGGGTCAGCCATCTTCAGACGCTGAAAAGCTTTTTTAAAGTCTTGAATCTTCAGAATGTGAGTGAAGTGATCCTCCTACAGAGACATTTATAGTCACTTTTGCTTTGGTTTCATTTTCTTTTCTCAGCAGCACCACCCTATGTAAACATGACAAGTTTAACCTGCAGTATCCTACGGTGGCCGACAGGGACAAACAGCTGCAAACACACAGGGTATTTGCTCAAAGTGTTCTCAGTAGAGCCAGGCTTACGGTTTAAACCTGGTTTAGTTAAGCCGTCCGTGACCATGCTAGCTTTTCCTATTCCACCAAACTCTTCTCAGCTTGAAGCTCCCCGGCTGAGCTGAGCCAGCAGACAGTGTTTAGCTTAAGTAGACGTCCTCATAAGCATAGACATTATAATACGTAGACATCGCATCGACTGTTGCCGCCCACTAAAGCGGTGCGTCAACAGGGCGGCCATCTTGGACCAGTGGCAATCGCTCCTACAGTGCATTACAGCAATAGAGAAATTATGTATTTATACAATTAAAGTTGTCATAAATCGCTTAATTTTCTAGTAGTGTCAGGGCGGCTGTACACACAGATCACTTGCTGTCGATAACAAACACACACACACACACACACACCTGCAAAAAGTTTCACTCTTTCTCCCGTGAAAGAAAAAAAGATGAGTTTTAAGTTTATACATGAGATGTTTACTGTATGCAAGGGAACCATGAGAAGATTTATGACCAAAAAATAAACATGGGGGTGAAAGTAACTAGTAACTTTTACTTTGAGTACGATTTCATTGAGCTACTTTTTACTTGTACTTGAGTATTTTATGTAGGACTTACTTGTACTTGTACTTGAGTACAATTACAATCAAGTAACAGTACTTTTACTTGAGTAGATTAAATCACTGCTCTTTAGACCTCTGTATATAACCAGAGTTGTAAAGAGTACCATTCTTCAGTACTCAAGTAAATGTATAGATCCATCCATCCATCCATTTTCTTCCGCTTCATCCGGGCCCAGGTCGCGGGTCACATGGATAGTTAGCACACATAAAAAAATTGTGTAAATAAAATGTGTCAAGAAAACAAAGTGAAAATGCTCAAGAAAACCCAGAGCTGCTTTGATTTAACATTTTTAAAACTTGTCGAAATCTGGTTCATGGATATAGATTCAATATGTTACCCTTTATCAATTTAGCACTCATTAGAGATAACATTTGTAAATAAAATGTTTCAAGATTGTCCTCCAGCTTCGTGGTTGTTGGTTTGCGTCTTTTTAAATCGTGACGTCACCTTCGAAGGTCTTAAAAGTAACAAGCTTATTTTTAAAATGTAAGGAGTAGAAACTAAAAAGTACAAATATTTGTCTATAAAAAGTAAGGAAAGAGTAAAAGCAAAAAGTCACCAAAAAATAAATACTCAAGTAAAGTACAGATACCAAAAATACCTACTTAAGTACAGTGACCAATATTTGTACTCTGTATAACGAAACTAAAAGCAACATTTTGTTGTGACTGCAAAGGTCAGAAAGGAGAGACTAGAATGACTGAGAAACTTAGAGAGAAAATAAAGAGCAGCTTCATTGTTCCACTCACAATGTGAAGGCGTGTTGGAATCCAGTTTAACCAGAGCAACAGGTCGAGAGCTGAACAAAGAATTATTTCTGTTACAGATTCAGGATCTAAATTCTAGAGGAAAGAAGTGTGTTGTGGCTGAACGCATGACAAAATCCATGCTTTCTTTTTTGTATTAAAGGAGCATAGGGCATGATTTATGAAAAAAAACAAACATTCATTTTAAGTCTTTTAATGCTCATGGGTGATAAATTGCTCTAAACCAAAGAGAATGAGCCGAACACATTTCTGCCTATTGCCTTGAACAGTTTGTGAGATACATTTTGTACTGCTGTTCTGGGTCTGATTTCCCCGACGGTTCTGCAGACGTGACGTCAAATGACGCTGGTGTGGGTTCTCTACAGCTTGGAGAGGCGTTCTAATACTGGAAATAAAGAAGAATGTGAAGAAGACGACTTGGAGACTGATAGAAGACAAGCACAGTGGACTAAACTACTGTTTGGTTCCACAGATGTACGCAGAGGCATGTGTTTCTCTATCATCTCTGGCGCTCTCATCCTGCCTGTAGTGTTATCCCGCCCACTCGCAAGAGAACATAGCAGCAGCGGTCACATGGCATCAATGTAATGCAGCGTAGAGAGCTGCCTTTGGACGTAAATGGTTGTCATCTTGGGGACCTGACTGTGCATGTGCAAACACGTAAAAACGAGCAATGGGAATGGAGGCAGAGGAGAAATGTGCCTTTGGGAGGGGGCGTGGCCTCCCTCTGTTTTACAGCGGAGTGAGACTGTGCAGCTGTTCCAGGAAATAGCGCTGTTTAGTAATTTGCAGTGTTTGGAATAACGGCGTTTAAAATAACGGCATTTGTTTTTCAGTAACGTCTAACTAATTACTTTTTACACCGTTACAACGCCGTTATCGTTAGTGAACGTTCAATGCGGTGCGTTACATGTATTGATTGAATAAACTTTTATCCAAAAGCATCCCTGGCTTCTTACTCCAGCTGTAGTGAGGAGGTGGATTAAAAACAAGGTGAGAGATTATGATTGGCTAAGGCGGCTCATGTTTCATGGTAGCCAATCAGAGCCAGTGTTTTTACACATGTGCCAGCAAGAGGAGGCGGGTTAAAAACAAGGTGAGCGATTATGATAGGCTAAGGCGACGGGCCGACGCACGCACGCACAGCAGATTTGATGAAGCAGCAGAGATGGTGAACGTGGAGCAGTCTGATGAAAAGTTGTCATTTTTAAGGCGGCGATGCAAACACTACTTTAAATTAATTGTGGTCAAAGGCAAGAACGTGCATGTGAAGTGTTCATTATATCAAGGAGTGAAGACTTTGTCCAAATCCGTTGTAAGAAACTCAAATTTAATGAAGCACCTCACGACGCACACATCTAAAAAATGTGAATTCTTTGACATAGAGCAACTTTTTTTTTTTTATTTTTTAACAGTAACGCAAATAGTTACTTTCCTTGGTAATGAGTTACTTTTATTATAGAATAATTTAGTTACTAACGCAGTTACTTTTTGGAACAAGTAGTGAGTAACTATAACTAATTACTTTTTTAAAGTAACATTCCCAACACTGGTAATTTGGGCTATGAAACACACAAAATGCAGACACTTTCAAACTTATAGGTACTGTAGTTTATTGGAAATGGAAAAGTAAATAATTTATAATTATATTACATCCATCCATCCATCTTCTCCTGCTTAGACATAGTCTCTCATGACCCAAAGTTCATGACCATAGGTGAGGGTTGGAACGTAGACCGACCTGTAAATCGAGAGCTTTGCTTTTCGGCTCAACTCCCTTTTCACAATGACGGACTGGTGCAGACTCTGCATCACTGCAGACGCCGCACCAATCCGCCTGTCGATCTCTCGCTCCATCCTTCCCTCACTCGTGAACAAGACCCCGAGGTACTTGAACTCCTCCACCTGGGGCAGAACCTCATCTCCAACCCGGAGAAGGCACTCCACCTTTTTCCGGTCGAGACTCGGATTTGGAGGTGCTGATTCTCATTCCGGCCGCTTCACACTCGGCTGCGAACCGATCCAGTGAAAGTTGAAGGTCACGGTATGTTGGAGCCAACAGGACCACATCATCTGCAAAAAGCAGTGATGCAATACTGAGGCCCCCAAACCGGACCCCCTCAACGCCCTGACTGCGCCTAGAAATTCTGTCCATAAAAGTTATGAACGGAATCGGTGACAAAGGGCAGCCCTGGCGGAGTCCAACGGAAACGATTTCGACTTACCGCCGGTAATGCGGACCAGACTCTGACTCCGGTCATACAGGGAACGAACAGCTCCTATCAGGAGGTTCGATACCCCATACTCCCGGAGGACCCCCCACAGGAATCCCCGAGGGACACGGTCAAATGCCTTTTCCAGGTCCACAAAACACATGTGGACTGGTTGGGCAAATTCCCATGACCCCTCAAGGACCCTGCTGAGGGTGTAGAGCTGGTCCACAGTTCCACGGCCAGGACGAAAACCACATTGCTCCTCCTGAATCCGAGGTTCAACTATCCGGCGGACCCTCCTCTCCAGTACCCCTGAATAGACCTTACCGGGGAGGCTGAGGAGTGTGATCCCTCTATAATTGGAACACACCCTCCGGTCCCCCTTTTTAAAAAGGGGGACCACCACCCCGGTCTGCCAATCCAGAGGCACTGCCCCCGATGTCCACGCGATGTTGCAGAGTCGTGTCAGCCATGACAGCCCCACAACATCCAGGGCCTTGAGGAACTTCGGGCGGATCTCATCCACCCCCGGAGCCCTGCCACCGAGGAGCTTTTTAACCACCTCGGCAACCTCAGCCCCAGAGATAGGAGAGCCCACTCTCGGGTCCCCGGGCCCTGCTTCCTGATTGGAAGGCGTGTCGGTGGGATTGAGGAGGTCTTCGAAGTATTCCCCCCACCGATCCACAACGTCTCGAGTCGAGGTCAGCAGCGCACCATCCGCACCATACATAGTGTTGACGGTGCACTGCTTCCCCCTCCTGAGACGCTGGATAGTGGTCCAGAATCTCTTCAAAGCCGTCCGGAAGTCGTTCTCCATGGCCTCACCAAACTCCTCCCATGTCCGGGCTTTTGCCTCGGCAACCGCCGTGGCTGCACTCCGCTTGGCCCGTCGGTACCTGTCTGCTGCCTCCGGAGTCCCACAGGCCAAAAAAGCCCGGTAGGACTCCTTCTTCAGCTTGACGGCATCCCTCACCCCCGGTGTCCACCAACGGGTTCGGGTATTGCCGCCACGACAGGCATCGACTACCTTGCGGCCACAGCACCGATCAGCCGCCTCAGCAACAGAGGCACGGAACATGGCCCACTCAGACTCAATGTCCCCCGCCTCCTCCGAGACATGGTTGAAGTTTTCCCGGAGGTGGGAGTTGAAGCTCCTTCTGACGGGAGACTCTGCCAGGCGTTCCCAGCAGACCCTCACTATACGTTTGGGTCTGCCAGGTCTAACCAGCATCCTCCCCCGCCATCGGAGCCAACTCACCACCAGGTGGTGATCAGTTGACAGCTCCGCCCCTCTCTTTGGATTATATTACAATTCAAACAAATAATCAAAATATCAATTCACCCTTGGGTAGGCACTGCCTACCTTGCCTACCCTGATGTCACGTCACTGGAGATTCGCTACCTGTCCTGGTTATCGTGTGGGACTCTCTCCATCTCCTCCGTACTTTCTCTCTCACACACACGCACACGCATCAGCCGCACAAACGCACATCAGCAGCGCGCATGCACATACTCCGTCACAGGTTGTTGAGAAGTGTGTGTAGAGAAAAAACAAATTGACCTGCGGGAAATTTTTCAAACTCCCCGGAACTCTTCCGTTGTCGCAACTGTCTCTCTAATGGGCTCTGTGTGCGTTCAGCATGTACATCCAAAGTGCGCATTTGGTTATAAAGCACGGGTGAAAATATCAGCGTTTATAATGCTGTATCTGCGGAGAAACCTCGCTCTTCACGTTCAACACAGCCGTGGCCATTGGCCGCCATTAACTTCCGGGTCCCGTCCGTCCGATCTAAACAGCGAACGGTCAAACAAACATTAAAATAGAAGTTTTCAAAAGACCAAATTTCTCCAAAATAACGGATGCACACACTTGGAGTATTTGGGAGCCAAATTGAATTCATTGAATTATATATTTTGACGAACAATTTATTTTATATAGATGCCTTTGTGGAAAATATTATTTTCCAGAAGTTCCAATTGTGTAATGTCGTGACTCCCCCAGGTGATGATGTAGATCAGGGGTTTCCAATTCCGGTCCTCGAGGGCCACTATACAGCATGTTTTAGATGTTTCCCTCTTCCAACACACCTGATTCAAACGATCAACTCCTCATCCAGCTCTGCAGAAGCCTGATAACGATCCTAATCATTTGAATCAGGTGTGTTGGAAGAGGGAAACATCTAAAACATGCTGGATAGTGGCCCTCGAGGACCGGAATTGGACACCCCTGATGTAGATGGTAAAAAAGGTGTAGTGTGGAAAAAAGGTCTTTGTTGAAATTGACTTGCAAAATAATACAAAGTTTATTAAAACAAGCAGAATCAAAAAACAGGACAGAGACAGAGGCCCTGTGAGAGTACCAGGGGTCAGATCATACTCTGAGGGAAAAACAGGACAGAGGCGCCTATATCTTAGAGGATTTTCAAACATCACCTGTTAACTAAATTATCCTTAACTGGGACACAAAGGAAGGAAGCACACACATGTTTATTACGGTGGCAAAACTCCCATATATCAACGAACGAAGGCCGACGTTAGACTCGTTTACGGCATAAGCCGTAAATGGAGGAAGAGCTAGCATGTGAACAGGGAACTTTCAAGGCTCACAAGCCAATATAACATTCCAACAGCAGTGCTTCTAAGGTGACTGGAATTGATTGTGAAACCATGCGTTCAAACAGCATGATGCTAACTCCCAAATTTAAGTGAAAAGGTATATTGCATAAAATGAATATCATATGAAGCAGTCAATACACCTCAGGTCTCTTCCTTTTTCATGTTATACATGAGATGTTTACTGTATGCAAGGGAACCATGGCAAGATTTATTATCAAAAATAAACATGGGGGTGAAAGTAACTAGTAACTTTTACTTTTATTTATTTGAGCTACTTTTTACTTGAATGTGAGTATTTTATGTATGATTTACTTGTACTAGTACATGAGTACAATTTCAATCAAGTAACAGTACTTCTACTTGAGTAGGAGATATCCTTACACCTCTGTATATAACCAGAGGTGGCAAAAGTACTCGTCTTCAGTACTATTAGTAAAAGTATAGATACCTGAATAAAATCTTGTAAAAGTATTGAAGTTGCTCCCTTACTTGAGTAAAAGTAAATGCCACTAAATGTCATTAATTAAAAAATGTAAAAGTTAAACAAATGTCCCTTCAATATTAAATAAGAACGTTTTTAAACCAGCACATTCTTTATCTTTTATTTTTTTAGGAACTTGTAGAATACTGGTACATGGAAACAAGTAAATCTGTTACCCTTTATGAACACATGGATAGTTTAGCACTCATTACAAATAAAATGTGTCAAGAAAACAAAGTGAAAATGCTCAATAAAACCCAGAGCTGCTTTGATTTAACCTTTTTTAAAACTTGTAGAAAGCTGGTCCATGGAAATAGATTCAATATGTTACCCTTTATCAATTTAGCACTCATTAGAGATAACATTTGCAAATAAAATGTTTCAAGATTCTCCTCCAGCTTCGTGGTTGTTGGTTTGCGTCTTTTTAAATCGTGACGTCATCTTCGAAGATCTTAAAAGTAATAAGCTTATTTTTAAAATGTACGGAGTAGAAACTAAAAAGTACAAATATTTGTCTATAAAAAGTAAGGAAAGCGTAAAAGTAAAAAGTCACCAAAAATAAATACTCAAGTAAAGTACAGATACCAAAAATACCTACTTAACTACAGTGACAAAGTATTTGTACTCTGTATAACGAAACTAAAAGCAACATTTTGTTGTGACTGCAAAGGTCAGAAAGGAGAGACTAGAATGACTGAGAAAGTAAAGAGCAGCTTCATTGTTCCACTCACAATGTGAAGGCGTGTTGGAATCCAGTTTAACCAGAGCAACAGGTCGAGAGCTGAACAAAGAATTATTTCTGTTACAGATTCAGGATCTACATTCCAGAGGAAAGAAGTGTGTTGTGGCTGAACGCATGACAAAATCCATGCTTTCTTTTTTGTATTAAAGCAGCATAGGGCATGAATTATGAAAAATAAACAAACATTCATTTTAAGTCTTTTAATGCTAATGGGTGATAAATTGCTCTAAACCAAAGAGAATGAGCCCACACACATTTCTACCTATTGCCTTGAACAGTTTGTGAGATACATTTTGTACTGCTGTTCTGGGTCTGATTTTCCCGGGAGGTCTGCGGACGTGACTTTAAATGACGCTGATGGTGACGTCAAATGTGTTCTCTACGGCTTGGAGAGGCATCCTCATATCGGATATAAAAAAGAATGAGAAGAAGACGGTTTGGAGACTGAAAGAAGATAAGCACAGTGGACTAAACTACTGTTTGGTTCCACAGATGTACGCAGAGGCATGTGCACAGGTCTTGTAGTAAACAGTCACATGAACGGTGAGTAAATAAATAATCGTGTCACAGTTGGAGTGCGGATCGGGACGCATTTTATCATCTGAGTCTGACCCAACAATGAAAAAGTTTTTTCTTAAAAAAAATGACATATTTACATTTGTTTTAGTTTTAAGCACCAATTTTATTAACAAACAACTGTTAATGTCAACATCAGATCAGTGCACGAGTGACAAGAGAACATCAAAAACAAACAGGAGCACTGTGCATGCAAGTGACCCATCAGATCTATTTACATAATCCATGTATCAAAGATAAGGATAATCCACATTATTGTGGTCAGATAAAAGTGAGGAGCTTGAAGTTTGTTATTCATCACAGACAGTCAGACTGAGTAGCTAACTAGTTTAGCCTCTGCTAACAGAAATCCAGCACAGAAAGAATAACAATTTTACATCTCTGGATAAAAAGTCACTGTCACAGGGTTTAGACGACTTCTTGCTGTGTTTGAACGTAGTTTGAAACCTCAGCTGATGTTGTGGTTTATGTGGCGACCATTTTAACTGTCCATTGACTTCCGTTAGCGAAGCTAGTTGCTCTGGTAACAGACCCACGTGTTAGGCTGCCGTCATTTATGGTGGTAAAGTGTTACTGTGACTGTTTCTTCTGGTATTGTGAATTCGCCAGATTTCCTTCAACGTTCTCAGACGGCTCTTCATTTGTTGGATCCTTTATCTTCATGTTCATGTAAAACGGTGTACTCAGTGCTGCTTCTTTATTCTCTGCCGCCGGAAGACCTTCAGCCAGAGAGTCATGGATCTTCTGCCATGACCCCATCACAGACCTCCACAGTGCTACTCTCTCACTGATGAACTGTGCGGCTTCACTCTGTCTGCCTTTAGCAAGACTGATGCTGTCTTTGCAGATAATGAAGATATCCAAACCAACAAAGAGAGCATTGACTGCAATGAGACCAACCCGAACTGATTTAGTGAGAGCCAAGGAGGATTTAGCTGCTACTTGACCAATGTCAGGGACACTTGTCACAACCTCTTGGGTCTTCAACAGTCTGACACCAGCAGCTAAATCAACAACTGAATCAATGCTCTTTGCGACCCCACCGCCAGTGCAAACCGCCCTTCCCACCCCTACGGCAACTTCTACCTGAGCAGCTTTCAGCCTCTCTGCCATCTGACTGCTCACCTGATCTACACAATCCTGGAGGCTCTGAACATCTTCCATAAAGTCCTGGAAGAGTTCCCTTGCTTTCTTCGTCTGTGCAGAATTGACTCCAATTTCTGTGCAGGTTGTGACGGCACTGTTGACACCACCGGTGATGACCAACCCAAGCCCAGTCATTATCAGCACTAGAGAGGCTCCAGCAGTGACCGGTATCAATGCCGAGCCAACAATGGATGCCACACCTCCAACCAAACCCACTGAGCTTCCTGCCACACTCGAGATTTTTGCACCAGTGTGCATCCTGCTCAGCTGAACGGCGGTCTCCTCCAACTGCTGCAGAAACTCCAGCATTCTGGGCTGTCGCTCGGTAAACTCTTTGACAAAGTGCTGGCCCGGTTCTTGCTGGAACAAGAAGGCCATCCGGATGTGTTGGTCCATCCTGAGAGGGGACAAAAGAAAGCATGAATGAATGAACTTTACCATTGTACCATTGTTAGAAGTGGATGTGGAAGACAAAAGAGGTGGTGGGGGACTACAAGAAGAACCTGCAGTCCAAGGAACCACGTTCCCTGTTACTATTGTAAGGTTTTTTCTTTCTACCTTCATTCTGGATCTTTTAATTGAGCAGCTTTGAAGACACATGACAAGAGTAATACTATTTCTCAGTGTAACTTATTCTAAGTTATAATCATAAGTACAATTGTAGCAGCAGTTCTGCAGCCAGCTCACAAGTTGTAGCAGAAGACAACTCAATACAATCTTTGGAAGTTCTACATTTACCCTCTTGGGTTGGATCATCACCCCTGAACACAGAATGGGGAGGCTGACATAATGACAGTTCAGCCCTACTATGTGGCTGGCCTATTGTGTGAGGCAACAAGGACCCTCGTAAAGACAGGTAACAAAACATTAAAGAATTTTCATCTCATCACGATACAATTAACATCTGATATGAGGCTTGTCTTGTGGCCTCTAAGAAATATCTTTCACCATCCAGGGTGAGGAAGTGGACATTGTGAATTATTACAAGCACCTTGGGCTCCACTTTAACAATAAACTGGACTGGACCCTCAACCTGGATGTTCTTTGCAAGAAGAGCCAGAGTAGGATGTTTTTCCTGAGGAGACTGAGGTTGTTTACTGTCTGCAGAAAGCCCCTCAAGTACTTCTACCAGTCCTTGGTGGCCCGTATACTTTTGTGGGCTGTCTGAGCTAAAGACTAGTGAGACCTTCAGTCTGAATCTTGACCTGGACAACCTGGAGAAGAGGCTGACAAAAAGGGTAATGGACAAAATACGTGCAATGTTGGACAATCTCTCTCACCCTCTGCATGATGAGTTGTGACTGATAAGCAGCTTGTTTCATCAGCAAATTATTCTACCCAGGAGCAGGACTAAATGATTCAAATGGGATCTCTGCAAACCTCCACAACTCCCTCAAACATCTCCTTAAGCTGACAAAACCTGTACCATTTCTTTGTTGCTTACGTTCCTCCTATTACAATCTCACACCAGGTTTTTTGTTTAAACCCACCTGATCTCATCCAGCATATTTATGTGATCGAGCATCTTCTGAATGTAATCCTTTGACAAACCCTTTGAAACGTTGACCTGAATTTTGTGCGTTTTCTTCAGGATGAAGTCACATAAGCAGCTGTGGGATACAAAGTCAACCTTTTTCAGGAGATGTTTCAGATTACTCAACATTTCTAAGTGGTTTTAAGAGTTTCTTTACCTTTTCTCAAGCTTCTCACATATGGTTTTTATGGTTTGGATGTACTCGTCCAGCCTATATGCTAATACTTCCATATTTTTAAGTTTAGGCAGGAAGAACTCTTCATTGTCATTCTTAAACTTCAGCAGCAGAGGACTGATGGAAGCTGTAGCTAGGAGAACAACTTGAAGGTCGCTGAGAGTGACATCTACAGGCAGGCATAGCATCTCATTCTCCATGAACACGTGCAGCGAGGTGACTGCCAGCTTCTCTACAGCATCCAGGAAGCAGCCGAGCTTATTCAGACCTTCCAGTGTGTCCCTCAGCACCTCAGCGAGTTCCTTTTCCAGCTTTGCGTACTGGTTCACTACAGAAGCCGCTGGGGTGAACATGTTCTTCACGTCTTTTAGAAAAGCTTGACCTTTGTTCTTTGCATTGGTCACTTTGGTGATTTGGTCCATCCTGTCCTTGATGTCCATTATAAAGTTTAACTCCATCTCTCTACATAACCTCCATTTAGAGGAATTTTTACAGAAGCTCATCACTGTGACGATGTAGGTAAGGGTATGGGTGGTGTAGCGGCACAAAGCGTTCTGAAGTTTCTTCCTGTAAAACAAATATATACTTTAATTTTTACTTTGTTTTAGATATCTGAGTAGATTAAATGACCTACCTGTGGCAAGCTGTTTTAACATTTAATATCTATGCTTGATATTGGTTAGAAGTATTTGCAGTTTAATTTTGCCACGTCAAAACGAACCTTGCATATATCTGCCAAGTTATTCCGCAAGGGGGAATCCACGTCACATTTCCTGTTCATGACTACAAGGTACGTCATTATAGATATCTTAAAGGTAATTTTACCTTGTCAAAATGTAATTAGGTTCTCTGTGATTACAGAAAATGGATGGAAAACCCTGAATTCACTTTATCAAAGGTAAAAAGAAATTGGAACTGTTCTATCAGGTTCCATTATAACAGAAATATCTTGAGTTGATTTCTTGACCTGGAGTTTTCATTTGACGGAATGATCTCATAGTGAACTAATTATTACCCAAAATCATGGACATGTTTTCATCGCGTTACAGGCAAAGGAAAAAAGCATGTATGATTCTTTTAAAGGGACGTGCTGTCTATTTACACTTCTGACTTACAAATACTGTCTAAATATGTCTATCCAGAATTACCATCACATATATCTACAACTTCATTTTTTACTTATCAAAGTAATTGTTCGTGATATCTCAAACGTCGTTCATCTTTGTTTCATTGGGGTCGATGAGATATGTCATTACAGATATCTCAAATGCAGTGTTGGGAACGTTACTTTGAAAAAGTAACTAGTTATAGTTACTCACTACTTGTTCCAAAAAGTAACTGAGTTAGTAATTGAATTACCCTATAATGAAAGTAACTCATTACCAAGGAAAGTAACTATTTTTTGTGACTGTAAAAAAAAAAAAAAGTTTCTATATGTCAAATAATTCAGATTTTTTAGATGTGTATGTTGTGAGGCACTTCATTAAATTTGAGTTGCTTACAACGGATGTGGACAAAGTCTTCACACCTGGATATAATGAACACTTCACATGTACGTTCTTGTTTTTGACCACAATTAATTTAAAGTAGTGTTTGTATCGCCACCTTAAAAATACCAACTTCTCATCAGACTGCTCCACGCTCGCCATCTCTGCTGCTTCATCAGATCTGTAGTGGTTGTGTGTGTGGGCTGGCACATGTGTATAAACACTGGCTCTGATTGGGTACCATGAAACATGACGCCGCTTCCTCACTACAGTTGCGTATGAAGCCAGGGATGCTTTCGGATCACAGTTTATTCAGTCATTGCATGTAACGCACCGTATTTAACCTTCAGTAACGTTAACGGCGTTTTAACGGTGTAAAAAGTCATTAAATTACCCCGTTACTTAAAAAAAAACGGCGTTACCTAACAATATTTTAAACGCCGTTATTCCAAACACTGCTCAAATGTCATTTTGCCGAGAAAGAAAATTCAAGATATCAATCATGTTATTTTGCTTAGTCAAAATTGTAATTTTGTTTATCTAACACAATATAGATTTCTTTAATGAAGGGAGTTAAAAAACTTGAACCGAACATTTTGACATGACATAGATATTGTGAACTTTCAATCTGTCTAATTAAAATTACTTTTGAGATATCATACAAAACCAGTATTGTTGCCTTAAGTATTGGCTGATACAGATATCAATACAATATCAGTACAGATTATATATAATTTTATGACTTATTTTGTAATGTGGAATGTAAGAAAAGGCTTGATTAAGTGATTTTACTCAGAGAACAACAGTCAGCAACAGTAGGCATGAGAAAAACTGACCCGTTTATTATCAACCAATGGGTTACAATAATATACATTTTAACTTTCTATAACAATATCCTACAATTGAATAATATATTTCTAAAAAATAATTACAACCTCAACAAATCCAACAAAAACAATGTATAAATCTGAGTTTTTAGATGCAGAGCGATATGATCCTTTTTGATTCGCTTTTTTTCTTTTTTTGTTGTTGCTGATCTCGGCTCCAATATCTGGCATCTTTTCTGTTTTCACTGGCAAATAAGTTGTGTTATTGTAATTTACACACACTTTTTTTTCTTTTGTTTCACCAAACCTTCCTTTTACTTTAGATTAAAAAAAAAAAAACGTCATGCAGTTAAATGTGTTTTTAAATAAATAAATAAATAAATAAATTTTAAATAAAATAAATTATCCTGTAGCAAAAGTAAATCCTTTGTTCAATATTTGTTGACAACATTTTCACTATTTTGCATTACAGAAAACAGCCCATAGTACGGTTTTTAATTTAAAATATCAGTAATGTTATTTGGGTTCGTTCGCACTAATTTTGAGTTTTGATATCTGCACAATACATTTAATCAAAATTACATGATGTTTTTGTTTTCATATTTGCTTGTTTTTAATAAATGTAACTTTGCTAAGGGACTACGATATATAACCCATTCAGAAACACTTCCAAATCTAATTTTTACACTTTCAATTTATACCATGATATGGAATTTTAGGTCATATCACCCAGCCGTAAGTTACACAAATTTTAACCTTAAACAAGAATATTTTGAAAGTCAAAAAAAAAAAAAAAAAAAAAAAAAATAAAATGACCCTGAAAAATAACCTTAATAAATTCAATAAAAACAATACATAAATCTGAGTTTTTAGATGCAGGCCGACATGATCCAAATCGCTTTTATTTTATTTTTTGCGTATATCAGACCAATTTAAATTGTTAGTTATTTTAATTTACATAGGCCTTTCTTTTCTTTTGTTAAACTTAATTTTCTCACTTTCACCAAACTTACTTTTAATTTTTTATTTTTAAAAAAGAGAAAAATGTATGTAATGCAGTTCCATGTATTTAGAAATAGATGAAATAGAATAAATTATCCTGAAGCAATAGTAAATTCTTTGTCCAGTATTTGTTGACAACATTTTCTACTATTCTGCATTACAGAAAACAGCCTTAAGTTACATACATTTTAACCTTAAACAAGAATATTTTGAAATTAAATAAAATAAATTGAAAATAAATGGGAGGACCCTTAAAAATAACCTAAAAAAAAAATCAAATGAAAACAATTCATAAATCTGAGATTTTAAATGCAGGCCGATATGATCTGATTCACTTAATATTATTATTATTATTATTAATAATAATTTTTTTTGCGTATATCGGACCAAAATCATATTGGGAGATTTTAAATTGTTAGTTATTGTAATTTACGCACACCTTTTTCTTTCTTTTGTTAAACTTGATTTTCTCACGTTCACTAAACTTAGTTTTTATTTTGGATTTTTTTAAAAAGAGAAAATGTATGTAATGCAGTTCCATTCATCATTCTTAATAAAGGAGATTAAATAAAATAAATGTTTCTGTGGCAAAAGTAAATCTTTTGTTCAGAATAGTTAAACATTACCTTGGGTCAGCCATCTTCAGACACTGAAAAACTTTTTCAAAGTCTTGAATCTTCAGAATGTGAGTGAAATGATCCTCCTACAGAGACATTTATAGTCACTTTAGCTTCGGTTTCATTTTCCTTTCTCAGCAGCACCAAATAAGGGAAATTTTCTGGGGCCCACTACGATTTGTCCCACCCGCCCAACCAAGCTCCAGTATCCCTTATATTTTAATATAGATGTACAAGAAATCTAAAATACCCACTTGTCAACCACTTACTAAATACAATTATGTGATTAGAATCTGGTAGGTCGACCTTTATTAACACTGAAATGCTGTGAACGTTCCTACTAGGGCTGGTGATATGAACCAAAACTCATATCTCAATATATTTTCTCAAAATGTTGAAATATGATATAAATCTAGATAATTTTATCAAATAAAGTCTGACCAGAAAAACAATTCTGGGTTAAATTTGCTGATGCAAAATGCTACACACGCCCATTTATTAACAAACAGCTGATCAATATGTGTCACTCATTAATCATCAAACTGAGCTTTACATGTTGTTCTGAGAAGTAAAAGCAGTGACTCTTAAAACTAGTATTTTGTTTCATGTGATATATGAAATATTATAGTTTTCTATATAAAAGTATAAAATACAAAACTCGATGCATATTGAATCTCGATATATCGCCCAGCCCTAATTCCTAAATTATAAAACAGCCTAAATAAAAACATAAATGTGTATATGAAGCACATGTTTTTATTTAATATACTTACAGTTTATATACAAGTCAACATGTTGAATATTTACTGTTAATTTAACGTTGCTTGTCTTTAAGTTAGACATTAACATTTTATTCTATTATATATTTTATTATAATTTCTCATGATCACTCATGTGGTTCTCTGGTATTCACTAATGACTTATTAGACACATTTATTACAGACTTTACATTCTTTAACACTTTATAAACAGTGTATATTTGTGGAGCTTGTGATTGGCTGATTTTTCATGGTGACTTATGTGGTTCCTTCCGCTGTGGTAGACGTTAAAATCTCAGTTATTAATCTAACAGAACATGTAACTGTGTCACATTCTGCTGCTCTTCAGGACGATGAACTCTGTCACATTTCACAACGTATTTACACCAGTTCTTTGTTTTTTTTACCGCTGGAACGTCTTCATTCATCATTTCTTTTCTGAGTTGTTTCCGGGTTTGTTGCTGCTGTCGGCACTAATCTCACGAGAACTGACACTCAGGCCATTTCAGATGTCAGTTCTCGCGAGGCTAGTGACGGCGTTCAGTTTAGGAAGGCATCTTTTAATTATTATTACATTAAAACATGGGATGTTTACGGGAAAATACTAATATGGGAAGATGGCGGAAAAGAGATGTAAAATACGGGAGTTTCCCGGCCAAAACGGGATACTTGACAGGTATGACCCTATGGAAACTTGATGTTTAACTTGCAGTATCCTACGGTGGCCGACAGGGACAAACAGCTGCAAACACAGGAATGCTGCAAAACACACAAAACAAATGCAAAAATAGTAAAACAATGCAAATGCCAAAAAACACACAAACCCAAAAAACAACTGCAAATTTTTTAAGTGTGTGTTTATGTTCACCTAGCTGTGTATGTATCAGGGTTGGGGGTCAATTATATTTTCAATTACCCATGTTCAATTACAATTACAATGACCAGCAGTTTTTCCAGTCACAATAAAATTACAATTTTTTTTCATCCTCAGAAAGTCAACTACGTTCTCAATTACTAAAATTCAAATACAATAACTGAGCCTGAAATAAATTACCTAATAAAAGTTAACCTTGGTCTTGTGTTAGCTTTCTGTTAGCATCTCTTATGATAACAGGCCCTAAATCAGCTGTAAAATACACTAAAATCAAATATCTGTCAGTTATGGTTAAGGTTAACACAAGGGTGAACATCTATCAGGACAGGACAGGGCTGCTTGTCTTTAAAGTACAGGACATTAAAGTCAGAGTAAGTTAACTTCCTCCCTTTCTCGTTCCGCTCAGAGGTGTTAAACTGTCACACCTCAAAACTCGCTGTGCAAGGAAACTTAGCTGAGATGAGCTTAGCTCAGGCCCTCTGAGGAAGCTCTACTCAGACTGATCTGTCTAAATGTGACTATTGTGGTTACAGTTTTTTTCAATAGCTAACAAGCGCTTACCCATACTTCAGATACTTTTCCTAAACTCTTAACACAGACTCCCACCTACAAAACACAATTGGCCAAATGGATAATTTTCTTCTCAAAAACACATTTTATTAAATATAAACTAACTCTTCATTTCAAAGTAGAACACATCTTTCTCTGCACACACTAACTTTACCTAAACACTGTAAATCTGACTCATAATGAAATTATCCTGTCAAAGAATAACACTTGGTTTCACTTGACAAGGTGCATACAGTCAATCAATGTCCACATGTAATGTTCACATTCAAAAGCATTGCAGTAAAAAGCAAATCATTTTTTTTTGTTCCTTTACTGCTTACTGCAGGAAGTACAGTAGAAATACTATTTACAATATGATAGAGCAGCAAAGGTTTTACAGTATTGCTTATGGTCATGTGGCTGATGGTGTGTGGTTGTTTCACTGGGTGCTGAACATTTCAAGCTGCATTTTGGATTGCAGCAGTTCATGTATGGTACTGCAACAAATAATAAACATAAAGCGGCCTGATTTTATCATGAATTTACAACATTAGTACAGTACCCATCGGAAGTATGTATTCATATAGTGGGAGCTTAAGTAGAGTTGTCAATTATGGCCAAATGAGTATGTGTTTGAAGGTTGGATGTACAAAGAGGTGTACATAGTCTGTTGTGTTATAAAGGGTTTATTTGCGGGTGCAAAGTAAAATAGCGTGTGCGATTTCCCTGGTTTAATTCAATGACAGATGTAGTTGATAAATGTGTTTGCTGTAGTTTTTACTCATTTTTCTATATTTTTTTGTTTGGTGTATTTTTCTGTAATGTATGTTTTTTGGAGTCATTATGTGTGTTTTTGTATCTTTCAATTGTCTTTTTGTGCATTTTTTGTATAATTATTGTTTTTTGTTGCCGTTGTGTGATTTTGTGTATTTTTGTATCTTTTTAGTGTAGTTTTGTGCATTTTTGTTGTCATTTTGTGTATTTTTTGTATACATATTTAGTTTTGTGTATTTTGAGTTATTTTAATATTTTTGTTGTCGTTTGGTGTGTGCGTGTGATTGTGTGTGTGAATGGCTACTCCGTGGCTCACACACACACGTGCTTTAGCCGTGTACATGTACGCACATCAGTGACTCACATCAGGCCCTATCAGTGAGACTTGAGAGCTTTGCTAGTTTATCAGTGAGCGGCTGCTCAGACGCCCCTCCCCCTCTCCGTTCTAAACTATCTCACACACTCTTTTTTGTACCTGTAATTAGTTGGTGCATTGTTGATTGATTCTCTATATTGTTTCATAAAATAGTAACGTATCAGCAACTTTAGTCAAGTGTGTTTGTATTGAATGTTAAAACCTTACAATACATTTCATGAACAATGTGCAACACATGTTTCCTTTTGTATCCCATTAGAGGATCTAAATAATGTTTTTTTTTTAAACAGAAATGAGTAAAAAGTCAGCAGATGAATTCATTTACTAAATGAAGTTTTAAAATAAATTACATTACAGTAAACGTCTGTTTCGTGACAAATGCCACAGTCATGGGTTTCAAACACACTTCGTGGATGTGCAGGGGTGTGCCGATATGTAGGCGTTCAAGGTTGTGGTTAATGTTGTGTTTCTGCAGGCTGCGCTTTCACCACATCCTGAATTCTGCTGTTATTGCTTAATTCTCTGCATGTATGTACCTGTTAGTTGTTAACAACTGCTTTGACCTTCTTTGTAAAATGAGTAAATTGCACACAGCAGTCATTGTAGAAGTGGAACATCTAGATATACTGTATACTAAGAACCTGTTTTATAGTTCTAATTTTTAATTATTTATTTGTTTATTCAATGATAAACGTGTTGATACTGAAGCTAAAATATGTGAGCAGCACAAACAGAAAAATGTAAACCTGTCAATGATTAAGAGGATCAAAATGCAACTGTTGTATCTTGTGGTGTGGAGGGTGATAACAAAAAGGTGGTGTAAAATAAGTCTTTGGGACGACTGAGTTGCAAATAATATGACATTTATTATACAATCAAAGTCCTGAACAGGTTAAAAATGATCTGCTGAGAGCTGTGGCCAGATCAATGCAAATTCTGAGGCTGGTCAGGGAAGGCAAACGCATTAAATGCTTCAGAGGTTTGTCATCCAACAGATGGTTATAATCTTTAACATTAGCTCATCACCAAATAAGGGATCTTCTGCTTTGGTAAAAAGTTTGGAGAAAAACTGTCAATCAAATAGAAACTTGGACAGAAATACAAGGCTGTCTGGTACTGGTGGATACAGTGTATAAACTTGAAGAATACACGTCATACATCTGGTATCTTATTTACAGAATCATCTCCACACTAAAGATCTTCCTTATAGGTGTCGCATACACAGGCTGAATAAACATCATTAGACACTCATATGCATCTGGCTAGAGTCAATTCTTTGTTCAAAAAGAGTATAAACCTTTAATAAGCACAATACAAGAGGAACATAATACACCACACAACAAAAGCCATGTAACTTATTAAACAAGAGATTTCGACTAAATGTGACGCTTTATTATAATAATACATAATACAGTATATATACTATAATTGTTAACTACATATGTGTAGAACTGTACATCGAACTGCAACATGGTTCCCAAGTTTTGCATTAAATTATAATTGACAATTTTTATAGAATTTTCATGACATTACAATTTAATTACAATTACGACAACAGTTTTTTTTTGAAAATTACAATTATAATTACACATTAATTGTAATTAATTATCAATTAAAATTACAATTTATTTATTCAGTTTATTTCCGACATGGCTGCATTCACAGAAGTTTTGTTATTCTTTTTTTTTTGTACATGCCGAAAAAGGAGACGAGAGAAGCTGTTTGCTTATCCACGTCCCATCCCCTGTTTTGTACACAGAAAATGTATATGTTTATGTGCATATATATCTTATTTTTTCCTTATGGGGCACATGCGAAAATCAACAGCAATTTTTTGCAACATTTAGCAACAAAGAACGTTTTAAAAATGTATGTGAAGACATATTTGAGAAATTTAAGGTATTTTTTTTTCTTTCGTAAAAATATATAGTCTATGTTAAATCTAAATGTTAAATATTAAATATAAATGTTAAATCTAATAGCTAAATGATAAATGTTGAATTCAAATCTAAATGTTCAATCTAAATTTAAATGTTGAATGCAAATTTGAAACCTTAAATCTACATGTCATGAGTGAAACTAAATATTTACCTCATATGCTAATTTACCGGAATGAGCTTTTATTTTGGTACTCCCGGAGAATTTGCATATTAGCTAAATACTTCGTTTCACCTGTGACATTTAGATTTAACATTTAACATTTACTTTTTAGATTTAGATTCAATATTTAGATTCAATAGTTAGATTTAGATTCAACAGTTAGATTTAACATTGACAAATTTTTACGAGAAAAGATATATCACACATTTCATAAATATTGCTGTAAATGTGGTCAAAAGTAAAATAAAAAAAATGCACACATGCTTTTTAATAAACATATTTTATTGCTACATGTTGCAAAAAGTTGCTGTTCATATTTAGCTAATATGCAAATTCACCGGAATGAGCTTTTTGGTACTCCCGGTGAATTTGCATATTAGGTAAATATTTAGTTTCACCTTTGACATTTAGATTTAACATTAAATATTTAACATTTAACTTTGACATTTAAATTTGACATTTAAATTTATATTTAATATTTAACATTTAGATTTAACATTTAGATTTATATTTAATATTTAACATTTAGATTTATATTTAATATTTAACATTTAGATTTAAAATTGAGATTATATTTTTACGAGAAACAAAATATCACAAATTTCACAAATATTGCTGTAAATCTGGTCAGAAGTAACATTAAAAAATTCACATTTTTTTCAACGTGTTTTTGTTTTGCTAAATGTTGCCAAAAGTTGATGTTTATTTTAACATGCTTAACTTTACAATCGGCGCCTCATATTTCTTCAGCCAAAACTCACAAAGACACTTTAACAGAAATGTCCCATTATTTATTTATTTATTGTTTACAAACAGCCAGCAGAGCTGAAGTCAGCAAACAATGTGAACGTTTTAAATCCAAAAACCAACAATGACTCATTAAAGTATTCATTTATTTAACAAAAAACACATTCAGGAAATTAAAGCTATAGATGTATCATAAATGCACACATTTTTTTAATACGTGTACAGCCAAATAAATCAATTGGTTTGATTCTCGCTCAATAAAAATGAAAAATAGCACAAAATCACAACAAAAAGAATATTCAATATTTTTCCAATGCCAGGCTGTCTTTGCAATGTTTTACCTGTGATTTTGTCAATACTGTTGATTAGTGTTGTGGTGGTCAAGACCGGTCTTGGTCTCGAGACCAAATTTTAAAGGTCTCGGTCTCGTCTCGGACTCTGAAGCATTTTGACTCGGTCTTTTCTCGGACTCGGGATTTTCCGTCAAGACCGTTAGAGACCAGCACTAATTCCTGCTATTTTTAAACTTTTTTATAATGTGATAATAACACGGAGAAGAACGGGATAAAACAATCCTTCATTCATTATTTAATCCACCCTGTATAATGACCACAACCTTCCTTAATGTGACTGAGTGACGTGTGTGACACACTCAAACGTGTGTGGCTACGGTGTCAGTTTGGACCGCGGAGCGCAAGGGAGATATGAACTAATCACCGGTAAAAATCCCAGTAAAACACCAGAAAACAATCACCATGAATAAATATTATCTCCCTGGTAAAGACAGTAGCTCTAACAACTGGTAAAATAATAAACTGATGATATTACAGCCTGTGAAGGCTGGATAGGGGACGCACTTACTCTGCTTCTGGGTCCTAGTGCCTGCCGAGCAATGAAGCCTGTTCTGTTTACCGTGTGTACTGAGGTCTGTGTGTGTTTAATAAGTCTGTGTGTGTTTAATAAGTCTGTGTGTGTCCGTGTGAAAGTCTGCATGTTTATGCATCTGTCCATCCACTCTTTTCATTATATCCATGTCTTTTAAGGCTTTATTACATAATATCGGCTGTAGTCCGGGCCGCCGCCATCTTGGTTTATGTCGTCACCAGCGCGTCATCGCTGCAGAGTTGCACTAGCCCAGAATGACTCAAATAACTGTAAAGAGGTCTTATATTAATCTATTATATTTTTAAAGTGGTGTTTTTTTTGTGTCTTTAGACTCCAATTACATTTATGTATATAATATGTTCCCCACAATATTATAGTTTCTGTTTCCACTGTATCCAGAATAATAATAATAATTCTCAACAAGAACTATTGATTGATTTGTCACATGACTGTTCCAGTGTTTGTTTTATTTAGTTTCACATCTACCTGTAGCTCTATGTTTTTTACACTGATGACAACTTGTTTGTAGTTTTATTTCAGGAAGTTTCACTTTTACAGTTACAGCTGGAAACCTTTGTTAATTGAATATTCTAGTTATATTACAGTAATCAAATTAAACTATATCAACTAAGTGAATTAATAAAAATAACCTGTGTAAAGGCTTTTTCAAACTAAAAAATTATCTTGTGAAATCTGTGACCTGTTGACCTGCACAACTGAAAGAATCAGAATCAAGAATCATTATTTCTTGGCAGAAATGCTTTTAAAGACTTGCTGTACATTCAGCTGACATAAAAATCTTGTTTTCAAATATGTAGAATAATTGTGAATTTATCAGTAGCAGTAGTAGTTTTAATATTTTAGTTAATTTTTTGCAGGCACCTTTTTTGTCCGTCAAATGTATTTAAAATAAACTAAAATTAAAGAGAGAATGTTATTTAACTGTTGAACCTTGCCATCATTTTATTTATTTATATATTTTTTTAAATTAAAAAAAAATGTTTATGGTCTTGACTCAGTCTCGGCTCCTGAAAGTCTTGATCTTGTCTTGGTCTCGGTGCATTCTGGTCTCGGGCAAGTCTTGGTCTCGGATAGTGCGGTCTTGAACACAACACTACTGTTGATCAATGCCAGTCATTTCTAATAAGGATAGGTGATGCTATCGGCCGTTATTTGCCATAAAATATAATATCCGTCGACATATCAATCACTTTTCCCACCAATATTTAAAAAAACAATATGTGCTGTTGTTTGTTTAAAACAGATATGTCACTTTTACTATTACTTAACTGGAATAAGAATTCTTATTTTGCACAGATCATGTTTGTTTGTGGAATA
Organism: Gouania willdenowi; assembly: GCF_900634775.1. Taxonomy (NCBI): domain Eukaryota; kingdom Metazoa; phylum Chordata; class Actinopteri; order Blenniiformes; family Gobiesocidae; genus Gouania; species Gouania willdenowi. Next base: position 30,713,516 of record NC_041051.1, on the reverse strand, counting down.
CATCTAGCAGGACATCACATTAAAAGTAGGATGAACCTGTAATTTCATAGCAGATACTGTATATATATGTCATGCACAAAAAGTACCCAACCCTCAGAGATTTACAATTGCAGTGATCGTCAAATAACAAAAAAAAAGCAAAATCATGTAAATGGCTTTCTTCTGGTATTGTGAATTTGCCAGATTTCCTTCAACATTCTCAGACGGCTCTTCATTTGTTGGATCCTTTATCTTCATGCTCATGTAAAACGGTGTATTCAGGACTGCTTCTTTCTTCTCTGCCGCTGGAAGACCTTTAGTCAGAGACTTGTGGATCTTCTGCCATGACCCCATCACAGACCTCCACAGTGCTACTCTCTCACTGATGAGCTGTGCGGCTTCACTCTGGCTTCCTTTAGCAAGACTGATGCTGTCTTTACAGATAATGAAAATATCCAAACCAACAAAGAGAGCATTGACTGCAAAGAGACCGACCCGAGCTGATTTGGTCAGAGCCAAGGAAGATTTAGCTGCTACTTGACCAATGTCAGGGACATCTGAAGCCATCCTTGATATGCTTTGCCCTAATTTACCCTCCTGAGCCACAGCTTTACCAACACTTGACACAACCTCTTTGGTCTTTAACAGTCTGACACCAGCAGCTAAATCAATGCTCTTTGCGACTGTACGGCCAGTGCAAGCTACCTTTTCCCTCCCTACAGCATCTTCCAACTGAGCAACGTTCAGCCTCTCTACAATCTGATTGCTCACCTGATCCACACAATCCTGGAGGCTCTGAACATCTTCCATGAAATTCTGGAAGAATTCCCCAGCTTTCTTGTTCTGTGTCTTATTGACTCCGATCTCTGTGGCGATTGTGACGGCACTGTTGACACCACTGGCGATGCCCAACCCAACCCCAGTCATCGTTAGCGCTAGAGAGGCTCCAAAAGTGACCGGTATCAATGCCAAGCCAACGATAGACATCACACCTCCAACCAAACCCACTGAGCTTCCTGCCACACTAGAGATTTTTGCCCCAGTGTGCATCCTGCTCAGCTGAACAGCGGTCTCCTCCAACTGCTGCAGAAACTCCAGCATTCTGGGCTGTCGCTCGGTAAACTCTTTGACAAAGTCCTGGCCGGTTTCTGGCTGGAACAAGAAGACCATCCGGAAGTCTTGGTCCTTCCTGAGAGGGGACAAAAGAAAACATGAATGAATTAACTTTAGGTTCAGTACCATCGTTGGAAGTGGATGTTAGAAGACAAAGGAGGTGGTGGTGGGCTAGAAGAGGAACCTGTAGTCCAAGGAACCACCTTTCCCTGTTACCACAACTCCCTCAAAACATCTCCTTAAGCTGACAGAACCTGTGTCACTTCTTTCCTGCTTACGTTCCTCCTAACAATCTCACACCAGGTTTTTTGTTTAAACCCACCTGATCTCATCCAGCAGATTTATGTGATCGAGCATCTTCTGAATGTCATCCTTTGACAAACCCTTGTGAACGTTGACCTTAATGTTGTTGGTTTTCTTTAGGCTGAAGTGACATGAGCAGCTGTGGGATACAAAGTCAACCTTTTTTAGGAGATGTTTCAGATTACTCAACAATACTAAGTGGTTTTAAGAGTTTCTTTACCTTTTCTCAAGCTTCTCACATAAGATTTTGGTGGTTTGGATGTACTTATCCAGCCTACATGTTAAGAATTCCATATTTTTAAGTTTAGGCAGGAAGAACTCCTCATTGTCATTCTTAAACTCCAGCAGCAGAGGGCTGATGAAAGCTGTAGCTAGGAGAACAACTTGAAGGTCGTCGAGAGTGATGTCTTCAGGCAGGCATAGCATCTCATTCTCCATGAACACATGCGGTGAGGTGACCGCGAGCTTCTCCACAGCATCCACAAAGCAGTCGAGCTTATTCAGACCATCCAGTGTGTCCCTCAGCACATCAGTGAGTTCCTTTTCCAGCTTTGCGTACTGGTTCACTATAGAAGCCGCTGGGGTGAACATGTTCTTCATGTGTTTTAGAAAAACTTGACCTTTGTTCTTCGCATCGGTCACTTTGGTGATTTGGTCCGTCCTGTCCTTGATGCCCATCATCAAGTTTAACTCCGTCTCTCTCCAGAGCATCCATTTAGAGGAATTTTCACAGAAGCTTTTCACTGTGAGGATGTAGCTGAGGGTATCCGTGGTGTAGCTGCACAGAGCGTTCTGAAGTTTCTTCCTGTAAGACAAAAAAAGACATTTTTACTTTGTTTTAAATAACTGAGCAGACGAAATGACCTACCTGTGGCAAGCTGTTTCAACATTTAATATCTATGCTTGATATTGGTTAGAAGTATTTGCAGTTTAATTCTGCCCCGTCAAAACGAACCTTGCATATATTTGTGGGAATCCACCTCACATTTCCCGTACATGACTACAAGGTACGTCATGACAGATATCACAAAGGTAATTTTGCCTTGTCAAAATGTAATTACGGCTATAGGTACTCTGATTCTCTGTGATCACGGAAAACAGATGGAAAACCCTGAATTCACGTTCTCAAAAGGTAAAACGAAATCGGAACTGTTCTACCAGGTTCCATTATAACAGAAATATCTTGACTTGATTTCTTGTCCTGGAGTTTGACAAAATGACATCATAGAAATCTTTAAATTGGGTAATGGACATGTTTTCATCTCCACAGGCAAAGAAAAAAAGCACTGACACTTCTTTTAAAGGGATGTGCTGTCTATTCACACTTCTGATATACATGTAACGTTGCACAATGCAGGATTCTCGCCAGCGCTGTTGAGTGTTTTTTAATCGGTACCTTGGTAATAATTATTGCACACTTGAACACAGAAGGGACTTACAGGTGGACATGGGTTGTTTTGATTCTTTTTTTAATCTGCATAACTGAGAAACACATACATCAGCCACACCGTCTATATTCCACCATCTATATTCCAAGATGCTCAGGTCCCACTGCGCGTCAGTGTCTGTGAGTATTTATTAGAGAAGGAGGACTTATACCAAGTATGAGTAACTCTTTAACTCCATTCATCATCACCTTCACCAATTCAACAAATAACGTTTGGCTTTAAAGTAAGGCTGGAACAAAAAATTAAAAACAACAACAAAAAGGCAACTTTAGCTTTACTTCACTAAACTCAGAGAGTTATACATTTCAAAATGTTCTGCACCAGTGGCGCTCACTCACAAACAAACAATATAGATAGATATCTTTAATGAATGGAGTTGAAGAACTTAAACTGAAGTTTTGACATGACATTATAAATATTGTGAACTGTTATGGTAATATTAATCATCATATCATCAAATGAGTGTTCATGTGTACAATTTTTCTTGTGTTTATCAGTGTTGGGAACATTACTTTAAAATAGTAATTAGTTATAGTTACTCACTACTTGTTCCAAAAAGTAACTGCGTTAGTAACTAAATTACTCTATAATAAAAGTAACTCATTACCAAGGAAAGTAACTATTTGCGTTACTATTAAAAAAAAAGTTGCTATATGTCAAATAATTCAGATTTTTTAGATGCGTGTGTTGTTGTGAGGTGCTTCATTAAATTTGAGTTGCTTACAACGGATGTGGACAAAGTCTTCACTCCTGGATATAATGAACACTTCACATGCACGTTCTTGTTTTTGACCACAATTAATTTAAAGTAGTGTTTGTATCGTCACCTTAAAAATGACAACTTTTCATCGGATGCTCAACGCTCACCATCTCTGCTGCTTCATCAAATCTGTAGTGTGTGTGTGTGTTGTCACATGAGTAAAAACACTAGCTGTGATTGGCTACCATGAAACATGACGCCGCTTTAGCCAATCATAATCGCTCACCGTGTTTTTAACCCGCCTCCTCACTAGAGTCAGAAGCCGGGAATGCTTTCGGATCATCAGTTTATTCAATCAATACATGTAACGCACCGCATTTAACGTTCAGTAACGATAACAGCGTTGTAACAGCATAAAAAGTAATTAGTTAGATTACTGAAAAACAAACGGCGTTACCTAACGCCGTTATTTTAAACGCCGTTATTCCAAACACTGGTGTTTATATGCAATGACTGCATTATTCTCGGGATGTAACTGTATGAAAATTCACACCACGGTTATAGTGACCAAAATTATCGCGGTTATCGGTATACCGCTGTATTTTTAAAATGTCATCAAAATGCTGATAAAACACTGATAAATTGAAATAATTTCACCAAAATTTATATTTAAATAGATTTGTTATATATTAAAGTCTTAACAGTAACAACCTGAACAAAACACTGCAAAGTTAACATTAGCTAAGTATAAAAAACTGTGCAAGATAAATATTAAATACAGTAAATAAAAAAAACTTATCAAAACTGTGCAACATTAACAATAGTCCTAGTAAAAAAAATATTTTTTTAATAAAAACGGTTCAAAATAAACATTATAGTAAAAATAAAAATAAATTAAAAAAAAATCTCAGAACTGCAACAATGCAATAATGACCACAGTTTAAGAAAAACAAAAAAAAAGTGCAGGTGAAATTTCACATTAAGTAAACTTGAATAAGTTTATACCACTACTACGTTTAATTTTTAATGAAAATGTGAGGATTTTCATTCAATCCTCTTTGAAAGTGGAAAATAGCCTTGAGGGCCGCAAGTATCACGTTCTCCCTCTGCCATGTCTTCTTCACAACATAAGAAGTGCACGTTGCATGCTGCGCATGCGTAAGGAGACTGTTAAACTATTTAACGAGTTTTCCACACCGTGGTTATCGACCGCAGCGGATACCATGGTACTTAAAACATAAACGGTAACTTTCACCGTGGGAAATTTTGTTAGTTATTTTACTTTAGACACACCTTTTTTTCTTTTGTAAAATTTAATTTTCTCACTTCCACCAAACTTACTTTTTATTTTTGATTTTTCTTTTAAAAAAAGGAAAATGTATGTAATGCAGTTCCATGCATTCTTTAAAAACCGATCAAATAAAATAAATGATCCTGAAGCAATAGTAAATCCTTGTTCAATATATAAATTATAAAACATTTCCCACTATTTTACATTACAGAAAACAGCTCTAAGTTACAAACATTTTAACCATTTCATGCATTTTTTAAAAACGAGATTAAATAAAATAAATGTTTCTGAGGCAAAAGTAAATATGTTGTTCAGAATAGTTAAACATTACCTTGGGTCAGCCATCTTCAGACGCTGAAAAGCTTTTTTAAAGTCTTGAATCTTCAGAATGTGAGTGAAGTGATCCTCCTACAGAGACATTTATAGTCACTTTTGCTTTGGTTTCATTTTCCTTTCTCAGCAGCACCACCCTATGTAAACATGACAAGTTTAACCTGCAGTATCCTACGGTGGCCGACAGGGACAAACAGCTGCAAACACACAGGGTATTTGATCAAAGTGTTCTCAGTAGAGCCAGGCTTACGGTTTAAACCTGGTTTAGTTAAGCCGTCCGTGACCATGCTAGCTTTTCCTATTCCACCAAACTCTTCTCAGCTTGAAGCTCCGCGGCTGAGCTGAGCTGAGCCAGCAGACAGTGTTTAGCTTAAGTACACATCCTCATAAGCATAGACATTATAATACGTAGACGTCGCATCGACTGTTGCCGCCCACTAAAGCGGTGCGTCAACAGGGCGGCCATCTTGGACCAGTGGCAATCGCTCCTACAGTGCATTACATCAATAGAGAAATTATGTATTTATACAATTAAAGTTGTCATAAATCGCTCAATTTTCTAGTAGTGTCAGGGCGGCTGTACACACAGATCACTTGCTGTCGATAACAAACACACACACACACACACACACACCTGCAAAAAGTTTCACTCTTTCTCCCGTGAAAGAAAAAAAAATGAGTTTTAAGTTTATACATGAGATGTTTACTGTATGCAAGGGACCATGAGTAGATTTATGACCAAAAAATAAACATGGGGGTGAAAGTAACTAGTAACTTTTTACTTGTACTTGAGTATTTTATGTAGGACTTACTTGTACTTGTACTTGAGTACAATTACAATCAAGTAACAGTACTTTTACTTGAGTAGCATAAATCACTGCTCTTTAGACCTCTGTATTTAACCAGAGTTGTAAAGAGTACCATTCTTCAGTACTCAAGTAAATGTATAGATCCATCCATCCATTTTCTTCCGCTTCATCCGGGCCCAGGTCGCGGGTCACATGGATAGTTAGCACACATAAAAAAATTGTGTAAATAAAATGTGTCAAGAAAACAAAGTGAAAATGCTCAATAAAACCCAGAGCTGCTTTGATTTAACATTTTTTAAAACTTGTAGAAAGCTGGTTCATGGATATAGATTCAATATGTTACCCTTTATCAATTTAGCACTCAGAGATAACATTTGCAAATAAAATGTTTCAAGATTCTCCTCCAGCTTCGCGGTTGTTGGTTTGCGTCTTTTTAAATCATGACGTCACCTTCGAAGGTCTTAAAAGTAACAAGCTTATTTTTAAAAATGTAAGGAGTAGAAACTAAAAAGTACAAATATTTGTTTTTCAAAAGTAAGGAAAGAGTAAAAGCAAAAAGTCACCAAAAAATAAATACTCAAGTAAAGTACAGATACCAAAAATACCTACTTAAGTACAGTGACAAAGTATTTGTACTCTGTATAACGAAACTAAAAGCAACATTTTGTTGTGACTGCAAAGGTCAGAAAGGAGAGACTAGAATGACTGAGAAAGTAAAGAGCAGCTTCATTGTTCCACTCACAATGTGAAGGCGTGTTGGAATCCAGTTTAACCAGAGCAACAGGTCGAGAGCTGAACAAAGAATTAATTCTGTTACAGATTCAGGATCTACATTCCAGAGGAAAGAAGTGTGTTGTGGCTGAACTCATGACAAAATCCATGCTTTCTTTATTGTATTAAAGCAGCATAGGGCATGAATTATGAAAAAAACAAACATTCATTTTAAGTCTTTTAATGCTAATGGGTGATAAATTGCTCTAAACCAAAGAGAATGAGCCGAACACATTTCTACCTATTGCCTTGAACAGTTTGTAAGATACATTTTGTACTGCTGTTCTGGGTCTGATTTTCCCGGGAGGTCTGCGGACGTGACTTTAAATGACGCTGATGGTGACGTCAAATGTGTTCTCTACGGCTTGGAGAGGCATCCTAATATCGGATATAAAAAAGAATGAGAAGAAGACGGTTTGGAGACTGAAAGAAGATAAGCACAGTGGACTAAACTACTGTTTGGTTCCACAGATGTACGCAGAGGCATGTGCACAGGTCTTGTAGTAAACAGTCACATGAACGGTGAGTAAATAAATAATCGTGTCACAGTTGGAGTGCGGATCGGGACGCATTTTATCATCTGAGTCTGACCCAACAATGAAAAAGTTTTTTCTTAAAAAAAAATGACATATTTACATTTGTTTTAGTTTTAAGCACCAATTTTATTAACAAACAACTGTTAATGTCAACATCAGATCAGTGCACGAGTGACAAGAGAACATCAAAAACAAACAGGAGCACTGTGCATGCAAGTGACCCATCAGATCTATTTACATAATCCATGTATCAAAGATAAGGATAATCCACATTATTGTGGTCAGATAAAAGTGAGGAGCTTGAAGTTTGTTATTCATCACAGACAGTCAGACTGAGTAGCTAACTAGTTTAGCCTCTGCTAACAGAAATCCAGCACAGAAAGAATAACAATTTTACATCTCTGGATAAAAAGTCACTGTCACAGGGTTTAGACGACTTCTTGCTGTGTTTGAACGTAGTTTGAAACCTCAGCTGATGTTGTGGTTTATGTGGCGACCATTTTAACTGTCCATTGACTTCCGTTAGCGAAGCTAGTTGCTCTGGTAACAGACCCACGTGTTAGGCTGCCGTCATTTATGGTGGTAAAGTGTTACTGTGACTGTTTCTTCTGGTATTGTGAATTCGCCAGATTTCCTTCAACGTTCTCAGACGGCTCTTCATTTGTTGGATCCTTTATCTTCATGTTCATGTAAAACGGTGTACTCAGTGCTGCTTCTTTATTCTCTGCCGCCGGAAGACCTTCAGCCAGAGAGTCATGGATCTTCTGCCATGACCCCATCACAGACCTCCACAGTGCTACTCTCTCACTGATGAACTGTGCGGCTTCACTCTGGCTACCTTTAGCAAGACTGATGCTGTCTTTACAGATAATGAAAATATCCAAACCAACAAAGAGAGCATTGACTGCAATGAGACCGACCCGAGCTGATTTGGTGAGAGCTAAGGAAGATTTAGCTGCTACTTGACCAATGTCAGGGACATCTGAGGCCATCCTTGATGTGCTTTGCCCTAATTTACCCTCCTGAGCCACAGCTTTACCAACACTTGTCACAACCTCTTGGGTCTTCAACAGTCTGACACCAGCAGCTGAATCAACAACTGAATCAATGCTCTTTGCGACTCCACCGCCAGTGAAAACCGCCCTTCCCACCCCTACGGCAACTTCTACCTGAGCAGCTTTCAGCCTCTCTGCCATCTGACTGCTCACCTGATCTACACAATCCTGGAGGCTCTGAACATATTCCATAAAGTCCTGGAAGAGTTCCCTAGCTCTCTTGTTCTGTGTAGTATTGACTCCGATCTCTGTGACGGTTGTTGACACCACTGGTGATGCCCAACCCAAGCCCAGTCAATGTCAGTGCTCGAGAGGCTCCAAGAGTGACCGGCATCAATGCCAAGCCAACGATGGACATCACACCTCCAACCAAACCCACTGAGCTTCCTGCCACACTAGAGATTTTTGTGCCAGTGTGCATCCTGCTCAGCTGAACGGTGGTCTCCTCCAACTGCTGCAGAAACTCCAGCATTCTGGGCTGTCGCTCGATAAACTCTTTGACAAAGTGCTGGCCCGGTTCTTGCTGGAACAAGAAGACTTCACGTTCTCAAAAGGTAAAAAGAAATCGGAACTGTTCTACCAGGTTCCATTATAACAGAAATATCTTGAGTTGATTTCTTGTCCTGGAGTTTTCACTTGACAAAATGACGTCATAGAAATCTTTAACTATTACCAATAATTGGGTAATGGACATGTTTTCATCCCATCACAGGCAAAGAAAAAAAGCATTGACACTTCTTTTAAAGGGATGTGCTGTCTATTCACACTTCTGATATACATGTAATGTTGTACAATGCAGGATTCTCACAAGCGCTGTTGAGCGTAGAATACCCCCTGCGCTCCATTTTCAGCAACGTTGGGGGGGGTTTTCTGTTTTTTTTCCTTTTTTAATTGGTACCGTTGTAATAATTATTGCAAACTTGAACACAAAAGGGAATTACAGGCGTGCATGGGTTGTTTTGATTCTCTTTTTAATCTGCATAACTGAGAAACACATACATCAGCCACACCGTCTATATTCCACCATATTTATTCCAAGACGCGCAGGTCCCACAGCGCGTCTTGGAATCAGTCTTTTGAATAATTTTTAATGAATGGAGTTGAAGAACTTAAACTGAAGTTTTGACATGACATTATATATATTGTGAACTGTTACAGTTATTATTATATTAAATATCATATCATCAAATGAGTGTTCATGTGTACAATTTTTTATGTGTTTATACACAATGACTGCATTATTTATTGTACAGAAAAGTTGTTCCTTTGATGATTAATATATTAATTGCTGTAACAGAACTTTCAATTTGCCTCATAAAAATGATTTTTGTGATATCATACGAAACCAATATTGTTGCCTTAAGTATTGGTCGATACAGATGGGTGAAACTAAATATTTAGCTAATATACAAATTCACTGGAATAAACGTTTATTTTGGTACTCCAAAACATTTACATTTTGATTTAACATTTATATTTAGATTTAATATTCAACATTTAGATTTTAATTAATGAACAATTACGCAATTGCAATTATAATTGGCCCCAACCCTGGTATGTATATAGTTGTCTGTAAATATGTTTATGTGCATATATATCTCTTCTTTTCCTTATGGCGCGCCGATTGTAAAATTGTGCATGTGAAAATCAACAGCAACTTTTTGCAACATTTAGCAACAAACCACGTTTAAAAAACTTATGTGAAATTTTTTATTACATTAATTTTGACCAGATTTACAGCAATATTTGTGAAATTTGTGGTATTTTTTTCTCATAAAAATATAATGTAAATGTTAAATGTAAATGTAAATGTAAATTTAAATGTAAAAGTAAAAGTTAAATGTAAAAGTTAAATGTAAAAGTTAAATCTATATGTTAAATATTAAATCTAAATCTACATGTCACGGGTGAAACTAAATATATTAATTCACCAGAATGAGCTTTTATTTTGGTTCTCCCGGTGAATTTGCATATTAGTTTCACCTGTGAGATTTAGATTTAACATTTAACATTTACATTTAGATTTAATATTTAAATTCAACATTTAGATGTGTTTTGTTGTTGGACTTCTGTGCTCGTCACAGATTGTCCATAACAAACACCATGTTCAAGCATAAGGGTGTCCATATGTGCACTTGGCACCAGGACACCCTATCAATCAATCAATCAATCTTTATTTGTATAGCGCCAAATCATAACCAATGGTATCTCAAGGCACTTTACAGTAGAGCAGTCTTAAGGACGGACTCTTCATTTTATGGATACACACATATGCATATATACGTATATACACATACATATGTATCCCACACCCAACATGAATTCATCATGGCGGCAAGGAAAACCTTCTGTTAAGCAGCAGGAACCTTGTGTGGATCCCATTCCTATGATGAACAGCCATCCACCCTAGGCCGCAGTTCGATGATCGACTCCGTAGTCGTGTCATCGGACTTGCGGCCGCATGTCTTGGACACTCGGGTAAAGAGAGGGGCGGAGCTGTCAACTGATCACCACCTGGTGGTGAGTTGGCTCCGATGGCGGGGGAGGATGCCGGTTAGACCTGGCAGACCCAAACGTATAGTGAGGGTCTGCTGGGAACGCCTGGCAGAGTCTCCCGTCAGAAGGAGCTTCAACTCCCACCTCCGGGAAAACTTCAACCATGTCTCGGAGGAGGCGGGGGACATTGAGTCCGAGTGGGCCATGTTCCGTGCCTCTGTTGCTGAGGCGGCTGATCGGTGCTGTGGCCGCAAGGTAGTCGGTGCCTGTCGTGGCGGCAATACCCGAACCCGTTGGTGGACACCGGGGGTCAGGGATGTCGTCAAGCTGAAGAAGGAGTCCTACCGGGCCTATTTGGCCTGTGGGACTCCGGAGGCAGCAGACAGGTACCGACGGGCCAAGCGGAGTGCAGTCCCTAGTGAGGCGTTCAGGGCACGTCCCTCCGGAAGGAGGCCCCGGGGAAGACCCAGGACACGCTGGAGAGACTATGTCTCTCGGCTGGCCTGGGAACGTCTCGGGGTCCCCCCGGAAGAGCTGGAGGAAGTGGCCGGGGAGAGGGAAGTCTTGGCCTCCCTACTGAGGATGCTGCCCCCGCGACCCGGAAACGGCTAAGCGGGAGAAGATGGATGGATGGATGGATTTAGATTTAGTTTGAACAGTTAGATTTAACATTGACATTCTATTTTTACAAGAAAAGAAATATCACACATTTCACAAATATTGCTGTAAATCTGGTCCAAAAAAAAAAAAAAAAAAAATGTAATAAACTTATTTTATTTCTAAATGTTCAAAAAGTTGCTGTTTATCTCTAGCTAATATGCAAATTCACTGGAAATGAGCTTTCATTTTGGTACTCTCAGTGAATTTGCACATTAGCTAAATATTTAGTTTTACCTATGAGATTTAGATTTAACATTTACCATTGACATTTAGATTTAACATTTAGATTTAACATTTAGATTTAACATTTAGATTTAACATTTAGATTTATATTTAATACTTAAAATTTAGATTATGTTTTCACGAGAAACAAAATATCACCAATTTCACAAATATTGCTTTACATCTAATAATCAATTATTTTGAGCACCATGTGTGTTAAATACAAAAAATAAATTATAATTTTTGGGGAAGACTGTTTCCCTGCTCATGTCTGCCGAGTCGCTTGGGTGATAGGAAAATCCCCCAGCCAGTGCGGCAGAGCAGCTAATCACCGACAAGAGATTCAACATAGCAACAGGAACTATCCAATCAGCGTCGTCGAATCTGATGCCGCTTGGGCGATGAAAATATTGCCCAAATTAAAAGCCAAGTGTGCTATGGTGGAAACACAGGACCTGTGGAGGACAGCAATACGTCGTTGATGCGGGAAGTTTAAAAAAGAAAAAAAAGAAGAAGATGAAGTTGTGATAACAATGATGATGGATGACGTGGACAGTGAAACTATACACACACACACACACACACACACCTGCAGAAAGTCTCACTAAATCACATGTCAAAGTCAAGACCAATTCCGGCCGTTTAAAGGCAGTGTTTTTCAAATGGGGGTACATGTACCACTAGTGGTACGCGATCACACTACATGGGGACTTGAGAGAGAGAGAGAGAAAGAGGGAGAGAGAGAGAGAGAGAGAAATTAACAAATGAAGTGACCGGAAGTTATAAAAACTGTAGAAATAAATCTATTCAGACGCCACTAAATCAGAGTTCTTCCAACCTTGGGGTCGTGACCCCATGTGGGGTCGTCTGGAGTTTAACTGGGATTGCCTGATATTTTGATAAAATTTCATTAGATTTTAGATTTTTTTTAATTAATATTCTTTTTATCTGAAAATTAAAAAATAAAAATACAGACAAAAAAACAATTAGGATTACAATTGTGGTTTTCTTTTCTTCCAGGCTCTGTCTTTTCTTTTTATTCTTTCAGTGGCTCTGTTTTTTTTTTTTTTTTCCAGTGGCCATACCACATTTCTATACTTTCACTTTGTGAAATATAAATTCAGTTCAACTAAAAAGCAATAAAAAAAGAAAGAAAGAAAGAAAGAAAGAAAGAAAGAAAGAAAGAAAGAAAGAAAAATGTAGTCGGTCAAAGGGGGGACTTGGATTTAGAAATAAGAGAAATGGGGTATAAGCCTAAAAAGTTTGAGAACCACTGCTTTAGGACATACAGTACGGCCTGCAGTAGAAAATAAAAATGATAGAAAAAAAAGGAAGAATCAAGTTGTAAATGACCAACTAATTTGGTTGTAGATATTACAGTCCATTAAAATACACAATTCAAAAATACTCTACAATATTTACCTGCGCTCACAGTTTTCTCATATATCACATGATGGAAATCATGTTTCAATGTAAATTGTTAAAATAACTCTCAATTGTTTTGCATCATTTTCTTTTCCATTAATTCTGCAATTTAACTAAAATTATTCCCCAATAAAAAATGTATCACAAAACTAAGTAAATTCAGGTGAAGATCTCCCATGTGATTGATGGACAGTGTTGGCCAGAAGCTGCCTTTGTAGAGTTTGTCGCCACCTGCTGTTCACATATCCTCAGTACAGCTGTAAGAAACCACAACACCAGTATGTAAGGCAGACATAGGCAACTGGTGGCCCGGGGACCACATGCGACCCTCGCTCTAATTTTTAGCGGTCCCTAAAATAAATGCACAAAAACTGTCTCCAAAATTACTAAACAACAAAAAAAAAAATTGAGAGGAAAATATGCCAAATGACTTCAAAAACACACACAAAGCGAAAGTAAAAACACACAAAACAACAACAGAAAGTGCAAAATGAGAGAAAAATACATAAAACGTCCACAAAAAACTAAACTAAACAATAAATTAATCCAAAAACACATTAAATGACAACACAAACTTATTGTTTTTCCCCATATTAATGCTCAGAATGGTCATTATTCTAAATGCTGACATGAAAGTTAATAATGGGGCCCTTAGATCAGAAAAATCACATTTTTGTGGCCCCACGGTGGTAAAAGTTGATCACCGTGATGTATGATATGGGACGATATATTATACATGGCTCACAATAATGATATGATTTTTTTTTAAAGGGGGCACAGGTTTACTTACATACTCTTTGTTTTAATATTTAATATTTTTCCATGTTGTTATCAAGTGTTTCTCTGCTCTTGCCTGGCACATGGCTGCACATGTGTCTTCTTTTGTTATGATAGTAAAACATTTGTGATGTTCAGGGTCAAACATGAGCTCATCAAAGATAAACACATACACACATATGGTCAAAGCACAGTTTTAAAAAGTTTAAATTTTACATTATTATTTAAATTCTAGAAGATCAAACGATCAGTTATTGTAGTTAGTTAAAGATGCCATTTACTGGTGATTTAAAGTCATACAAATTATGTCAAAGATTTGTTGATTGATTTATTATTATTATTAATCATTTAGGGGTCTATTGTGTCTGTTTATTTGATTTATTAAGTATGTCTATATGAGTTGTTTTATGTGTATTAAGTTTAATATTTAAAATATAATGATTTGGATGATTTAGATTTGTGCATTCTGGTTAAACTATCTTTTTTAGTGTTAATCTTACTGTCTCGTGATCATATATTTGTTTTGTCTCTTCGCATACGTACATGGTTGTGTTGTTTTTAGATTTAGATTAGTGTATAAAGAAGGCATATAATTATAGTATTACACACAAAAAGAAACCATGAATAATAATCTATTCCAACAGAATGCAGAGGTCAGAAAGGAGCGACTAGAATGACTGAGAAACTTGTAGAGAAAATAAAGAACAACTTCATTGTTCTACTAACACTGTGAAGGTGTTTAACCAGAGCAGCAGGTCAAGAACTGGAGAAATAAGTCATTCTGTGACAAATTCAGGATCTGCATTCTCGACGAAAGAAGTGTGTTGTGGCTGAACGCATGATAAAATCCACGCTTTCTTTTTTTATTTTTGTGTTAAAGGAGCGTAGGGCAGGATTTGTGAAAAAAAATAAACATTCATTTTAAGTCTTTTAATGCTAATGGGTGATGAAGCACTCAAAACCAAAGTCCTAATTCCAGAAATAAAGCAGAATGAGAAGAAAACAGCTTGGAGACTGAAAGAAGACAAGCACAGTGGACTAAACTACTGTTTGTTTCCACAGATGTACGCAGAGGCATGTGCACAGGTCTTGCAGTAAACAGTCACATGAACGGCGAGTAAATAAATTACCGTGTCACAGTTGGAGTGCAGATCAGGCCGCATTTTATCGTCTGAGTCCGACCCAACAGTAAAAAACCTCATTTTTTTCTCAAAGAAATGACATATTTACATTTGTTTTAGTGGTAAACACTGATTTTATTTACAAACAACTGTTAATGTCGACATCAGATCAGTGCACAGGTAACAAGAGGACGTCAAAAACAAACAGGGGCGCAGTGCACGCAAGAGACCCATCAGATCTATTTACATAATCCGATTCAAATACGATATTGGTTAATTTATAATCATTCAATCCAAAATGATTCATAACTTGAAATTGATTCAGTAACTATTTTAGCTAAACTAATAATTCAACCAGTCTGACTGAATAACATTCCTGGATACTAAACAGTGCAGGTGAGCTTTCGTAGATTCCTATTGTTTCTTGTAAGGGAATCATCTATACATTAATTATGACAGAAAAAAGCAAGTAAAAAATATTTAGTGGCAAATATATTCACATTGTATTTGAATAAAGTCCAACCAACACTTTAGTTTAAATTAGCAGGATGTTAAAATTTCTGCTCTTCTTTGTCAATACAAAGTCTTCTGCTTGTTTTTTCCAACATAAAAATAATACAAAAATAACATAAAAAATGAAGTGGAACCAACATCTGTTCAGGTGAAATGAGCAGTGGTTAAACCTGATACTTTTTGTTTTAAAATGATGCTAACATGAGCTAACACAAACAAGCTAACACTAACATGCGCTAGTGCTGCAGCAGGAACGCGGCCAGAACTGCCTGTATGGTCGACTCCTTTAGAATATTTCTATCTATGCAAAAGCCAAAGTGTTTCCACACACTGGAACCCAAAAGTTGATTATTGATCAATTACTTGTTTACCAGCGTCTCTGTCATGCTGTATTCTGTTGTCTGCTGGCGCGTGGCAATGACATCACTGACAGTAACATCTTTATTCTTAAATGCACTTTTAAAACCCATCCATATAAAGTCTGCCATGCTTAATTCCAAAGCGTTACTTCCTTGTCTCGATACAAACGATTAATTTCTTTTTAAATCCGGAAGGAAAACTTGCCGAGCACAGATTGATGTAGTTGGATCGTAAAAATATAAATCGATTCATCAATTTAATGGATGAATCGTTACATGAAAGACTGATAAAATGACGCCTGTAGATCCAAAATTTGACCTGAAATTAGCATTATCTATTCTGTATTCACACAGCACTGTTTTATTAAAAAAATTTAAGATTAAAAAATCTGAATTTTCCCAGGAAAGTTTTAAGGATGTAAATAAGACTTGTTTATTATTCTTTCTGCCTGGTAAATAATGGTCGGAAAAAAAGTGAGGAGCTTGAAGTTTGTTGACTAATCAGCTAACTAGTTTAGCCTCTGCTAACAGAGTCGCAGCACAGAAAGAATAACAAAGTTACAGCTCTAGATGAAAAGTCACTGTCACAGGGTTTAGACGACTTCTTGCTGTGTTTGAATGTAGTTTGAAACCCCAGCTGGTGTTGTGGTTTATGTGGCGACCATTTTAACTGTCGACCGACTTCCGTTAGGGTAGCTAGTTGCTCTGGTAACAGACCCACGTTTGGCTGCCGTCATTTATACCGTGTTGATTTCACTTTGGTAAAGCTGGGAAAGTGTTACTGTAAATGCTGATATTAACAAAAATTCTTTATTTCTTTACTAAACCCAAAATAAACCGAAACATCAATTATTGCCCTCCCCTTCTGATAAGAGTAAAAATAAAAGTTGTTCTACAATAGGACGTCATAGAGTGAAGGTCAGCTACACCTCAGTTCACCTCGTCAATGGCTTTCTTCTGGTGTTGTGAATTCGCCAGATTTCCTTCAACGTTCTCAGACGGCTCTTCATTTGTTGGATCCTTTATCTTCATGTTCATGTAAAACGGTGTACTCAGTGCTGCTTCTTTCTTCTCTGCCGCTGGAAGACCTTCAGCCAGAGAGTCATGGATCTTCTGCCATGACCCCATCACAGACCTCCACAGTGCTACTCTCTCACTGATGAACTGTGCGGCTTCACTCTGTCTGCCTTTAGCAAGACTGATGCTGTCTTTGCAGATAATGAAGATATCAAAACCAACAAAGAGAGCATTGACTGCAATGAGACCGACCCGAGCTGATTTGGTGAGAGCTAAGGAAGATTTAGCTGCTACTTGACCAATGTCAGGGACACTTGTCACAACCTCTTGGGTCTTCAACAGTCTGACACCAGCAGCTAAATCAACAACTGAATCAATGCTCTTTGCGACCCCACCGCCAGTGAAAACCGCCCTTCCCACCCCTACGGCAACTTCTACCTTAGTAGCTTTCAGCCTCTCTGCCATCTGACTGCTCACCTGATCTACACAATCCTGGAGGCTCTGAACATCTTCCATAAAGTCCTGGAAGAGTTCCCCAGCTTTCTTCGTCTGTGCAGAATTGACTCCAATTTCTGTGGCGGTTGTGACGGCACTGTTGACACCACTGGTGATGCCCAACCCAAGCCCAGTCAATGTCAGCACTATAGAGGCTCCAGCAGTGAACGGCATCAATGCCAAGCCAACAATGGACAGCACACCTCCAACCAAACCCACTGAGCTTCCTGCCACACTAGAGATTTTTGCACCAGTGTGCATCCTGCTCAGCTGAACGGCGGTCTCCTCCAACTGCTGCAGAAACTCCAGCATTCTGGGCCGTCGCTCGGTAAACTCTTTGACAAAGTGCTGGCCCGGTTCTTGCTGGAACAAGAAGACCATCCGGAAGTGTTGGTCCATCCTGAGAGGGGACAAAAGAATGAATGAATGAACTTTACCATTGTACCATTGTTAGAAGTGTATGGTGGAAGACAAAGGAGGTGGTGGTGGACTACAAAAGGAACCTGTAGTCCAAGGAACCACGTTCCCTGTTACTATTGTAAGGTTTTTTCTATCTAGTTTCATTCTGGATAGTTTAATTGAGCAGCTTTGAAGACACATGACAAGAGTAATACTATTTCTCAGTGTAACTTATTCTAAGTTATAATCACAAGTACAATTGTAGCAGCAGTTCTGCAGCCAGCTCACAGGTTTTAGCAGAAGAAGACTCCCAATCTTTGGGAGTTCTACATTTAACCTCTTGGGTTGGATGACCACCCCTGAACACAGAATGGGGTGGCTGACTTAATGACAGTTCAGCCCTACCATGTGGCTGGCCTATTGTGTGAAGCAACAAGGACCCTCATAAAGACAGGTAACAAAACATGTGAAGCAATCATGGTACAATCAACATCTGATGTGAGGCCTGTCTTGTGGCCTCTAAGAAGTAATCAAGAAATATCTTTCACCATCCAGGGTGAGGAGGTGGACATTGTGGATTTTTTCAAGTACCTTGGGCTCCACTTTAACAATAAACTGGACTGGACCCTCAACCTGGATGTTCTTTGCAAGAAGAGCCAGAGTAGGATGTTTTTCTTGAGGAGACTGAGGTTGTTTGCTGTCTGCAGAAAGCCCCTCAAGTACTTCTACCAGTCTATGGTGGCATGTAAACTTTTGTGGGCTGTCTGAGCTAAAGACTAGTGAGACCTTCAGTCTGAATCTTGACCTGGACAACCTGGAGAAGAGGCTGACAAAAAGGGTAAAGGACAAAATACGTGCAATGTTGGACAATCTCTCTCACCCTCTGCATGATGAGTTGTGACTGATAAGCAGCTTGTTTCATCAGCAAATTATTCCACCCAGGAGCAGGACTAAATGATTCAAATTGGGTCTCTGCAAACCTCCACAACTCCCTCAAACATCTCCTTAAGTTGACAAAACCTGTATTATTTCTTTGCTACTTACGTTCCTCTTAACAATTTCACACCATGTTTTTTGTTTAAACCCACCTGATCTCATCCAGCAGATTTATGTGATCGAGCATCTTCTGAATGTAATCCTTTGACAAACCCTTGTGAACGTTGACCTTAATGATGTTGGTTTTCTTCAGGCCGAAGTCACATGAGCAGCTGTGGGATACAAAGTCAACATTTTTCAGGAGATGTTTCAGATTACTCAACATTTCTAAGTGGTTTGAAGAGTTTCTTTACCTTTTCTCAAGCTTCTCACATATGGTTTCGATGGTTTGGATGTACTTGTCCAGCCTATATGCTATGACTTCCAAATTTTTAAGTTTAGGCAGGAAGAACTCTTCATTTTCTTTCTTAAACTCCAGCAGCAGAGGACTGATGGAAGCTGTAGCTAGGAGAACAACTTGAATGTCGCTGAGAGTGACATCTACAGGCAGGCATAGCATCTCATTCTCCATGAACACGTGCAGCGAGGTGACTGCCAGCTTCTCCACAGCATCCAGGAAGCAGTCAAGCTTATTCAGACCATCCAGTGTGTCCCTCAACACCTCACTGAGTTCCTTTTCCAGCTCTGCGTACTGGTTCACTACAGAAGCCGCTGGGGTGAACATGTTCTTCATGTGTTTCAGAAAAGCTTGTCCTTTGTTCTTTGCATCGGTCACTTTGGTGATTTGGTCCATCCTGTCCTTGATGTCCATCATCAAGTCTAACTCCGTCTCTCTCCAGAGCATCCATTTAGAGGAATTTTCACAGAAGCTTTTCACTGTGAGGATGTAGCTGAGGGTATCCGTGGTGTAGCGGCACAGAGCGTTCTGAAGTTTCTTCCTGTAACACATTTAAAGACTTACATTTTTACGTTGTTTTAGATATCTGAGAAGATTAAATTACCTGCCTTTGGCAAGCTGTTTTAACATTTAATATCTATGCTTCATATTGGTTAGAAGTATTTGCAATTTAATTCTGCCTCGTCAAAATTGACCTTGCATATATCTGCCAACTTATTCCGCGACACATTTCTCGTACATGACTACAAGGTACGTCATTATACATATCCTAAAGGTAATTTTACCTTGTTAAAATGTGATTACGGCTTTAGGTACTCTGACTCTCTGTGATCACGGAAAACGGATGGAAAACCCTGAATTCACTTTCTCAAAGGTAAAAAGAAATTGGAACTGTTCTATCAGGTTCCATTATAAGAGAAATATCTTGACTTGATTTCCTGACCTTGAGTTTTCATTTGACGAAATGATCTCATAGTGAACTAACTATTACCCAAAATCATGGACATGTTTTCATCGCGTTACAGGCAAAGGAAAAAAGCATTTAAGCTTCTTTTAAAGAGACATGCTGTCTATTTACACTTCTGACTTACAAATACTGTCTAAATATGTCTATCCAGAATTACCATCACATATATCTACAACTTCTCATCGGACTGCTCCACGCTCGCCATCTCTGCTGCTTCATCAAATATTATCAAAGTAATTGTTAACAAAAAAAAAAGTTTCTATATGTCAAATAATTCAGATTTTTTAGATGCGTGTGTCGTTGTGAGGTGCTTCATTAAATTTGAGTTGCTTACAATGGATGTGGACAAAGTTTTCACTCCTGGATATAATGAACACTTCACATGTACATTCTTGCCTTTGACCACAATTAATTTAAAGTAGTGTTTGTATCGCTACCTTAAAAATACCAACTTCTCATCAGACTGCTCCACGCTCGCCATCTCTGCTGCTTCATCAGATCTGCAGTGGTTGTGTGTGTGTGCTGGCACATGTGTAAAAACACTGGCTCTGATTGGATACCATGAAACATGGCGCCGCCTCAGCCAATCATAATCGCTCACCTTGATTTACACCACTTCCTCACTACAGCTGCGTATGAAGCCAGGGGTGCTTTCGGATCACAGTTTATTCAATCATTGCATGTAACGCACCGCATTTAACGTTCAGTAACGTTAATGGCGTTGTAACGGTGTAAAAAGTCATTAGTTAAATTACCCCGTTACTGAAAAAAAAAAACGGTGCTACCTAACGTTATTTTAAAACGCCGTTATTCCAAACACTGCTCAAATGTCATTTTGCAGAGAAAGTATAAAAATTCAAGATATCAATCATGTTATTTTGTTTAGTCAAAATTGTAATTTTGTTTATCGAAAACAATATAGATTTCTTTAATGAAGGGAGTTAAAAAAACTTGAACTGAACATTTTGACATGACATAGATATTGTGAACTTTCAATCTGTCTAATTAAAATTATTTTTAAGATATCATACAAAACCAGTATTGTTGCTTTACGTATTGGCTGATACAGATATCAATACAATATCAGTACAGATTATATATAATTTTATGACTTATTTTGTAATGTGGAATGTAAGAAAAGGCTTGATTAAGTGATTTTACTCAGAGAACAACAGTCAGCAACAGTAGGCATGAGAAAAACTGACCCGTTTATTATCAACCAATGGGTTACAATAATATACATTTTAACTTTCTATAACATTATACATATCATGTTTTACAATTGAATAATATATTTCTATGAAATAATTAGAAGATTCTGAAAACAACCTCAACAAATCCAATAAAAACAATGTATAGATCTGAGTTTTTAGATGCAGAACGATATGATCCTTTTTGATTCGCTTTCTTTCTTTTTTTGTTGTTGCTGATCTCGGTTCCAATATCTGGCATCTTTTCTGTTTTCACTGGCAAATAAGTTGTGTTATTGTAATTTACACACACTTTTTTTTTCTTTTGTTTCACCAAACTTTCCTTTTACTTTAGATTTGAAAAAAAAAAAAAAATTGTAATGCAGTTACATACGTTCTTAAAAGTAGATTAAATAAAATAAATTATATTGAAGCAAAAGTAAATCCTTTGTTCAATATTTGTTGACAACATTTTCACTATTTTGCATTACAGAAAACAGCTCATAGTACGGTTTTTAATTTAAAATATCAGCAACGTTATTTGGGTTCGTTCGCACTAATTTTGAGTTTTGAGATCTGCACAATACATTTAATCAAAATTACATGATGTTTTTATATTTGCTTGTTTTTAATAAATTTAACTTTGCTAAGGGACTACGATATATAACCCATTCAGAAACACTTCCAATTATAATTTTTACACTTTCAATTTATACCATGATATGGAATTTTAGGTCATATCACCCAGCCGTAAGTTACATACATTTTAATTCCAAAAAATAAATTAGAAATAAATAAGATGACCCTGAAAAATAACCTTAATAAATTCAATAAAAACAATACATAAATCTGAGTTTTTAGATGCAGGCCGACATGATCCAAATTGCTTTTATTTAGTTTTTTGCGTATATCAGACCAATTTAAATTGTTAGTTATTTTAATTTACATAGGCCTTTCTTTTCTTTTGTTAAACTTAATTTTCTCACTTTCACCAAACTTACTTTTATTTTTTTTATTTTTAAAAAAGAGGAAAATGTATGTAATGCAGTTCCATGCATTTAAAAATAGATGAAACAGAATAAATTATCCTGAAGCAATAGTAAATTCTTTGTTCAGTATTTGTTGACAACATTTTCTACTATTCTGCATTACAGAAAAACAGCCCTAAGTTACATACATTTTAACCTTAAACAAGAATATTTTGAAATTGAATAAAATAAATTGAAAATAAATGGGAGGACCCTTAAAAATAAACAATTCATAAATCCGAGATTTTAAATGCAGGCTGATATGATCTGATTCACGTATTATTATTATTATTCTTTTTTTGCGTATATCGGACCAAAATCATATTGGGAGATTTTAAATTGTTAGTTATTGTAATTTACGCACACCTTTTTCTTTCTTTTGTTAAACTTGATTTTCTCACTTTCACTAAACTTACTTTTTATTTTGGATTTTTTTAAAAAGAGAAAATGTATGTAATGCAGTTCCATTCATCAATCCTAATAAAGGAGATTAAATAAAATAAATGTTTCTGAGGCAAAAGTAAATATTTTGTTCAGAATAGTTAAACATTACCTTGGGTCAGCCATCTTCAGATGCTGAAAAACTTTTATAAAGTCTTGAATCTTCAGAATGTGAGTGAAATGATCCTCCTACAGAGACATTTATAGTCACTTTTGCTTCAGTTTCATTTTCCTTTCTCAGCAGCACCACCCTATGTAAACATGACAAGTTTAACCTGCAGTATCCTACGGTGGCCGACAGGGACAGATTGCTGCAAAACACACAAACACACAAAACAAATGCAAAAAATGGTAAAACAATGCAAATGCCAAAAAACACACAAACCCAAAAAACAACTGCAAATTTTTTAAGTGTGTGTTTATGTTCACCTAGCTGTGTATGTATCAGGGTTGGGGGTCAATTATATTTTCAATTACCCATTTTCAATTACAATTACAATGACCAGCATTTTTTCCAGTCACAATAAAATTACAATTATTTTGCATCCTCAGAAAGTCAACTACGTTCTCATTTACTAAAATTCAAATACAATAACTGAGCCTGAAATAAATTACCTAATAAAAGTTAACCTTGCTCTTGTGTTAGCTTTCTGTTAGCATCTCTTATGATAACAGGCCCTAAATCAGCTGTAAAATACCTAAAATCAAATATCTGTCAGTTATGGTTAAGGTTAACACAAGGGTGAACATCTATCAGGACAGGACAGGGCTGCTTGTCTTTAAAGTACAGGACATTAAAGTCAGAGTAAGTTTACTTCCTCCCTTTCTCGTTCCGCTCAGAGGTGTTAAACTGTCACACCTCAAAACTCGCTGTGCAAGGAAACTTAGCTGAGATGAGATAGGCCCTCTGAGGAAGCTCTACTCAGACTGATCTGTCTAAATGTGACTATTGTGGTTACAGTTTTTTTCAATAGCTAACAAGCGCTTACCCATACTTCAGATACTTTTCCTAAACTCTTAACACAGACTCGCATCTACAAAACACAATTGGCCAAATGGATAATTTTCTTCTCAAAAACACATTTTATTAAATATAAACTAACTCTTCATTTCAAAATAGAACACATCTTTCTCTGCACACACTAACTTTACCTAAACACTGTAAATCTGACTCATTAAATTATCCTGTCAAAGAATAACACTTGGTTTCACTTGACAAGGTGCATACAGTCAATCAATGTCCACATGTAATGTTCACATTCAAAAGCATTGCAGTAAAAAGTGAATAATTTTTTTTTTGTTCCTTTACTGTTTACTGCAGGAGGTACAGTAGAAATACTATTTACAATATGATAGAGCAGCAAAGGTTTTACAGTATTGCTTATGGTCATGTGGCTGATGGTGTGTGGTTGTTTCACTGGGTGCTGAATATTTCAAGCTGCATTTTGGATTGCAGCAGTTCATGTATGGTACTGCAACAAATAATAAACATAAAGCGGCCTGATTTTATCATGAATTTACAAAATTATAACAGTACCCATCGGAAGTATGTATTCATATAGTGGGAGCTTAAGTAGAGTGTCAATTATGGCCAAATGAGTATGTGTTTGAAGGTTGGATGTACAAAGAGGTGTACATAGTCTGTACTCTATACTGTTAGAAAAGGGTGTATTTGTGGGTTTTTTGTATAAATAGTTTAGTTTTTTGTTTTACGTAATTATGTGTATTTTTGTATCTTTCAATTGTCTTTTTGTGCATTTTTGTATAATTATTGTTTTTTGTTGCCGTTGTGTGATTTTGTGTATTATTGTATCTTTTTGGTGTAGTTTTGTGCATTTCTGTTTTCATTTTGTGTATTTTTTGTATACATATTTAGTTTTGTGTATTTTGAGTTATTTTAATATTTTTGTTTGGTGTGTGTGCATGTGATTGTGTGTGTGATTGGCTACTCCATGGCTCACACACACACACGTGCTTTAGTCGTGCACATGCACGCACATCAGTGACTCACATCAGGCCCTATCAGTGAGACTTGAGAGCTTTGCTAGTTTATCAGTGAGCGGCTGCTCAGACGCCCCTCCTGTTTACAGTCCGTGTCTGCTTGGCTGTGTGTGCAGCAATTGGCTCGAGCCGCACA
Source organism: Gouania willdenowi (assembly GCF_900634775.1). Taxonomy (NCBI): domain Eukaryota; kingdom Metazoa; phylum Chordata; class Actinopteri; order Blenniiformes; family Gobiesocidae; genus Gouania; species Gouania willdenowi. The sequence continues at coordinate 30,688,598 of NC_041051.1, read as the reverse complement.
CGTGACTCTTGCTCTCCACTGTGAGGAGCTGTGCAGTGAAATAGATATAGATGGTGCGCTAGCGCCCCCTCACACACTGAGGTGAAAAGCTGAATAGGTTTCACTTCTGGGCAAACATGACTGTGCCGTCCGGCCGAAATAAAATTAAAATAAACATTTGGAAATTACCAAATTACTTCAAAATAACGGAGGCACAAACTCGGGTATTTGGAAGCCGTTGACAAAGTTTCAGGTTGAACAGGCACCATGTCGGGGAGATATTTGCTCCACACACACGCACACACAGAACATTCTTGCTTTTATAGACTAGTGCAATGCTACACATAGTAATTGTGAGTGAAGACAGACCTTTCTCTGAAACTTGAATGTTCACTATATAACAGTTGGTTTAACCTGCCATGACAATGTAACGGAATATTTTTTTTTATCTGTGACTGAGATGTGCCTGACAAAGATATAATAAAATCTATTTGTGCTTCTTTTTTGTACCTGTAATTAGTTGGTGCATTGTTTATTGATTCTCTATATTGTTTCATAAAATAGTAACGTATCAGCAACTTTAGTCAAGTGTGTTTGTATTGAATGTTTAAACCTTACAATACATTTCATGAACAATGTGCAACACATCTTTCCTTTTGTATCTCATTAGAGGATCTAAATAATGTTTTTTTTTTTTAAACAGAAATGAGTAAAAAGTCAGCAGATAAATTAATTTACTAAATGAAGTTTTAAAATAAATTACATTACAGTAAACATCTGTTTCGTGACAAATGCCACAGTCATGGGTTTCAAACACACTTCGTGGATGTGCAGGGGTGTGCCGATGTGTAGGCGCTCAAGGTTGTGGTTAATGTTGTGTTTCTGCAGGCTGCGCTTTCACCACATCCTGAATTCTGCTGTTATTGCTTAATTCTCTGCATGTATGTACCTGTTAGTTGTTAACAACTGCTTTGACCTTCTTTGTAAAATGAGTAAATTGCACACAGCAGTCATTGTAGAAGTGGAACATCTAGATATATACTAAGAACCTGTTTTATAGTTCTAATTTTTAATTATTTATTTGTTTTTCAGTGATAAACGTGTTGATACTGAAGCTAAAATATGTGAGCAGCACAAACAGAAAAATGTAAACCTGTCAATGATTAAGAAGATCAAAATGCAACTGTTGTATCTTGTGGTGTGGAGGGTGATAACAAAAAGGTGGTGTAAAATAAGTCTTTGGGACGACTGAGTTGCAAGTAATATGATATTTATTATACAATCAAAGTCCTGAACAGGTTAAAAATGACCTGCTGAGAGCTGCGGCCAGATCAATGCAAACTCTGAGGCTGGTCAGGGAAGACAAACGCATTAAATGCTTCAGAGGTTTGTCATCCAACAGATGGTTTTAATCTTTAACATTAGCTCATCACCAAATAAGGGATCTTCTGCTTTGGTAAAAAGTTTGGAGAAAAACTGTCAATCAAATTGAAACTTGGACAGAAATACAAGCCTGTCTGGTACTGGTGGATACAGTGTAATAAACTTGAAGAATACACGTCATACATCTGGTATCTTATTTACAGAATCATCTCCACACTAAAGATCTTCCTTATAGGTGTCGCATACACAGGCTGAATAAACATCGTTAGACACTCATATGCATCTGGCTAGAGTCAATTCTTTGTTCAAAAAGAGTATAAACCTTTAATAAGCACAATACAAGAGGAACATAATACACCACACAACAAAAGCCATGTAACATTTATTAAACAAGAGATTTCGACTAAATGTGACGCTTTATTATAATAATACATAATACAGTATATATACTATAATTGTTAACTACATATGTGTAGAACTGTACATCGAACTGCAACATGGTTCCCAAGTTTTGCATTAAATTATAATTGACAATTTTTTATAGAATTTTCATGACATTACAATTTATTTACAATTACAGTTTTTTTTTTTAAATTACAATTATATTTACACAATAATTGTAATTAATTGTGAATTAAAATTGCAATTTACCCAAATCCTGGTATGTATATATATGTTTATGTGCATTTATATCTTTTCCTTATGGGGCACCGATTGTAAAGTTGCGCATGCGAAAATCAACAGCAATTTTATGCAACATTTAGCAACAAAGAACGTTTTAAAAATGTATGTGAAGACATATTTGTGAAATTTGAGGTTTTTCTTTTCTCCGTAAAAATATAATGTATATGTTAAATGTAAATGTTAAATCTATATTGTACATGAGCTTTTATTTTGGTACTCCCGGTGAATTTGCATATTAGCTAAATACTTCGTTTCACTGTTAACATTTACATTTAACTTTTACATTTAGATTTAGATTTAATATTTAGATTTAGATTTAATATTTAGATTCAACAGTTAGATTTAACATTGACATATTTATACGAGAAAAGAAATATCACACATTTCATAAATATTGCTGTAAATCTGGTCAAAGGAAAAATAGTTCACCGGAATGAGCTTTCATTTTGGTACTCCCGGTGAATTTGCATATTAGGTAAATATTTAGTTTCACCTTTGACATTTAGATTTAACATTTAATATTTAACATTTAAATTTGACATTTAAATTTATATTTAATATTTAACATTTAGATTTATATTTAGTATTTAACATTGAGATTATATTCTTACGAGAAACAAAATATCACAAATTTCACAAATATTGCTGTAAATCTGGTCAAAAGTAACATTAAACAATTCACATGTTTTTTTTTTTTTTGAACTTGTTTTTGTTTCGCTAAATGTTTCCAAAAGTTTATGTTTATTTTAGCATGTGCAACTTTACAATCGACGCCTCAAATTTCTTCAGCCAAAACTCACAAAGACACTTTAACAGAAATGTCCCATTGTCCCACATTTATTTATTTATTTATTGTTTACAAACAGCCAGCAGAGCTGAGTCAGCAAACAATGTGAACGTTTTAAATCCAAAAACCAACAATGACTCATTAAAGTATTCATTTATTTAACAAAAAACACATTCAGGAAATTAAAGCTATAGATATATCATAAATGCACACATTTTTTTTAATAAGTGTACAGCCAAATAAATCAATTGGTTTGATTCTCGCTCAATAAAAATGAAAAATAGCACAAAATCACAACAAAAAAAATATTCAATATTTTTCCAATGCCAGGCTGTCTTTGCAATGTTTTACCTGTGATTTTGTCAATACTGTTGATCAATGCCAGTCATTTCTAATAAGGATAAGTGATGCCGTTATTTGCCATAAAATGTAATATCCGTCGACATATCAATCAGTTTTCCCACCAATATTTAAAAAACAATATGTGCTGTTGTTTGTTTAAAACAGATATGTCACTTTTTCTATTACTTAACTGGAATAAGAATTCTTATTTTGCACATATTATGTTTGTTTGTGGAATACATCTAGCAGGACATCACATTAAAAGTAGGATGAACCTGTAATTTCATAGCAGATACTGTATATATATATGTCATGCACAAAAAGTGCCCAACCCTCAGAGATTTACAATTGCAGTGATCGTCAAATAACAAAAAAAAAGCAAAATCATGTAAATGGCTTTCTTCTGTTATTGTGAATTTGCCAGATTTCCTTCAACGTTCTCAGTCGGCTCTTCATTTGTTGGATCCTTTATCTTCATGCTCATGTAAAACGGTGCACTCAGGACTGCTTCTTTCTTCTCTGCCGCTGGAAGACCTTTAGCCAGAGACTCGTGGATCTTCTGCCATGACCCCATCATAGACCTCCACAGTGCTACTCTCTCACTGATGAACTGTGCGGCTTCACTCTCGCTTCCTTTAGCAAGACTGATGCTGTCTTTGCAGATAATGAAGATATCCAAACCAACAAAGAGAGCATTGACTGCAATGAGACCGACCCGAGCTGATTTGGTGAGAGCTAAGGAGGATTTAGTTGCTACTTGACCAATGTCAGGGACATCTGAGGCCATCCTTGATATGCTTTGCCCTAATTTACCCTCCTGAGCCACAGCTTTACCAACACTTGTCACAACCTCTTTGGGCTTCAATAGTCTGATAGCAGTGGCAGCACCGCCAGTGCAAACCGCCCTTCCCACCCCTACGGCAGCTTCTACCTGAGCAGCTGTCATCCTCTCTGCCATCAGACTGATCACCTGATCTATGCAATCCTGGAGTTTCTGTACATCTTCCATGAAGTTCTGGAAGAGTTCCCCAGCTTTCTTCAACTGTGCAGTATTGACTCCAATTTCTGTGGCGGTTGTGACAACACTGTTGACACCACTGGCGATGCCCAACCCAGCCCCAGTCATCGTCAGCGCTAGAGAGACTCCAAAAGTGACCGGCATCAATGCCAAGCCAACAATGGATGTCACACCTCCAACCAAACCCACTGAGCTTCCTGCCACACTAGAGATTTTTGCACCAGTGTGCATCCTGTTCAGCTGAACAGCGGTGTCCTCCAACTGCTGCAGAAACTCCAGCATTCTGGGCTGTTGCTCAGTAAACATTTTGACAAAGTGCTGGCCTTTTTTTTGCTGGAACAAGAAGACCAACCGGAAGTGTTGGTCCATCCTGAGAGGAAACAAAAAAAAGCATGAATGAATGAACTTTAGGTTCAGTACCATTGTTAGAAGTGGATTGTGGAAGACCAAGGAGGTGGTGGTGGACTACAAGAGGAACTGCCTTTCCTAAGGTTTTTTTCTCTCTATCGTCTTCTCGGATCTTTTAATTGAGCAGCTTTGAAGACGGATGACAGTAATACTATTTCACAGTGTAATATATTCTAAGTTATAATCACAGTAGCAGAAGAAGACTCAATCTTTGGGAGTTCTACATTTATCCTCTTGGGTTGGATGACCACCCCTGAACACAGAATGGGGTGGCTGACTTAATGACAGTTCAGCCCTACCATGTGGCTTGCCTATTGTGTGAAGCTCCCGGGGTGCCACAGGTGGCCCGGGAAAGGCCTGGGCCCACCTATTTTAATCAAGGCCCACCCAGGTGCTGTTCATCCAATAGCAAGCCCAAAAAAGCTTTGAGTGAAAGGCTTTCAGCCAATCAGCGGCTTACATCCCACTTGGACTCTTAAGCCCGCCCACAGGCTGCATTGTCACCAGGAAGTCACTGTTCTCATTTTGCGTTCAATGACACTCAGAACTAACCCTAACCCTAACCCACGCAACTCACTACCTGGAATGGAGCTCCTACACGGTAAAGTCAAACTTTAACTGGTCCATCCAGTTTTCTTGGGGGCCACCCAAAATCAAAATCTTGGTGCTGCTAGTGGTGTGAAGAAGCCAAAGATCAAAGAATGTTACTCTTCAAGCAATCATGATACAATCAACATCTGATGTGAGGCCTGTCTTGTGGCCTCTAAGAAAAAATCAAGAAATATCTTTCAACATTCAGGGTGAATAGGTGGACATTGTGGATTTTTACAAGTCCACTTTAACAATAAACTGGACTGGTCCCTCAACCCGAGTCCTTCTACCAGTCCATGGTGGCCCGTACACCTTTCTGGGCTGCCTGAGCTAAAGAATAGTGAGACCTACAGGCTGAAGCTTGTAAGGATAGCTGGCTCTGTGGTGGGATTTGACCTTGACAGCCTGGAGAAGTGGCTGAGAAGAGGGTGAAGGACAAAATCTCTGGGATTTTTGATAATCTCTCTCACCCTCTGCATGATGAGCTGTGACTGATGGGCAGCCCTTTCAGTAAGCGAATCATTCCACCCAAGAGCAGGACTAAATGATTCAGACGGGGTCTCTGCAAACCTCCACAACTTTCTCAAACATCTCTTTGGGCTGACAGAACCTGTGTCGTTTCTTTGCTGCTCATATTCATTCTAAAAATTTCACACTAAGGTTTTTGTTTAAACCCACCTGATCTCATCCAGCAGATTTATGTGATCGAGCATCTTCTGAATGTAATCCTTTGACAAACCCTTGTGAACGTTGACCTTAATGTTGTTGGTTTTCTTCAGGCTGAAGTCACATGAGCAGCTGTGGGATACAAAGTCAATGTTTTTCAGGAGATGTTTCAGATTACTCAACATTTCTAAGTTCTAATTTCTAAGAGTTTCTTTACCTTGTCTCAAGCTTCTCACATATGGTTTTGATGGTTTGGATGTACTTGTCCAGCCTACAGATTAAGAATTCCATATGTTTCAGTTTAGGCAGGAATAAGTTTTCATTGTCGTACTTAAACTCCAGCAGCAGAGGGCTGATGGAAGCTGTAGCTCGAAGAACAGCTTGAAGGTCGTTGAGAGTGACGTCATCAGACAGGCGTAGCATCTCATTCTCCATGAACACGTGCAGCGAGGTGACCGCCAGCTTCTCCACAGCATCCAGGAAGCAGTCGAGCTTATCCAGACCTTCCAGTGTGTCCTTCAGCACCTCAGTGAGTTCCTTTTCCAGCTCTTCCACTGGGGTGAACATGTTCTTCATCCTGTTGTTGATGTCCTTCATCAAGTTTAACTTCTTCTCTCTCCAGAGTATCCATTCAGAGGAATTCTCACAGAATATTTTCACTGTGAGGATGTAGCTGAGGGTATTTATGGTGTAGCTGTACAGATCGTTCTGAAGTTTCTTCCTGTGAGACATATAAAGACTTACATTTTTTACTTTGTTTAAGATATCTGTAATTTAGTCTTGAGTAGATGAAATGACCTACAGCACCTATGGCAAGTTTTAACATTTAATAGCTATGCTTGATATTGGTTAGAAGTATTTGCTGTTTAATTCTGTTTTATCAAATGAACCTTGCATATATTTGCAACATTATTCTGCAAGGGGGAATCCACGTCACATTTCCCCTATTCCCGTAAATTTTTACTTTGTTTTAGATATCTGTAATTTAATCTTGAGTAAATAAAATGACCTACAGTACCTATGGCAAGTTGTTTTAACACTTAATGGCTATCATGGATATTGGTTAGAAGTATTTGCGGTTTGATTTTGCCGAGTCAAAATAGAATAGAAGCTTTCTTGTCATTGCACTGATAAGATATTAGAATGAAATCTCATTGGCAAGCAGTCAATCAATCAATCAAACAATCAAACAGCGAAAAGATTAAAACACTATAAAATGTGGTCATTGTAGATATCAACAACGTTATTCTGTCAAATTTCTCATTTATGACTACAAAGTATATGATTACAGATATTGCAAAAGTCATTTCAAACGCAACACTCTTTTTCAGCCATATCGGACGGTGAGACCTCCACAGGCTTTAGTGTTTTTGGCCCGTGTGCTATCAGAGAAACACAAGGTTTGTTTACTTGCGTCAGCAAAATTGTAATATCGTGTTCAGCTTTTGACTGTAAAAATTGTCAGAAGGATTAAACAAAACGTTCCGGTTGTTACAGTCTTTTTTGACCTAGAGACTGTAACATCTGTTCCCCCTAGTTATGTGTGTTTAAAGAAAAGGTACATAAATGAGAACACAAGTGCACAGTTTATGGAAGCCATAGCAATGACACCAACATTGAGTGCTGAGACAGTTGATGATCTTCTGGATGAGTATAATAGAAACGTCTGTAATGTCATAGATGTGGTGGCTCCAATCAAAACTAAGAGAAAACCAAACACACAGAAAACACCTTGGAGGAGGACTGAGATAATGCAGAATTTGAAATCTGACTGTAGAAGAGCTGAGCGTAAATGGAGATCAACAAAACTCCAAATTCATCTAGAACTGTACAAAATAAGTCTGCGAAAATTCAATGATGGCTTGTTCAAAGCAAGGCAGCAATACTTTTCTGAAATTATTGCCAAAAATGTCAACAACTCTCGCACGTTGTTTTCTGTAATTGAAAAGCTCACAACCCCCCCAGATCAGATAGCCCCTGAATTACTGTCAGCTGGAAAATCAATGAATTTGCTGTATATTTCAATGAAAAAATACAATCAATAAGGTCAAACATCAGAACAAACCAGCAAAATCACAAAAAGCTTGAACAGCTTCAACCACTGAGGGATGAGTCAACTACAATGTTAGAGTTTATTACAGTGAACCCAAAAACAATAGAGGAGACTGTTCAGCAGCTGAATCCATCAACGTGTTGCCTTGACACAATACCCTCAAACTTCTTTAAAACTGTTGTAAAGTCAATTGTCACTGATTTGTGTCAGATAATTAACTGCTCATTCCAATCAGGCACCGTACCAAAATCCCTGAAAGTAGCTGCTGTGAAACCGCTGTTAAAAAAGAGAACACTGGATGCCTCTATACTGGCTAACTATAGACCAATCAGCAACCTTCCATTCATGGCCAAGATCATTGAGAAGGTGGTCTTCAACCAACTGAGTCAATTCTTAACATTCAACAAAATATTTGATAAATTTCAGTCAGGTTTTCGTTCTCATCACAGCACTGAAACTGCTCTGATCAAAGTGATCAATGACATAAGGTTGAACACTGATTCAACAAAAGTATCTGTTCTCATTCTGTTGGATCTAAGTGCTGCATTTGACACTGTAGATCATACAATTTTGTTGCACAGATTGCAAACATGGGTTGGACTAAATGGAAAAGTAATGCAATGGTTTAAGTCATACTTGGAGGAGCGAAGCTATTTTGTAAGCATTGGAAACTTTGAATCTGACAGATTACCAATGTCCTGTGGGGTTCCTCAGGGATCTGTTCTTGGACCTCTTCTGTTTAGCCTTTATATGCTTCCTTTAGGACAAATTTTACAGAACTGTAAGGTTGATTATCAGAGCTATGCAGATGACACACAACTATATCTATCACTGAACCCAGATGACCATGGTCCCATTGAGGTGTTGTGTGACTGTTTAGAAAAAGTAAACTGCTGGATGAGTGAAAACTTCCTTCAACTAAACCATGACAAGACGGAGGTGATTGTCTTTGGTAACAAGGAAAAGAGGACTGCTGTCAGCAATTATCTTGAGTCTCGATCTTTAAAAGCTAAAGACCAAGTCAAAAACCTTGGTGTTCTGATTGACTCAGATCTTACATTCAGCAGTCAGATCAAATCTATCACAAAAACAGCCTTCTACCACCTAAAGAACATCTCCAGAGTGAAAGGTTTAATGGCTCAGAAAGATCAGGAGAAACTGGTCCATGCTTTTATCTCCAGCAGACTGGACTATTGTAATGGTCTTCTGACAGGAATCCCCCAAAAGAGCATCAAACAGCTACAGCTGGTTCAGAACGCTGCAGCTCGGGTCTTAACCAGAACAAAGAGGTCAGAGCACATTACTCCAGTTTTAAAGTCTTTACACTGGCTCCCAGTCAGCCTCAGAATAGACTTTAAAGTTCTGCTGCTGGTTATAAATCTGTGAATGGGTTTGGTCCAGAATACATCAGTGACATGTTAGTCAGGTATGAACCCAGCAGGTCTCTCAGATCTATGGACACAGGTCAGATAGTGGAGCCCAGAGTTCACAGTAAACATGGTGATGCTGCTTTTAGTTGTTATGCTGCAAAGAAGTGGAACAAACTGCCAGCGGAGCTGAAGTCAGCATCCAATGTGAACATTTTTAAATCAAAGTTAAAGGCACTTTTTTTCTCTACTGCATATGATTGAGAGAGAGATTTTTTGTCATGTTGTTGATGTAATGATGATTTTACTGATGATTTTAATTGATTTTACTGATGTTCTTATTGATTTTACTGATGTTCTTATTGATTTAAATGTTCTTATTGATTTTAAACAATTGAATGTTTTATCATGTAAAGCACATTGAGTTGCCTTGAGTATGAAATGCGCTATATAAATAAATTTGCCTTGCCTTGCCTATACATGGATTACAGCCATCAGGAAAGAAAACTGGGAGGAAAGAGGACATGAGGACATGCTTGCATTTGTGGAAAACTTTTTTTTTTGCATGAATTGATATGCTGAGATTTTTCTTTGGGGAATGGGGGAGACTTTTTGTGATGTGGAAACCCTGGGCTCAGGCAATAGTTTTCCACTTAACTGTTTATATACAGAAACATTGTGCTTGCTTGGAAAATTTTAACTAATATGATATTTGGTACTTTTCAAATAGCCAGGTATGTTATCCATCCTTGGAATTGCTGATTGTAAGTAATCAGCTCCTCTTCAGTATAGTAGAACTGTTTATGAATTAAATACAGTAACACAAACTTGTCGAAGACATTTGGAGGTATAATGTACGGATCCTGACACCCCAACACTAAACATTAATGTAGCGGCACCTTGCTTCGTCCTTCAGTCCAGACATCACTATGCCGTCGGAAAAGGCTCAAAGTCTATCTTCCTCCATGCAATTCTAACCTCCGCTTCAGCGTTCTTGTATAATATGGCGCAATAAACAGAAATGATGACGTCACTGCACATCCTTTACAGGTACTCTGATTGTTTGTGAGCACAGAAAATAGACAGAAAACCCTGAATTCACGTTCTGAAACGCGCGTCTCTTTGAAAAATGCCATGACATAATGCCACCTTTAGGGGGCGCAATCCGCAGTTTGAGAAGCACCACAGGAGTGTAACATGTCAAAGTTCTCGCAAAGTAATCTTGCTTGATGAGTGTAACTCTCCTGGTGTTTATAAGTCACCTGACTCCGCTAACCCTATTTAGCATGTTTGGTACAGTTTTGGGAAAGACCAAGAATTGGAAATGGGTGAAATGACGCGTAAATTGGTAAAATGTGAAACAAGAAAATTGGAATCTACAATGGAAATGAAAAAAATTAGATGTACATTGTAAAACGAACAATACAGATATCTTTGATAAAGGCGAGTTGAAGATATCTTGAGCTGATGAAATGACACCCTGTGAATCTTTAACTAATACTATATAATGTATTGTAAGTAAAATGTAATGTCTATATAGACTATTGGTCAAAAGTTTTAGAACACCCTAAATTTTCCAGTTATTTATTGCATTTGAAGTCGTGCAATGAATAGCTTGAAATAGTACAAAGCCAGAGGTTAAAAAAAAATGTTTGGTTACTGAATACTGAAAATATAATGTACATTTCAGAATTATACAAATAGGCCTTTTTCAGGGAACACGAAGTGGGTTAAAAATTTAAAGCTGTTCTGCAGCAATGAAGGTTGAATCAGCCTTGAAAGCTGGTGCTACTAAATCCTACAGGTGTTCCAACTTTTTTTGGTTACTACCAAACCCTCTTTCTGCATAAAAGCAGTGTTGAAACGCTGTACTTTGATGAGTCAAAAGTTTAGAATACATTTTGGTTTATGCATTGATTCCATTATTTCTTTTCTCAACTCAAACTGCTTTGTTCTATGCTTTCAATTCAGAGTACAATGACAAAATAAACTGATTAATTTTCAGTAAAAACTGAAAAAAGTGTGGTGTTCTAAAACTTTTGACCGGTAGTGTACAGTATGTCTATCCAGAATTACCATCAAACTTATTTACAATTTAATTTTTAGCTTTTTAAAGTAACTGTTAGTGATATCTCAAACGTCACTCTTCCTTTCCCCATTCAGGTCTATATAAGATATGTCATTACAGATATCTCAAATGTAATTTTGCCGAGTCAGAATAAAAGTTCATATCAAACTGTAATTTTAGTTATTATAATTTATACACACCTTTTTCTCTTTTGTTTAACTTAATTTTCCCACTTTCACAAAACTTACTTTTTACTTTGGTTTAAAAAAAAAAAGAGAATTATTAATGTATTGCAGTTCCATGCATTCTTAAAAAATAGATCAAATAAAAGTAATGATCCTGAGGCAAAACTAAATGTTTTGTTCAGATTAGTTAAACTTTACCTTGGGTCAGCCATCTTCAGACTGTGGATGCTGAAAAGCTTTTTTTTAAAGTCCTGAATCTTCAGAGTGAGTGAAGTGATCGTCCTACAGGGACATTTATAGTCACTTACTTTGGTTTCATTTTTTCTTTCTCAGCAGCACACCCACTTATTTAAATAGGAATTTTAACCTGCAGTATATGGTTATTAAAAACAGTTAGAGGGTTAACTATTGAGGTGTGTGTATTGTTCCAAAATATATCAATACTAACCAGTACCGGCTCGAGCCTCTTTGGTGCACTAGGCAAGATTTTCTTTTGGCGCCTCCTTATAAGGCATTTTTTTTTCAATAAGAAGTAATTGATATTTTCATTATTGTTTCATTATAATTGTCAAAATAATTTGAACACTTGCATAGTGGTCTTCACCATACCCACAAAGATGCTTTACATAAGAAAAAAACATGAGCAAAATTACTTGACATTTTTGTTATTTTGATAAAAGGGTTTAACACAAATATAAAAGAGCACAAACAAGAAAATAAAAGCAAATTTTAAGATACATCTTAGTAAGTGGTTCAAAGGGCATTGCACAAAAAACTAGATGAATATAAAAGGCTTAGCCTAAATAAAAATAAAAAAAAAAACCTAACAAACCAAATAATAATTGAACTGAAGTAGCTGCAGCTAAAAGACTTTAGTGAACACTGTAACTTTGCTACAAAAAAAAAGAGTTAAACTCTTATTTTTATTTGACATTTGTGATTTATTTGATGGATGTGTTTCCAGTCTCTGCTTTCATGTCTTTCAGGCAAAGAACAAAAAATCAGTTGAAGTGCTGAAACTGATTATAACCTCAGTGGATTAAACAAACCCAAAAGTCTTCTGGTTTCCTCATAAATAGCTCCATACTGCTATGAATGAATGACGTAGGCTACACAGTTTATTATGGCAAACAGAAACACTATAAAATAATATCAAACATGAGCATTGACGTAAAACAGTGATTCCTACTTGGATTCATTAACTCCTTTTCTCCTGAACTGTAGATACACATTGTTTTCACATTATTGTACAACATGACAGGAAAACATTAATAAATTAATGATATTATTGTTTTTTGGCTGTATTATTATCAATCATTTTCTAATGAATAAAACTACTTTCCTTTTATTTAAAAACGTTTTCAAATCAGTCCCAAGAGGACACAAAAACCTTTAAATAAACAGGAAATATATTTACATTTAAAGCCAAAACGTCTTCTGTGGACACAGGAAAGATTCAGAGCTTTTAATATCACGGATGAACTGAAATGTTTGCTCTTTCATGGCTATTAGGAAGGGTGAAGGAATAAAGTTGTGCAACTCTATTACTTTGTTATTTGTGCTACAAACAGAAACTAAAACTGTGCTGTGTTTTAATCTCACTGCAGGTGAAGATAAGATCCAGTGTCAAAGTCCACCAAACCTGACAAACCTGACAGATAGACTGGGAATTTTCCCGTGCTTGGAGTCGGCCTGCAGCATGGAGCAGATCAATGACTATCTGTGCAGGTACAAAAACTACAACTTTGCTGTGGGTTGGACTTCAGCAGAATATATCGACTCACTGCAGAGCTTTGATATCAGAGACAGCGACGTGTTCATTGTCACATACCCAAAGTCAGGTAAGTCTATCTAAAATGGAGCTTCCTGTTTAGGTTGGTGCACAAAACCTTAAAGGGTCCCTGTACTAGTCATGCATAAAACATAACATGTGTTTAATGTATTATCAATAAACATGATGTGTACAAGTTTCTTACAAGAAAAAAACAAAAAAACACAGTTGAAGTACTTTTTTGGCATGGTTTTATCCCAGGCCAGATGTGACGTCAAGTTGTTGATTCCGGTTTAGTTTTTACATTCAGTCCCACCTGATGTCTGGGATTTATCTCTTCATTGAGGTTTTTGTAGCAACACAAGGGTGTGTGTTGGAGCTTCTTCTGTCAGGTATAAAGTCTGACGTGAACATAAAGGGGACCACTGTATGTCTCTGTGACCAGCAGCTTTTTCTCCTCCTGGCTGCTCTTCAAAGCCTTATTTCTAAACCTCCAGTTAGTGCTGTGTTCAAGACCACAGTATCCAAGACCAAGACTAGCTCGAGGCCAAAATGCACTAAGACCAAGACAGGACCAAGGCTTTTGGGAGTTGAGATCGAGTCAAGATGAGACAGAGACAAGTCAAGACAAGTCGAGGCCAAGACAAGATGAGACGTAGACAAAACAAGACAAGACCGAGACCGGGTCAAGGCAGAGACAAGACGAGACAAAATGAGACCAAGACAAGACCAAGACAAGACAAGACCGAGACTAGACCAAGACAAGATGAGACAAGATGAGACAAGATGAGACAAGATGAGACAGAGACAAGTAGAGGCCAAGACAAGTTGAGACGAGACAAGACAAATTAAGACAAGACCGGTATTCATGGTGTAGCTGTACAGAGCGTTCTGAAGTTTCTTCCTGTGAGACATATAAAGACTTTTTTACTTTGTTTAAGATATCTGTAATTTAGTCTTGACTAAATAAAATGACCTACAGCACCTATGGCAAGTTTTAACATTTAATGGCTATCATGGATATTGGTTAGAAATATTTGCGGTTTGATTTTGCCGAGTCAAAATTGACCTTTCAGATAGAATAGAAGCTTTCTTGTCATTGCACTAAGATATTAGAATGAAATTTCATTGGCAAGCAGTCAATCAATCAATCAAACAATCAAACAGCGCAAAGATTAAAACACTATAAAATGTGTAGACTGTAGATATCAACAACGTTATTCAGTCACATTTCCCATTTATGACTACAAAGTGTTTTGGGCCCATGTGCTATCCGAGAAACAAAAGGTTTGTTTACTCGCGTCTGCAAAATTGTAATATCATGTTCAGCTTTTGACTGTAAAAATTGTCAGAAGGATTAAACAAAACTTTCCGATTCGCTCTATATGGATTACAGCCATCAGGAAAAAAAACCTGGAGGAAATGAGGACATGAAGACATGCTTGCATTTGCGTTAAACTTTTTTTGGATTAATTGATATGCTGAGATTTTTCTTTGGGGGATGGGGGAGACTTTTTGTGATGTGGAAACCATAGGCTCAGGCAATAGTTTTCCACTTAACTGTTTATATACCGAAACATTGTGTTTGATAGTAAAATTTGAACAAATATGAAAGGTAATCGATATTTGGTACTTTTCAAATAGCCAGGTATGTTATCCATCCTTGGAATTGCTGATTGTAAGTAATCACCTCCTCTTCAGTATAGTAGAACTGTTTATGAATTAAATAACTCTTTCTTCATACCGTCCTCAATTTTCTGAAATGCCAAATTCTGCACGAACTTGTCGAAGACATTTGGAGGTATAATGTACAGATCCTGATACATTAACTCCTTTTCTCCTGAACTGTAGCTACACATTGTTTTCACATTATTGTACAACATGACAGGAAAACATTATTAAATTAATGATATTATTGTTTTTTGGCTGTATCATTATCAATCATTTTCCAATGAATAAAACTACTTTCCTTTTATTTAAAAACTTTTTCAAATCAGGCCCGAGAGGACACAAAAACCTTTAAATAAACAGGAAATATATTTACATTTAAAGCCAAAACGTCTTCTGTGGACACAGGAAAGATTCAGAGCTTTTAATATCACGGATAAACTGAAATGTTTGCTCTTTCATGGCTATAAGGAAGGGTGAAGGAATGAAGTTGTGCAACTTATTACTTTGTTATTTGTGCTACAAACAGAAACTAAAACTGTGATGTGTTTTAATCTCACTGCAGGTGAAGATAAGATCCAGTCCCCCACCCCCACGTGTCAAAGTCCACCAAACCTGACAAACCTGACAGATAGACTGGGACTTTTCCCGTGCTTGGAGTAGGCCTGCAGCATGGAGCAGATCAATGACTATCTGTGCAGGTACAAAAACTACAACTTTGCTGTGGGTTGGACTTCAGCAGAATATATCGACTCACTGCAGAGCTTTGATATCAGAGACAGCGACGTGTTCATTGTCACATACCCAAAGTCAGGTCAGTCTATCTAAAATGGAGCTTCCTGTTTAGGTTGGTGCACAAAACCTTAAAGGGTCCCTGTACTAGTCATGCATAAAACATAACATGTGTTTAATGTATTATCAATAAACATGATGTGTACACGTTTCTTACAAGAAAAAAACAAAAAAACACAGTTGAAGTACTTTTTTGGCATGGTTTTATCCCAGGCCAGATGTGACGTCAAGTTGTTGATTCCGGTTTAGTTTTTACATTCAGTCCCACCTGATGTCTGGGATTTATCTCTTCATTGAGGTTTTTGTAGCAACACAAGGGTGTGTGTTGGAGCTTCTTCTGTCAGGTATAAAGTCTGAGGTGAACATAAAGGGGACCACTGTATGTCTCTGTGACCAGCAGCTTTTTCTCCTCCTGGCTGCTCTTCAAAGACTTATTTCTAAACCTCCAGTTAGTGCTGTGTTCAAGACCACAGTATCCAAGACCAAGACTAGCTCGAGGCCAAAATGCACTAAGACCAAGACAGGACCAAAGCTTTTGGGAGTTGAGATCGAGTCAAGATGAGACAGAGACAAGTCAAGACAAGTCGAGGCCAAGACAAGATGAGACGTAGACAAAACAAGACAAGACCGAGACCGGGTCAAGGCAGAGTCAAGACAAGACAAGATGAGACAGACACGTTGAGACATCACGATACTGAGACAAGACGAGACAAGATGAGACCAAGACACGACAAGACCAAGACTAGACCAAGACAAGACCGAGACAAGATGAGACAAGATGAGACAGAGACAAGTAGCAGCCAAGACAAGTTGAGACGAGACAAGACAAAACAAGACAAGACCGAGTCATAGATGAGACAAGACAAGACAAGGTCTAGACTGAGAAAAGGTTGAACAGTTATAGAACATTCTCATTTAAGTTTTAGTTTCTTTTGAATACATTTGACAGAAAAAAAGGTGTCTGCAACTATCAAAGCAGAACATGCAAAAATCTCAACTCTTAACAAATTGGTTTAACTGAATTCTTTGAAAAAATAAACTCCTGTACGTATATACAATATCTGAAAACATCATTTTTATTTGTCAGGTGAATGAGGACTAAAGTACGACTAGAAATAAAATGATGCTCCCAGTTTTTGCAGGTGTCAACACAAAAGGCAACCCAAAAGATTTCCAAGGACAAAGAACAATCAGTGACCCAATGGGAAGTGTTTTAATTGGAATTTCAACATTAATTATTTATTATTTAAAAACAGTTCAACTGTAGATAACATCCACTGCCCAGCCTGAACAAGTTCAGTAACAAAGTACAAAAACAACTAACTTACAAACCAATGTGTGAGGTACTTTTACTGGTAATCGGACAAAAGCAGGAGCAGTAAAAAATTGGATGTCTTTGAATCTTCTTCCCAAACAGGAACGATCTGGACTCAGCAGGTCGTCATCTCTGTGTGCGAACTCGACGGCGGTCTGAACCAGTACCAGAACAACCTGGAGCAGATGCCATGGCTGGAGTACACTGAGGGCCGCGCCGACTACAGCCTGCGACCGTCGCCACGACTCTTCGCCTCGCACCTCACCCCGACTGAAGGACGGGAAGGCCAAGGTGAGGCGTCATCACGGTAACGAAGATCCAAAGCTCAGAGTTCAGTTTGTGTGTCTCAGGTCATCTACGTGATGAGGAATCCCAAGGACAACATCGTCTCGTACTATAACTTCAGCAGTAAAATGACAGACTTGGAGACTCCAAAGAACTTTGAGCAATTTCTTGATCAGTACCTGAAAGGAGATGGTGAGACACGTCAACACTCTGCTTAGTTACACTGGACACCAACGAGTAATCTTTGCATAAAAAAGGACTTGTTGCACACCATTAGTAACCTCTGCAGCTGATATCGATATTAAGTGGTAGGATGTCAGAGGAAATGCATGCACTCCGATTGGTTATATGCAGAGGTGACAGTAATGGATTGCAAGTACTCACGTTACTGTAATTGAGTAGCTTTTATTGGTGCTTTTATCGGCTATTAAAATTGATTTTTGCTATTGGCTGATATAATTTCCCTCCTAGTGGCAGGTCAGGAGAAAGCAGGGGTTTAGTTACTTTTTAGTAAAGGAGTTTGTTACATTTCTACACCCAACCATTACTGAGTAAATTATAATTCTTTTGTTTTAAAATGATGAACAGACATTGTGAAACTACAAAAAATTAAATGATATTCAGAAAGTGGTGGAAAAAGCCACGTTTAAGAACACGAAGAAGGACCCAAAAGCCAACAAACAAAAAACAGTCCGACTGCAGAGTCTGAGCAGGAACAGAAACTATGTACTGTTCTTTCTTTCGTTATTATGTTTTAAAACCAAATCAAAATAACAAATAAATAGTGTGGTTATTTTGTTTTATGGACTTATAACCAAAACCTAAAACTACAAAACCAGACAAGCAGCATTTTTCTGTTAAGATTTAAATCTTGTTCTGTTTCTTTGTTATTTGGATATTTACAGGAAAATAGTTATGTGACAATGAACAGACAAAGCAGACGAGCTGCAATGAATTTTAAACATTGGACGGACATGAGACACCTCAGACTAAACTTTACAGTAATTTACATCAGGATTCACGGGCGTCAAAAACTAAGAAAAGTTTCATTGAGTTTTTATTTTAACAGAAAATATCAGTTAAATCTGTGGAAGTGTATTACAGATGTTTTTTGGATTAGACAATGGTAACATTTGAAAAATGTATAAAATGATAAAAACACTAAATAACAATAATACACAACATGACTCCAAAAATACGCACAACTTAAAAAAAAAAAACCTGCACAAAAACAACAAGAAAAATCAAAAAAACAACAACAAATAAACATGACTCCAATATTACTCAAAAAACAACAACAGCCCAAAAAGAAAAAATCAGGAAAAATACACAGAAATATCCAAAAGCTACAAAAAAAACTACAAAAACACAAAAAATGTGTTGTTGCTCAGATTGTTTATTTCTTTAAATGCTGATATAAATGATCTTGTGACTCTTGGATCAGATAAAATGACATATGATTAACTTTGATACATTGTGTAAAGCACTTACATGGTGATAAAAGTCATTTACTAGAAGTCAATGCACCAACGGTCAGTTTGTTTCAGTTTGACGTGTTTAACTTAAACGTGTGTTTCTGCAGATGCTGTTAGTTACCTGTTAACACGCTAAGCTATAAAAGCTTCTTTATTGGGTTGTTTTTCTATTGATAGTTTGATCAACAACTGATGAATCTTATTGATGCCAATCATTTATTGTACTGTTTAATTGTTTGTTAATCCATATTCATTATTCATGTACACTAAGAGTTTGTGGTCCAACATAAATATATAAATATACTGTGGGATACAGAGGGGATTTTTTTTTTCTTTTGCTTTTTTTTACTAGAGGTCGGGGCAGCAGTAGCTCAGTCCGTAGAGACATGGGTTGGAAACCGGAGGGTGGCCGGTTCAAGTCCCAATGCGGACCAAAATGCAGAAGTTGTTCTGTCGAGGTGCCCTTGAGCAAGGCATCAAACCCCAACACTGCTCTGATACGCTCCCTTCATTGTGGAAGCAGTCCCACACTGACATCTCTCCATTGATGTATGTTCACAGGTCCTGTTTGTGCATGTGTGTGATTCGGGCCTGTGTGTGTAAAAATAACAGTGTTTCCCTTCAGGGATTAATAAAGTAATTAATACTGGTTAGTTGTGTGTGCACCACAAGTGTAAAAATATGGGGAGAGATTTATATAAAAAGTATTAAAAAATAGATCCACAATTTTCATATGTTTTTCGTGTGTGTGTGTGTCATATGTGTCAGCTGTCAGTCTCTGTTTGATAACACGCAGCCTTAAGTCTCATCTATTCTTCTGTAAAGGGTTCCCACCAGCCTTTACAGGGCTGCCAAGTTTCTGAAAATGAAAAGAGTGAGACTTTAGTTCCGGCGAAAAAAAATATGGCCTTTTTTAACGTTGATTTCTACCTAAAGACTGATGTCATCACCTCCATGCCAGCAGCTCTCCCTGCATGTAGCCTCCTAATGCTAGTTTTAATAACCAGAAATTAGAAATGAAAACTAAGAAGAATTTTGACAAAATATATTTAATTGTCAATTATTCATTTCAACCAACTCTCCATCATTTATCTGGGGACATGTCTCATGTTGTAGGTGTTTGTCACAGATGTTGATGATGACAGAGGCAGGGGGCTCCCACTTATAACACTGTGGCCCAAGGCAGTGCTACCTTTACCTCAGCTCTCATTGTCTGTAACAGAAAGGACGTCATTAAAAAGATCATCATGTAAAAAACATGAAAACATCAAGTGATTTTTGATTGAATGAATGTCTTAGCAGCAGACTCAATGTCCATAGAAATACACTATTACATACAAAAATAATCAAAGAAGAACAGTTCAAATGAACATTAGATTAGACTAGGCATTTGTTTCATTTACTATGTATTTATGCTGATATAACCTACAAGTGTTATTCAGCTACTAGCAGTGTTCATACCACTGGTAGGAGCTGAATAAACATTTTAATTAATTTAAGTTAATGTCTAGCACAGACACACACACGTAGGAGTGGGAGATATGGGGAAAACATCATTTAGACTATTTTAAAGTTATTTACCAATAAAACAAACCAATTCACCTACTTAAAATCATCGCCCTAAATGGAAAAAAAGGGATAAAAGATCATTTAAAACAAAGTAATTTTCAAAAAAAAAAATTAAATTGTATGTAAGCAATTTATCAAACTGGTTCCAAGTACAATTAACATCACACAAAAGGGCTGATATGTTCTTTTAGACACACAGTCTTTTTACTTTGTTTAACTAAAGTGGGGTAGCATTAGCGTTAGCAACACTGGCTACATAACAAGACAGCAGATCAGCCTCGTGATTTCTATTTGTTATTGAGGTAACACACTCATATTAATAAAATCCTACTTTAAGCAGTGTTTGAACGCCTCATTTCACACAGTTTGGACAATCATATCCTTTACGAGATAAAACGTTACTGCTTTGGTTACATTAGGCCTGGGTGATATGGACCAATATTCATATCTCTGTATTTTTCCTATGCTATGCTAGCTCAGTGCTACAGAGAGAACTTTTACCTACTACTACCACCTCCTCACTGATTCTCCTTCACAACTAATCCTTCCTAGTCCGGTCTGAGTATTAAAGGCCGTATCATACAGCTTCAGGTGGTCATATTTAATACTCCATGGCTGAATGGTTGAACACACCGGTGTCCGTGTTGACGGCATCGTCAACAAATACTCTGATTGGCTTTCGTCATACATAACAGTCGCAGGACTTCACACACACCTGCAGAAAGTCTCATTATTAAAATAAGATGTGTTTACAGTTTATACATGAGATGTTTACTGTATGCAAGGGAACCGTGGCAAGATTTATCATCAAAAAATAAACATGGGAGGTGAAAGTAACTAGTAACTATTACTTTGAGTACTATTTCATTGAGGTACTTTTTACTTGTACTTGAGTACAATTTCAATCAAGTAACAGTACTTGTACTTGAGTAGAATATATCAGTACTCTTTACACCTCTGTATATAACCAGAGTTGTAAAGAGTACCATTCTTCAATACTCAAGTAAAAGTATAGATATTGAATAAAAAATAACTATGGTAAAAGTAAAGGTATTGAAGTTGTTCTCGCCTGGAGTTTAACTGGGATTGCCTGATATTTCTGAAAAATTTAAATAGATTCTTGAATTTTTTTTTCTTTTTAATTATTATTATTTTTCAATTAAAACAACACACAATCTCAGATTTACGGAAGAGGATTTGGGCCACTGGTAAAAAAAAATTAAAAAAAATACAACTGACAAAAACATTAAACAAAATCAAAAAAAAAATTAGGATTAGTGATTTTTTTTCCCTTCCATTACTGGCTCTGTTTTTTCTTTTTATTCTTTTTGTGGCTCTGTTTTTTCCCCCAGTGGCCATAGCACATTTCTATACTTTCACTTTGTGAAATATAAATCTAGTTCAATTAAAAAGCAATAAAAAAAAAAAAGAAAAAGAAATGCAGTTGGACAAAGGGGGGACTTGGATTCAGAAATAAGAGAAATGGGGTACTTGAGACATAAAGTTTGAGAACCACTGCTTTAGGGCATACAGTACGGTCTGCAGGAGACAGTAAAAAAAAAACATGAAGAATCAAATTGTAAATGACCAACTATTGCAGTTGATTAAAATACACAAATTCAAAGAAACTTTACAATATTTGCCAGCGCTCACAGTTTTCTTATGTTTATAACAAATGCAAATTGTTGAAATAATTAAACATTGTTTGACGACATTTTCTTTTTTAAAAAATCCTACAATTTAACTCAAATTATTCCTCAAGATTTCCTCAAATTAAATAAAAAATGTATCAAAAAACTAAGTAAATTTAGGTGAAGATCTCCCATGTGATTGGTGGACAGTGTTGGCCAGAAGCTGCCTTTGTGGAGTTTGTCGCCACCTGCTGTTCACATATCATCAGTACAGCTGGAAGAATCCACACCACCAGTATGTAAGGCAGACATAGGCAACTGGCGGCCCGGGGACCACATGCAACCCTCGCTGTAATTTTTAGCGGTCCCTAAAGTAAATGCACAACATGACTTTAGAAAACATATAAAATGACAGAAATATACAGTAGACAACATACATACACAAAACAACAGAAAAACAATGCACAATTAGAGAATAATTACAAAAACTACAAAAACGAAGACACAAAAACTTTCTCTAAAATTACATAACAACAAAAAACAAAATGAGAGGAAAATATGCAAAATGACTTCAAAAACACACAAAACAACAACAGAAAATGCAAAATGAGAGAAAAATACATAAAATGTCCACAAAAAACTAAACTAAACAATAAATGAATCCAAAAACACATGAAATGACAACACAAACTTATTGTTCTTCCCTATATTAATGCTCAGAATGGTCATTATTCTAAATGCTGACATGAATGTTAATAATGTAACCCTTAGATCAGAAAAATCACATTTTTGTGGCCCCACTGTGGTAAAGGTTGATCACCCTGATGTAAGAGATGGGACGATATATGATACATGGCTCATGATAATGATATGATATTTTTGAAAGGGGGCACAGGTTTACTTACATACTCTTTGTTTTAATATTTAATATATTTCCATGTTGTTATCGAGTGTTTCTCTGCTCTTGCCTGGCACATGGCTGCACATGTGTCTTCTTTTGTTATGATAGTAAAACATTTGTGATGGTCAGGGTCAAACATGAGCTCATCAAAGATAAACACATACACACATATGGTCAAAGCACAGTTTTAAAAAGTTTAAATCTTACAGTATTATTTTAATTCTAGAAGATCAAACGATCAGTTATTGTAGTTAGTTAAAGATGCCATTTACTGGTGATTTAAAGTAATACAAATTATGTCAAAGATTTGTTGATTGATTTATTATTATTATTAATCATTTAGGGGTCTATTGTGTCTGTTTATTTGATTTATTCAGTATGTCTATATGAGTTGTTTTATGTGTATTAAGTTTAATATTTAAAATATAATGATTTGGATGATTTAGATTTGTGCATTCTGGTTAAACTATCTTTTTTAGTGTTAATGTTACTGTCTCGTGATCATATATTTGTTTTGTCTCTTCGCTTACATACATGGTTGTGTTGTTTTTAGATTTAGATTAGTGTATAAAGAAGGCATATAATTATAGTATTACACACAAAAAGAAACCATGAATAATAATCTATTCCAACAGACTGCAGAGGTCAGAAAGGAGCGACTAGAATGACTGAGAAACTTGTAGAGAAAATAAAGAACAACTTCATTGTTCTACTATCACTGTGAAGGTGTTTAACCAGAGCAGCAGGTCAAGAACTGGAGAAATAATTCATTCTGTGACAAATTCAGGATCTGCATTCTCGAGGAAAGAAGTGTGTTGTGGCTGAACGCATGATAAAATCCACGCTTTCTTTTTTTATTTTTGTGTTAAAGGAGCATAGGGCAGGATTTGTGAAAAAAAATAAACATTCATTTTAAGTCTTTTAATGCTAATGGGTGATGAAGCACTCAAAACCAAAGTCCTAATACCAGAAATAAAGAAGAATGAGAAGAAAACGGCTTGGAGACTGGAAGAAGACAAGCACAGTGGACTAAACTACTGTTTGGTTCCACAGATGTACGCAGAGGCATGTGCACAGGTCTTGCAGTAAACAGTCACATGAACGGCAAGTAAATAAATAACCGTGTCACAGTTGGAGTGCAGATCAGGCCGCATTTTATCGTCTGAGTCCGACCCAACAGTGAAAAACCTCATTTTTTTCTCAAAGAAATGACATATTTACATTTGTTTTCGTGGTAAACACTGATTTTATTTACAAACAACTGTTAATGTCAACATCAGATCAGTGCACAGGTAACAAGAGGACGTCAAAAACAAACAGGGGTGCAGTGCACGCAAGAGACCCATCAGATCTATTTACATAATCCGATTCAAATACGATAATGGTTAATTTATAATCATTCAATCCAAAATGATTCATAACTTGAAATTGATTCAGTAACTATTTTAGCTAAAATAATAATTCAACCAGTCTGACTGAATAACATTCCTGGATACTAAACAGTGCAGGTGAGCTTTTCGAGATTCCTATTGTTTCTTGTAAGGGAATCATCTATACATTCATTATGACAGAAAAAAGCAAGTAAAAAATATTTAGTGGCAAATATATTCACATTGTATTTGAATAAAGTCCAACCAACACTTTAGTTTAAATTAGCAGGATGTTAAAATTTCTGCTCTTCTTTGTCAATACAAAGTCTTCTGCTTGTTTTTTCCAACATAAAAATAATACAAAAATAACATAAAAAATGAAGTGGAACCAACATCTGTTCAGGTGAAATGAGCAGTGGTTAAACCTGATACTTTTTGTTTTAAAATGATGCTAACATGAGCTAACGCAAACAAGCTAACACTAACATGCGCTAGTGCTACAGCAGGACCGCGGCCAGAACTGCCTGTATGGTCGACTCCTTTAGAATATTTCTATCTATGTAAAAGCCAAAGTGTTTCCACACACTGGAACCCAAAAGTTGATTATTGATCAATTACTTGTTTACCAGCTTCTCTGTCATGCTGTATTCTGTTGTCTGCTGGCGCGTGGCAATGACGTCACTGACAGTAACATCTTTATTCTTAAATGCACTTTTAAAACCCATCCATATAAAGTCTGCCATGCTTAATTCCAAAGCGTTATTTCCTTGTCTCGATACAAACGATTAATTTCTTTTTAAATCCGGAAGGAAAACTTGCCGAGCACAGACTGATGTAGTTGGATCGTAAAAATATAAATCGATTCATCAATTTAATGGATGAATCGTTACATGAAAGACTGATAAAATGACGCCTGTAGATCCAAAATTTGACCTGAAATTAGCATTATCTATTCTGTATTCACACAGCACTGTTTTATTAAAAAAATTTAAGATTAAAAAATCTGAATTTTCCCAGGAAAGATTTAAGGATGTAAATAAGACTTGTTTATTATTCTTTCTGCCTGGTAAATAATGGTCGGAAAAAAAGTGAGGAGCTTGAAGTTTGTTGACTAATCAGCTAACTAGTTTAGCCTCTGCTAACAGAGTCGCAGCACAGAAAGAATAACAAAGTTACAGCTCTAGATGAAAAGTCACTGTCACAGGGTTTAGACGACTTCTTGCTGTGTTTGAATGTAGTTTGAAACCCCAGCTGGTGTTGTGGTTTATGTGGCGACCATTTTAACTGTCGACCGACTTCCGTTAGGGTAGCTAGTTGCTCTGGTAACAGACCCACGTTTGGCTGCCGTCATTTATACCGTGTTGATTTCACTTTGGTAAACCTGGGAAAGTGTTACTGTAAATGCTGATATTAACAAAAATTCTTTATTTCTTTACTAAACCCAAAATAAACCGAAACATCAATTATTGCCCTCCCCTTCTGATAAGAGTAAAAATAAAAGTTGTTCTACAATAGGACGTCATAGAGTGAAGGTCAGCTACACCTCAGTTCACCTCGTCAATGGCTTTCTTCTGGTGTTGTGAATTCGCCAGATTTCCTTCAACGTTCTCAGACGGCTCTTCATTTGTTGGATCCTTTATCTTCATGTTCATGTAAAACGGTGTACTCAGTGCTGCTTCTTTCTTCTCTGCCGCTGGAAGACCTTCAGCCAGAGAGTCATGGATCTTCTGCCATGACCCCATCACAGACCTCCACAGTGCTACTCTCTCACTGATGAACTGTGCGGCTTCACTCTGTCTGCCTTTAGCAAGACTGATGCTGTCTTTGCAGATAATGAAGATATCAAAACCAACAAAGAGAGCATTGACTGCAATGAGACCGACCCGAGCTGATTTGGTCAGAGCCAAGGAGGATTTAGCTGCTACTTGACCAATGTCAGGGACACTTGTCACAACCTCTTGGGTCTTCAACAGTCTGACACCAGCAGCTAAATCAACAACTGAATCAATGCTCTTTGCGACCCCACCGCCAGTGAAAACCGCCCTTCCCACCCCTACGGCAACTTCTACCTTAGTAGCTTTCAGCCTCTCTGCCATCTGACTGCTCACCTGATCTACACAATCCTGGAGGCTCTGAACATCTTCCATAAAGTCCTGGAAGAGTTCCCCAGCTTTCTTCGTCTGTGCAGAATTGACTCCAATTTCTGTGGCGGTTGTGACGGCACTGTTGACACCACTGGTGATGCCCAACCCAAGCCCAGTCAATGTCAGCACTATAGAGGCTCCAGCAGTGAACGGCATCAATGCCAAGCCAACAATGGACATCACACCTCCAACCAAACCCACTGAGCTTCCTGCCACACTAGAGATTTTTGCACCAGTGTGCATCCTGCTCAGCTGAACGGCGGTCTCCTCCAACTGCTGCAGAAACTCCAGCATTCTGGGCCGTCGCTCGGTAAACTCTTTGACAAAGTGCTGGCCCGGTTCTTGCTGGAACAAGAAGACCATCCGGAAGTGTTGGTCCATCCTGAGAGGGGACAAAAGAATGAATGAATGAACTTTACCATTGTACCATTGTTAGAAGTGTATGGTGGAAGACAAAGGAGGTGGTGGTGGACTACAAAAGGAACCTGTAGTCCAAGGAACCACGTTCCCTGTTACTATTGTAAGGTTTTTTCTATCTAGTTTCATTCTGGATAGTTTAATTGAGCAGCTTTGAAGACACATGACAAGAGTAATACTATTTCTCAGTGTAACTTATTCTAAGTTATAATCACAAGTACAATTGTAGCAGCAGTTCTGCAGCCAGCTCACAGGTTTTAGCAGAAGAAGACTCCCAATCTTTGGGAGTTCTACATTTAACCTCTTGGGTTGGATGACCACCCCTGAACACAGAATGGGGTGGCTGACTTAATGACAGTTCAGCCCTACTATGTGGCTGGCCTATTGTGTGAAGCAACAAGGACCCTCATAAAGACAGGTAACAAAACATGTGAAGCAATCATGGTACAATCAACATCTGATGTGAGGCCTGTCTTGTGGCCTCTAAGAAGTAATCAAGAAATATCTTTCACCATCCAGGGTGAGGAGGTGGACATTGTGGATTTTTTCAAGTACCTTGGGCTCCACTTTAACAATAAACTGGACTGGACCCTCAACCTGGATGTTCTTTGCAAGAAGAGCCAGAGTAGGATGTTTTTCTTGAGGAGACTGAGGTTGTTTGCTGTCTGCAGAAAGCCCCTCAAGTACTTCTACCAGTCTATGGTGGCATGTAAACTTTTGTGGGCTGTCTGAGCTAAAGACTAGTGAGACCTTCAGTCTGAATCTTGACCTGGACAACCTGGAGAAGAGGCTGACAAAAAGGGTAAAGGACAAAATACGTGCAATGTTGGACAATCTCTCTCACCCTCTGCATGATGAGTTGTGACTGATAAGCAGCTTGTTTCATCAGCAAATTATTCCACCCAGGAGCAGGACTAAATGATTCAAATTGGGTCTCTGCAAACCTCCACAACTCCCTCAAACATCTCCTTAAGTTGACAAAACCTGTATTATTTCTTTGCTACTTACGTTCCTCTTAACAATTTCACACCATGTTTTTTGTTTAAACCCACCTGATCTCATCCAGCAGATTTATGTGATCGAGCATCTTCTGAATGTAATCCTTTGACAAACCCTTGTGAACGTTGACCTTAATGATGTTGGTTTTCTTCAGGCCGAAGTCACATGAGCAGCTGTGGGATACAAAGTCAACATTTTTCAGGAGATGTTTCAGATTACTCAACATTTCTAAGTGGTTTGAAGAGTTTCTTTACCTTTTCTCAAGCTTCTCACATATGGTTTCGATGGTTTGGATGTACTTGTCCAGCCTATATGCTATGACTTCCAAATTTTTAAGTTTAGGCAGGAAGAACTCTTCATTTTCTTTCTTAAACTCCAGCAGCAGAGGACTGATGGAAGCTGTAGCTAGGAGAACAACTTGAATGTCGCTGAGAGTGACATCTACAGGCAGGCATAGCATCTCATTCTCCATGAACACGTGCAGCGAGGTGACTGCCAGCTTCTCCACAGCATCCAGGAAGCAGTCAAGCTTATTCAGACCATCCAGTGTGTCCCTCAACACCTCACTGAGTTCCTTTTCCAGCTCTGCGTACTGGTTCACTACAGAAGCCGCTGGGGTGAACATGTTCTTCATGTGTTTCAGAAAAGCTTGTCCTTTGTTCTTTGCATCGGTCACTTTGGTGATTTGGTCCATCCTGTCCTTGATGTCCATCATCAAGTCTAACTCCGTCTCTCTCCAGAGCATCCATTTAGAGGAATTTTCACAGAAGCTTTTCACTGTGAGGATGTAGCTGAGGGTATCCGTGGTGTAGCGGCACAGAGCGTTCGGAAGTTTCTTCCTGTAACACATTTAAAGACTTACATTTTTACGTTGTTTTAGATATCTGAGAAGATTAAATTACCTGCCTTTGGCAAGCTGTTTTAACATTTAATATCTATGCTTCATATTGGTTAGAAGTATTTGCAATTTAATTCTGCCTCGTCAAAATTGACCTTGCATATATCTGCCAACTTATTCAGCGACACATTTCCCTTACATGACTACAAGGTACGTCATTATACATGTCCTAAAGGTAATTTTACCTTGTCAAAATGTGATTGTGGCTTTAAGTACTCTGATTCTCTGTGATCACGGAAAACGGATGGAAAACCCTGAATTCACTTCCTCAAAGGTAAAAAGAAATTGGAACTGTTCTATCAGGTTCCATTATAACAGAAATATCTTGACTTGATTTGATACATGTGTCACATCCGGATGGCCGAACAGCCGGTGCCACGGTGCCACGCTTGACAAACAAAAGCTAAAACTTGAAATATTGACTACTGCTTGTGGACTCACATAAACTGTAGGTCAACTTGACAAAGAGACATGCTGTCTATTTACACTTCTGACTTCCAAATACTGTCTAAATATGTCTATCCAGAATTACCATCACATATATCTACAACTTCTCATCGGACTGCTCCACGCTCGCCATCTCTGCTGCTTCATCAAATCTTATCAAAGTAATTGTTAACAAAAAAAAAGTTTCTATATGTCGAAGAATTCAGATTTTTTAGATGCGTATGTCGTGAGGCGCTTCATTAAATTTGAGTTGCTTACAACGGATGTGGACAAAGTTTTCACTCCTGGATATAATGAACACTTCACATGTACGTTCTTGCCTTTGACCACAATTAATTTAAAGTAGTGTTTGTATCGCTACCTTAAAAATGACAACTTCTCATCAGACTGCTCCACGCTCGCCATCTCTGCTGCTTCATCAGATCTGTAGTGGTTGTGTGTGTGTGCTGGCACATGTGTATAAACACTGGCTCTGATTGGGTACCATGAAACATGACGCCGCCTCAGCCAATCATAATCGCTCACCTTGATTTTAACCACTTCCTCACTACAGTTGCGTATGAAGCCAGGGGTGCTTTCGGATCACAGTTTATTCAATCATTGCATGTAACGCACCGCATTTAACGTTCAGTAACGTTAATGGCGTTGTAACGGTGTAAAAAGTCATTAGTTAAATTACCCCGTTACTGAAAAAAAAAAACGGCGCTACCTAACGTTATTTTAAACGCTGTTATTCCAAACACTGCTCAAATGTCATTTTGCAGAGAAAGTATAAAAATTCAAGATATCAATCATGTTATTTTGCTTAGTCAAAATTGTAATTTTGTTTATCTAAAACAATATAGATTTCTTTAATGAAGGGAGTTAAAAAACTTGAACCGAACATTTTGACATGACAGATATTGTGAACTTTCAATCTGTCTAATTAAAATTATTTTTGAGATATCATACAAAACCAGTATTGTTGCCTTAAGTATTGGCTGATACAGATATCAATACAATATCAGCACAGATTATATATAATTTTATGACTTATTTTGTAATGTGGAATGTAAGAAAAGGCTTGATTAAGTGATTTTACTCAGAGAACAACAGTCAGCAACAGTAGGCATGAGAAAAACTGACCCGTTTATTATCAACCAATGGGTTACAATAATATACATTTTAACTTTCTATAACAATATCCTACAATTGAATAATATATTTCTAAAAAATAATTAGAAGATTCTGAAAAACAACCTCAACAAATCCATTAATAACAATGTATAAATCTGAGTTTTTAGATGCAGAGCGATATGATCCTTTTTGATTCGCTTTCTTTCTTTCTTTTTTTGTTGTTGCTGATCTCGGCTCCAATATCTGGCATCTTTTCTGTTTTCACTGGCAAATAAGTTGTGTTATTGTAATTTACACACACTTTTTTTTTCTTTTGTTTCACCAAATTTTCCTTTTACTTTAGATTTGAAAAAAAAAAATTGTAATGCATTTACATACTTCTTAAAAGTAGATTAAATAAAATAAATTATATTGAAGAAAAAGTAAATCCTTTGTTCAATATTTGTTGACAACATTTTCACTATTTTGCATTACAGAAAACAGCCCATTGTACGGTTTTTAATTTAAAATATCAGCAACATTATTTGGGTTCGTTCGCACTAATTTTGAGTTTTGATATCTGCACAATACATTTAATCAAAATTACATGATGTTTTTGTTTTCATATTTGCTTGTTTTTAATAAATTTAACTTTGCTAAGGGACTACGATATATAACCCATTCAGAAACACTTCCAATTATAATTTTTACACTTTCAATTTGTACCATGATATGGAATTTTAGGTCATATCACCCAGCCGTAAGTTACATACATTTTAATTCAAAAAAATAAATTAAAAAAAAATAAGATGACCCTGAAAAATAACCTTAATAAATTCAATAAAAACAATACATAAATCTGAGTTTTTAGATGCAGGCCGACATGATCCAAATCGCTTTTATTTAGTTTTTTGCGTATATCAGACCAATTTAAATTGTTAGTTATTTTAATTTACATAGGCCTTTCTTTTCTTTTGTTAAACTTAATTTTCTCACTTTCACCAAACTTACTTTTAATTTTTTATTTTTAAAATAGAGAAAAATGTATGTAATGCAGTTCCATGTATTTAGAAATAGATGAAATAGAATAAATTATCCTGAAGCAATAGTAAATTCTTTGTTCAGTATTTGTTGACAACATTTTCTACTATTCTGCATTACAGAAAACAGCCTTAAGTTACATACATTTTAACCTTAAACAAGAATATTTTGAAATTGAATAAAATAAATTGAAAATAAATGGGAGGAAATAAACAATTCAATGAAACAATGAAAAATAAACAATTCATAAATCCGAGATTTTAAATGCAGGCTGATATGATCTGATTCACGTATTATTATTATTATTCTTTTTTTGCGTATATCGGACCAAAATCATATTGGGAGATTTTAAATTGTTAGTTATTGTAATTTACGCACACCTTTTTCTTTCTTTTGTTAAACTTGATTTTCTCACGTTCACTAGACTTTTTATTTTGGATTTTTTAAAAAGAGAAAATGTATTTAATGCAGTTCCATTCATCATTCCTAAAAAAGAAGATTAAATAAAATAAATGTTTCTGTGGCAAAAGTAAATATTTTGTTCAGAATAGTTAATCATTACCTTGGGTCAGCCATCTTCAGATGCTGAAAAACTTTTATAAAGTCTTGAATCTTCAGAATGTGAGTGAAATGATCCTCCTACAGAGACATTTATAGTCATTTTAGCTTCGGTTTCATTTTCCTTTCTCAGCAGCACCACCCTATGTAAACATGACAAGTTTAACCTGCAGTATCATACGGTGGCCGACAGGGACAGATTGCTGCAAAACACACAAACACACAAAACAAATGCAAAAAATGGTAAAACAATGCAATGCCAAAAAACACACAAACCCAAAAAACAACTGCAAGTTTTTAAGTGTGTGTTTATGTTCACCTAGCTGTGTATGTATCAGGGTTGGGGGTCAATTATATTTTCAATTACCCATGTTCAATTACAACTACAATGACCAGCAGTTTTTCCAGTCACAATAAAATTACAATTTTTTTTCATCCTCAGAAAGTCAACTACATTCTCAATTACTAAAATTCAAATACAATAACTGAGCCTGAAATAAATTACCTAATAAAAGTTAACCTTGCTCTTGTGTTAGCTTTCTGTTAGCATCTCTTATGATAACAGGCCCTAAATCAGCTGTAAAATACACTAAAATCAAATATCTGTCAGTTATGGTTAAGGTTAACACAAGGGTGAACATCTATCAGGACAGGACAGGGCTGCTTGTCTTTAAAGTACAGGACATTAAAGTCAGAGTAAGTTTACTTCCTCCCTTTCTCGTTCCGCTCAGAGGTGTTAAACTGTCACACCTCAAAACTCGCTGTGCAAGGAAACTTAGCTGAGATGAGCTTAGCTCAGACCCTCTGAGGAAGCTCTACTCTGTCTAAATGTGACTATTGTGGTTACAGTTTTTTTCAATAGCTAACAAGCGCTTACCCATACTTCAGATACTTTTCCTAAACTCTTAACACAGACTCGCACCTACAAAACACAATTGGCCAAATGGATAATTTTCTTCTCAAAAACACATTTTATTAAATATAAACTAACTCTTCATTTCAAAATAGAACACATCTTTCTCTGCACACACTAACTTTACCTAAACACTGTAAATCTGACTCATTAAATTATCCTGTCAAAGAATAACACTTGGTTTCACTTGACAAGGTGCATACAGTCAATCAATGTCCACATGTAATGTTCACATTCAAAAGCATTGCAGTAAAAAGGGAATCATTTTTTTTTGTTCCTTTACTGTTTACTGCAGGAAGTACAGTAGAAATACTATTTACAATATGATAGAGCAGCAAAGGTTTTACAGTATTGCTTATGGTCATGTGGCTGATGGTGTGTGGTGCAGGGGAGGCATAGCCCCCCCCAAAACGTTTTCATTACAGTTTTCCCAATTCTGAATAAAATATACAAATATTTTAAATGCCAAAAAACACAGTGACTAGGATGTAAAAAAAAATGGCGATTTAAAATTCAAAGGTTTATGAAATAAAACCAAGTAAAAAAGTTTTAAAGGACTGTAGCAGCACGATGAAATTTGACCCTCCTGCTTCCTGTTGCAGCTCAGAGCTTTGTTTAAAACATGGCGGACACCGCGGGTGCTCCGTAGACTCACAAGTCTGTTGTTTGTTGTGACGCACTGAGAAAACAAGGGGCTGGAACAGAGAACGAGCAAACCATGCACTCTGGATATAAAGCGGTGGATGAGCAGTGTTGTTCCAAGCTCGGGGAGGGGGGACGGCAACGGCCAGGGGACGGGAGTGTGCGTGCATTCAGCGAACACGAAGTAACGTTGTTAGACTTTTAATGCCATAATCTACATTGTTGGACTTTTAAATGCTTTTAATCCTTATATATCCCTTTATACTATCCTACCTGTGTCTAACTTAGTGATTTACTACTGCCAGCAAGTCTATTCCACCATGTTAAAGTGTGTCTACCATATTAAAGCACATGTATTGAGTATTGTATGGTATGTAGAACATCATAAATAACAACACTGCTTAATTTGAGCAACTTTACTGCAGCAAAAATTAAGCATAAAGCGGCCGCCGGCCTGATTTTATCATGAATTTACAACATTAGGACAGTGCCCGTCGGCAGTATGTATTCATATAGTGGGGGCTTAAGTAGAGTTGTCAATTATGGCCAAATGAGTATGTGTTTGAAGGTTGGATGTACAAAGAGATGTACATACACTGTACTCTGTTGTGTTATAAAGGGGTTTATTTGCAGGTGCAAAGTAAAATAGCGTGTGTGATTTCCTTGGTTTAATTCTATGAGAGATGTGGTTGATAAATGTGTTTGCTGTAGTTTTTACTAATTTTTATATATTTTTTTCGTTTTGGTGTATTTTTCTGTAATGTATGTTTTTTGGAGTCATTATGTGTATTTTTGTATCTTTCTGTTTTCTTTTTGTGCATTTTTGTATAATTATAGTTTTTTGTTGCCATTGTAGTGTCATTCTGGTGTCATTTTGTGCATTTTTGTATGTTTCTTAGTGTAGTGTTGTGCATTTCTGTTGTCATTTTGTGTATAAATATTGTTTAGTTTTTTGTTTTATGTCATTATGTATATTTTTGTGTGTTGATACTCCGTGGGTCACGCGCACATGCACGCACATCAGTGACTCACATCAGGCCCAGTCAGTGAGACTTGAGAGCTTTGCTAGTTTATCAGTGTGAGCGGTTGCTCAGACGCCCCTCCCCCTTTCCGGTTTAAACTATCTCACTCGTTTACAGTCCGTGTCTGCTTGGCTATGTGTGCAGCGATTGGCTCTGGCCGCACACGTGACTCTTGCTCGCCACTGTGAGGAGCTGTGCAGTGAAATAGGTATAGATGGTGCGCTTGCGCCCCCTCACACACTGAGGTGAAAAGCTGAATAGGTTTCACTTCTGGGTAAACATGACTGTGCCGTCCGGCCAAAATAAAATAAAAATAAACATTTGAAAATGACCAAATTACTTCAAAATAACGGAAGCACAAACTCAATGTATTTGGAAGCCGTGACAAAGTTTCAGGTCGAACAGGCACCACGTTGGGGAGATATTTGCTCCACACACACTCACACAGAACATTCTTGCTTTTATAGACTAGTGCAATGCTACACATAGTAATTGTGAGTGAAAACAGACCTTTCTCTGAAACTTGAATGTTCACTTTAAAAACAGTTGGTTTAACCTGCCATGACAACAGAATATTTGTATTATGTGCGACTGAGATGTGCCTGACAAAGATATAATACAATCTATGTGTGCTACTCTTTTGTACCTGTAATTAGTTGATGCATTGTTTATTGATTCTCTATATTGTTTCATAAAATAGTAACGTATCAGCAACTTTAGTCAAGTGTGTTTGTATTGAATGTTTAAACCTTACAATACATTTCATGAACAATGTGCAACACGTTTCCTTTTGTATCTCATTAGAGGATCTAAATAATGTTTTTTTTAAACAGAAATGAAAAAAAGTCAGCAGATAAATTAATTTACTAAATGAAGTTTTAAAATAAATTACATTACAGTAAACGTCTGTTTCGTGACAAATGCCACAGTCATGGGTTTCAAACACACTTCGTGGATGTGCAGGGGTGTGCCGATGTGTAGGCGCTCAAGGTTGTGGTTAATGTTGTGTTTCTGCAGGCTGCGCTTTCACCACATCCTGAATTCTGCTGTTATTGCTTAATTCTCTGCATGTATGTACCTGTTAGTTGTTAACAACTGCTTTGACCTTCTTTGTAAAATGAGTAAATTGCACACAGCAGTCATTGTAGAAGTGGAACATCTAGATATATACTAAGAAGCTCTTTTATAGTTCTAATTTTTAATTATTTATTTGTTTTTCAGTGATAAACGTGTTGATACTGAAGCTAAAATATGTGAGCAGCACAAACAGAAAAATGTAAACCTGTCAATGATTAAGAAGATCAAAATACAACTGTTGTATCTTGTGGTGTGGACACCACAAGATAAATAACAACACTGCTTAATTTGAGCAACTTTACTCTCTCATTCTTTAAGTGACAGTGGGTGCTGAACATTTCAAGCTGCATTTTGGATTTCAGCAGTTCATTTATGGTACTGCAGCAAAAATAAGGCATAAAGCCTGATTTTATCATGAATTTACAACATTAAACGATGCATTGACACAATTTTCTTTTTGTCGACATAATAAATTATATTACTAATCGTTTTTGCATTATTTTTTATGTTACACACATTGTGGTTGGTCCAAATCTCGAGACATTCCATACATTTAATTTCTTTCTTTTTTTTTTTTTTTTGCCACCCTGGCAAGAATTGCAAACTCCGCCTATGCCTTTATTGATCCCAGAGGGGAAATTCACTTTTGCAGCAACATCATACAAGACTAGACAGAAGAAACACAAATAATTATTAACATAGATAATGGTGCAAATTGTAGAACTGTAGGTCAGATATAAATTAGAAAAAAAAACCCAAAATAAAACAGAAAAAACAACAACAACAACAACAAAACAATTATGTCTGTTGTACTGAAATGTATTGATGGCGCCAGATCCTTTATCTTCATGTTCAGGATTGCTTCTTTCTTCTCTGCCGTCTGCAAACCTTCAGTCAGAGACTCGTGGATCTTCTGCCATGACCCCATCACAGACCTCCACATTGCCACTCTCTCACTGATGAACTTCGCGACTTCACTCTGGCTGCCTTTAGCAAGACTGATGCCGTCTTTGCAGAGAAAGATGACATCCAAACCACCAAAGAGCGTACTGACTGCACTGAGACCGTATTCAGCTGATTTGAGAACCAAGTGTTGAGCTGCTACTTGACCAAAGTCAGGGACATCTGAGGCCATCCTAGATATGCTTTGTCCTAATTTACCCTCCTGAGCATCTACGCAATCCTGGAGGCTCTGAAAATCTTCCATGAAGTTCTGGAAGAGTTCCCCAGCTTTCTTCTCCTGTGCAGTATTGACTCCAAACTCTGTGACGGCTGTGACAACACTGTTGACACCACTGGTGATGCCCAACCCAGCCCCAGCCGCCGTCAGCGCTAGAGAGGCTCCAGCAGTGACCGGCGACAATGCCAAGCCAACAACGGACAGCACACCTCCAACCAAACCCAGTGACTTTCCTGTCACTTTAGAGATTTTTGCCCCAGTGTGCATCCTGCTCAGCTGAACGGCGGTCTCCTCCAACAGCTGCAGAAACTCCAGCATTCTGGGCTGTCGCTCGGTAAACTCATTGACAAAGTGCTGGCCGGTTTCAACCTGGAACAAGAAGACCATCCGGAAGTGTTGGTCCTCCCTGAGAGGGGACAAAAGAAAACATGAATGAATAAACTTTAGGTTCAGTACCATTGTTAGAAGTGAATGGTGGAAGACAAAGGAGGTGGTGGAGGACTACAAGAGGAACCTGTAGTCCAAGGAACCATGTTCCCTGTTACGATTGTAAGGTTTTTTCTATCTAGTTTTTCTCAATTGTTTACACACAATTACTGGTACTTGAGACACAATGACCACCATGTGTAACTAACGCACCAATGCCCTCAACCAATTCTGCTAAACTACTAACACAATTCCTGCTTTACACTCAATTTGCAGTTCTAAAACACACTTTTCTCAAAACACTACACACAATTCTCTGCATTTGACACAATTTTCATGAAGAAAATGGAGAATGAAAGGGTCACGTGACTGACATGCGCGTGCATACTCTGAACAGAAACCATGTTGTTTACATATGTGACAGTTGAAAAACTGAAAAATGGCAATGAATGAACTGCTGTTAAGGCTTATCATCTGAGGACGTGGTCGTTTATTTAAGTACGTGTCCCACGTCTGCATATCAGTCCATTTATAGCTTTTTATGATCACTTTTTACTGGATTCAGACTGAGATAACGCTCCGTTCGCTCCTGTGCACCATCGCCTCAGCAGTCCTCCGGTTGTTTTGCACCAAGCCTGCATGGGCATGCACCTAATTTAGTATGTATACGTCACACATAACGGGTCTACCAGGCCGGGGGCAGGTCGCCCTGCCAGCCCCCCCATAGCTCCGCAACTGCTGTTTTGATGCCTATTTTTTTCCCAATTATATTAATGTGTGTGTGAATGAGTTAATAAAAAGTAATAACTTTGTTGAAAGGCACTTTATGAACTTCAGTCCATTCACTTGCATTAGTTTACAGGGCAGCCTTGACTTTACCAATATGGCGGCCATGCTGGCGTGTCGCAGCAACAAACCAACCCGCTCAATGAGGAGTTTATGTATTCATGTCTATGGTGCTAAGCACCAAACAATTGTGAGTGGTATGATATAAACATTACTGAAAATATTTATATCCTTCTTTCTACTAGGACCGTGTGTGTGTGTGTGTGTGTGTGTGTGTGTGTGTGTGTGTGTGTGTGTGTGTGTGTGTGTGTGTGTGTATGTGTATGTGTGTGTGTGTGTACACTCGAGCGCGTGTGTGAGAAAGAGAAATACATTCAAATGAACAACCAAACTTGTTTAATATAATATCAAATTAATTCATTTATACATTTAAATATGCCTAGCCTACCATACGTGTCTTTGTTAGAAGATAATACATAGTCTTTCAGCATGAAAATCAGGTAAACATTCGGGGATACGCCTTCCTCAGTAGAAATAAATGTAGGCCGGGCACATTAGAGACCCCCCTAAAATGGCGGCCGCGCTAATACGTCTGCTCCAATGGGCAGTGTCAATCTATGAGGCGTCTACGTAAAGAGGTCTTCTTCTTTAAATAATTTCCAGCAGGCTGTACCCTAGGCTGTACGCTATGCTGCCCCATTCTGTTAAGATGAGAAGAAAGTCATGTGGGTGCATGAGACTGTCAATGAGTCACATGGGTACATGTGCGGGTTGGTACATGACAGGGTCGGTCTGCAGCCAGACGTTCTTGAAAACTGTGGGATTTTGGACAATCTCTCTCACCCTCTGCATGATGAGCTGTGACTGATGGGCAGCTCGTTCCATCAGCAAATTATTCCACCCAAGAGCAGGACTAAATGATTCAAACAGGGTCTCTGCAAACCCCCACAACTCCCTCAAACATCTCCTCAGGCTGACAGAACCTGTCATTTCTTTGTTCCTCCTATTACAATCTCACACCAGATTTTTTGTTTAAACCCACCTGATCTCATCCAACAGATTTATGTGATCGAGCATCTTCTGAATGTAATCCTCTGACAAACGCTTGTGAACGTTGACCTGAATGTTGTTGGTTTTCTTCAGGCTGAAGTCACATGAGCAGCTGTGGGATACAAAGTCAACCTTTTTCAGGATAAGTTTCAGATTACTCAACATTTCTAAGTGGTTTGAAGAGTTTCTTTACCTTGTCTCAAGCTTCTCACATATGGTTTTGATGGTTTGGATGTACTTGTCCAGCCTACAGATTAAGACTTCCACATGTTTCAGTTTAGGCAGGAATAAGTTTTTATTGTCGTACTTAAACACCAGCAGCAGAGGGCTGATGGAAGCTGTAGCTCGAAGAACAGCTTGAAGGTCGTCGAGAGTGACGTCATCAGACAGGCGTAGCATCTCATTCTCCATGAACACGTGCAGCGAGGTGACTGCCAGCTTCTCCACAGCATCCAGGAAGCAGTCGAGCTTCTCCAGACCTTCCAGTGTGTCCTTCAGCACCTCAGTGAGTTCCTTTTCCAGCTTTTCCACTGGGGTGAACATGTTCTTCATGTGTTTCAGAAAATCTTTCTTCCTCAGATCAGGCGCTTTGGTGAGTTGTTCATTCCTGTTCTTGATGTCCATCATCAAGTTTAACTCTGTCTCTCTACAGAATATCCATTCAGAGGAATCCTCACAGAAGCTTTTCACTTTGAGGATGTTTTTGATGGTATTCATGGTGTAGCTGTACAGAGCGTTCTGAAGTTTCTTCCTGTGAGACATATAAAGACTTTTTAACTTTGTTTAAGATATCTGTAATTTAGTCTTGAGTAGACGAAATGACCTACAGCACCTATGGCAAGTTTGAACATTTAATGGCTATCATGGATATTGGTTAGAAATATTTGCAGTTTGATTTTGCCTCGTCAAAATTGACCTTTCAGATAGAATAGAAGCTTTCTTGTCATTGCACTGATAAGATATTAGAATGAAATCTCATTGGCAAGCAGTCAATCAATCAATCAATCAATCAAACAGCGAAAAGATTAAAACACTATAAAATGTGTAGACTGTAGATATCAACAACGTTATTCAGTCACATCTCCCATTTATGACTACAAAGTACGTCATTATAGATATTGTAAAGGTCATTTCACTCGCAACACTTTTTATCTGCCACAGTGAGACCTCCACAAGCTTTAGTGTTTTTGGCCCGTGTGCTATCCGAGAAACAAAAAGTTTGTTTACTTGCGTCAGCAAAATTGTAATATCATGTTCAGCTTTTGGCTGTAAAAATTGTCAGAAGGATTAAACAAAACTTTCCGTTTTGCTATATATGGATTACAGCCATCAGGAAAAAAGCACCTTGCTTCGTCCTTTCGGTCCAGACATCACTATGTCATTGCAAAAGGCTCAAAGGTTATCTTCCTCCACGCAATTCTAACCTCCGCTTTCTTGTATAATATGGCGCAATAAACAGAAATGATGACGTCACTGCACATCCTTTACAGGTACTCTGATTTTCCGTGAGCATGGAAAATAGACAGAAACCCCTGAATTCACGTTCTGAAACGCGCTAATCTTTGAAAAACGTCATGACATAATGCCACCCTTAGGGGGTGCACGCCATAGTTTGAGAAGAACCACAGGAGTGTAACATGTCAAAATTCTCGCAAAGTAATCTTGCTTGATGAGTGTAACTCCCCTGGTGTTTATATGTCACCTGACTCCATTAACCCTATTTAGCATGTTTGGTACAGTTTTGGGAAAGACCAAGAATTGAAAATGGGTGAAATGACGCGTAAATTGGTAAAATGTGAAACAGGAAAATCGGAATCTACAATGGAAATGCAAAATTAGATGTACATTGTAAAATGAACAATACAGATATCTTTGATAAAGACGAGTTGCAGATATCTTGAGCTGATGAAATGACGCCCTGTGAATTTTTAACTAATACAATTGGGTCGTGGACAGTTTTTGTCGCTTCACAGGCAAAGAAAACAACTTTTCTGCTTCTTAGGGATGTTCTGTCTATTCAAACTACTGAAATACAAATAATGTATTGTAAGTAAAATGTAATGTCTAAATAGTCTATTGGTCAAAAGTTTTAGAACACCCTAATTTTTCCAGTTATTTATTGCAATTGAAGTCGTGCAAATCCAATGAATAGCTTGAAATGGTTCAAAGGTAAGAACTGAACAGCCAGAGGTTTAAAAAACAAACCTCTCAAACATCACATTCATTCATCACATCACATATCATTACAGATATCAATCATGTTATTTCGCCTAGTCAAAATGTCATTTTAGTCATTATAATTTATACACACCTTTTTCTCTTTTGTTTACCTTAATTTTCCCACTTTCGCAAAACTTACTTTTTACTTTGGTTTAAAAAAAAGATAATTATTAATGTATTGCAGTTCCATGCATTCTTAAAAAATTGATCAAATAAAAGTAATGATCCTGAGGCAAAACTAAATGTTTTGTTCAGATTAGTTAAACTTTACCTTGGGTCAGCCATCTTCAGACTGTGGATGCTGAAAAGCTTTTTTTAAAGTCCTGAATCTTCAGAGTGAGTGAAGTGATCGTCCTACAGGGACATTTATAGTCACTTACTTTGGTTTTATTTTTTCTTTCTCAGCAGCACACCCACTTATTTAAATATGAACTTTAACCTGCAGTATATGGTTATTAAAAACAGTTAAAAGGTCAACTATTGAGGCGTGTGTATTGTTCCAAAATACATCAATACTAACCAGTACCGGCCCTAGCCTCTTTGGTGCACTAGGCAAGATTTTCTTTTGGCGCCTTTTTATTTGGCTTTTTTTTTTAATGTCAAGTAATAAATATTTTCATTATTGTTTCATTATTATTGTCAGAATAATTTGAATAACACTTGCATAGTGGTCTTCACCATACCCACAAAGATGCTTTACATAAGAAGAAAACATGAGCAAAATTGCTTGACATTTTTCTTATTTAAAAGGGTTTCACACACATATATAAAAGAGCACAATAAAGTAAATAATAGCAAATTTAAAGATACATCTTGGTAACATGTTCAAAAGGCATTGCACAAAAAAAGAGATGAATATAAACGGCTTAGAAATAGACAAAAAAAAAAAAGAAACCTCACAATCCAAACAATACTTTTTTTTATTTGATTAAAACTAATTATTAATAATATGATCAAGTTTAGTATTCTAATTTTATCAGCACTTTGGTTGTTTAATTCCTTTTCTTTTTTATTTTTTTTTTTCAATTTTACGCCCACTGGATGTACTGTACAGCACGCCGAGCATTTGCCTATATTGCCTATGTAATGGACCGGCCCTGATACTAACTTGGGGTCTGTGTTCAATGATGCCAGTGTAAAAAGTAAAAAGATCGATCCTTTAGTTTGGTTTTCTCTCTGATTATCAGTATCTAAAAAATGATGTTGTAGTTTATACTATAGGTCTTTGCTTCCATGTCTTTAAAACAAGCAAAAAAACAGAAAATCAGTTGAAGTGCTGAAACTGAATAAACTCTAAAGTCTTTGCACTAAACAAACAACATGTGTACAGTTTACAGTGGAAAATTAAGCTTTAAAATTGAATTATAGTAAAATAAATTATAAAATGATTCACTATTACAGAGTGCAGAGCCCAAATATGAAATGTAAATAATGCAGACGATCAGGCTAATTTAATCGTGGCAACCAAAATCATATTCACGATTAAAAATTGGATTAGTTGAGCATCCCTACTTCAGATACAAACAAAACAAATCCTTCTTTTTTTTCTAAATAACAATAATAAGAATCCTTTAAAGTCATTGTCAATGAATAACGAAATTATTATGGCAAACAGAAACACTATAAAATAATATGAAACGTGAGCATTGATTCCGACTTGGATTCATTAACTCCTTTTCTCCTGAACTGTAGATACACATTGTTTTCACATTAATGTACAACATGACAGGAAAACATTAATAAATTGATGATATTATTGTTTATTTGGCCATATTATTACCAATCATTTTCTAATGAATAAAACAACTTTCCTTTTATTTAAAAACTTTTTCAAATCAGTCCCAAGAGGACACAAAAACCTTTAAATAAACAGGAAATGTATTTACATTTAAAGCCAAAATGTCTTCTGTGGACACAGGAAAGATTCAGAGCTTTTAATATCACTGATAAACTGAAATGTTTGCTCTTTTATGGCTATTAGGAAGGGTGAAGGAATAAAGTTGTGCAACTTTATTACTTTGTTATTTGTGCTACAAACAGAAACTAAACCTGTGATTTGTTTTAATCTCACTGCAGGTGAAGATAAGATCCAGTCCCCCACCCCCACGTGTCAAAGTCCACCAAAGCTCCACCTGACAGATAGACTGGGAATTTTCCCGTGCTTGGAGTCGGCCTGCAGCATGGAGCAGATCAATGACTATCTGTGCAGGTACAAAAACTACAACTTTGCTGTGGGTTGGACTTCAGCAGAATATATCGACTCACTGCAGAGCTTTGATATCAGAGACAGCGACGTGTTCATTGTCACATACCCAAAGTCAGGTCAGTCTATCTAAAACGGAGCTTCCTGTTTAGGTTGGTGCACAAAACCTTAAAGGGTCCCTGTACTAGTCATGCATAAAACATAACATGTGTTTAATGTATTATCAATAAACATGATGTGTACAAGTTTCTTATAAGAAAAAAACAAAAAAACACAGTTGAAGTACTTTTTTGGCATGGTTTTATCCCAGGCCAGATGTGACGTCAAGTTGTTGATTCCGGTTTAGTTTTTACATTCAGTCCCACCTGATGTCTGGGATTTATCTCTTCATTGAGGTTTTTGTAGCAACACAAGGGTGTGTGTTGGAGCTTCTTCTGTCAGGTATAAAGTCTGACGTGAACATAAAGGGGACCACTGTATGTCTCTGTGACCAGCAGCTTTTTCTCCTCCTGGCTGCTCTTCAAAGACTTATTTCTA
The DNA here is from genome assembly GCF_900634775.1 of Gouania willdenowi. NCBI lineage: Eukaryota > Metazoa > Chordata > Actinopteri > Blenniiformes > Gobiesocidae > Gouania > Gouania willdenowi. The sequence continues at coordinate 30,644,635 of NC_041051.1, read as the reverse complement.
AACCTCCAGTTAGTGCTGTGTTCAAGACCACAGTATCCAAGACCAAGACTAGCTCGAGGCCAAAATGCACTAAGACCAAGACAGGACCAAGGCTTTTGGGAGTTGAGATCGAGTCAAGATGAGACAGAGACAAGTCGAGACAAGACAATACAGAGACAAAATGCGACCGTCGATGTGACATAGACAAGACGAAACAAGTCAAGACAGAGACAAGACGAGACAAGATGTGACAGAGACACGTCGAGACAACACAATGCTGAGACAAGATGAGACCAAGACAAGACAAGACTGGGACCAAGTCAAAATGAGACAGGACGAGACAGAGACAAGTCGAGACAAGACGATACCAAGAAAAAATGAGACTGAGACAAGTAGAGGCCAAGACAAGATGAGACAAGACAAGACAAGGTCTAGACTGAGACAAGGTTGAACAGTTATAGAACATTCTCTCTTAAGTTTTAGTTGCTTTTGAATACATTTGACAGACAAAATATAAGGTGTCTGCAACTATCAAAGCAGAACATGCAAAAATCTAAACTCTTAACAAATTGGTTTTTGAAATGAATTGTACGTATATACAATATCTGAAAACAACATTTTTATTTGTCAGGTGAATGAGGACTAAAGTAAGACTAGAAATAAAATGATGCTCCCAGTTTTTGCAGGTGTCAACACATAAGGCAACCCAAAAGATTTCCAAGGAGAAAGAACAATCAGTGACCCAATGGGAAGTGTTTTGATTGGAATTTCAACATAAATTATTTATTATTTAAAAACAGTTCAACTGTAGATAACATCCACTGCCCAGCCTGAACAAGTTCAGTAACAAAGTACAAAAACAACTAACTTACAAACCAATGTGTGAGGTACTTTTACTGGTAATCGGACAAAAGCAGGAGCAGTAAAAAATGGATGTCTTTGAATCTTCTTCCCAAACAGGAACGATCTGGACTCAGCAGGTCGTCATCTCTGTGTGCGAACTCGACGGCGGTCTGAACCAGTACCAGAACAACCTGGAGCAGATGCCATGGCTGGAGTACACTGAGGGCCGCGCCGACTACAGCCTGCGACCGTCGCCACGACTCTTCGCCTCACACCTCACCCCGATGCTCCTGCCGCCAGGACTGAAGGACGGGAAGGCCAAGGTGAGGCGTCATCACGGTAACGAAGATCCAAAGCTCAGAGTTCAGTTTGTGTGTCTCAGGTCATCTACGTGATGAGGAATCCCAAGGACAACATCGTCTCGTACTATAACTTCAGCAGTGAAATGACAGACTTGGAGACTCCAAAGAACTTTGAGCAATTTCTTGATCAGTACCTGAAAGGAGATGGTGAGACACGTCAACACTTTGCTTAGTTACACTGGACACCAACGAGTAATCTTTGCATAAAAAAGGACTTATTGCACACCATTAGTAACCTCTGCAGCTGATATCGATATTAAGTGGTAGGATGTCAGAGGAAATGCATGCACTCCGATTGGTTATATGCAGAGGTGACAGTAATGATTTACTGTAATTGAGTAGCTTTTATTGTTACTCGTTCTTTTTTGTGTATATTTCTTTCTCAGTAATTTTACTTGTACTTCAAGAGTAACTAAAACCCAAAACCACTTTTTTCTGCTGAATACTAATGTATTTGTTTATGAAGTAGTTCTGTTGATTGATTCTGGTCCAAGTCTCAACATTTTAGTCAAACTATTTCAATTTGTCATACGTAGTATTTTTGTTAAATGTCAGAGTGACTGCCCTCTATGGGTTTAAAACAGGCTATTACAATTGACTTTTGCTATTGGCTGATAACGAGATTATGTGATGTTTTGGGACCATCTTGCGTCACAAACAAGCACCGTTAGCCCCGCCCCTTTTATAAAAACTAGCACCAGTGGGCTTTACAATCTGTGGTGAGTAGGTTGGATTGAGAAAACAGTAAATAGAGGTATATTGAGTATTGAGTAGATAGTCAGCATAGCATATTGTTCATTAGAGATTGTATAGTATAGATTGGGAGTGGCTTAACTGTTCTAGAAGCCCCGCCCATAATCAAAGGCCTTTTTTCAATTTCCCTTCTTGTGGCAGGTCAGGAGAAAACAGGGGTTTAGTTACTCTAAGTATGTTTTAAAAAAAAGGAAAGTAGTTCATTACATTTCTACATCCTATCATTACTGAGTAAATTATTATTTTTTTGTTTTAAAATGATCAAAGACATTGTGAAACTACAAAAAATGAAATGACCAGACAACAATCAAATGCATCACATCATAGCCGACCAATCAGATTAAACGTAATGCACTGTGCCAAAACAGCATTGAATGGAGTTTCATAAATGTACCTACACTATACTTAAAGCATGATAATGTTTTTTTTTTTTTTGCGTTATTTTATTTAAAAAAGAATTGTACATTTTGACAAATCTTTTATTTTATACAGATTCCACATGTGCAAGATTAGGTCTTAGATGTTTAGTGTATGTAAGGGAACCTCGGAAAGATTTATTACCGAAAAATAAACGTGGGGGGTGAAACTAACTAGAAACTTTTTACTTTGAGGACTATTTATTTGAGCTACTTCATACTTCATACTTGTACTGGAGTATTTTAAATTCATGTTTTTTAATAGTTTTCTAAGCAAAATGTATTAGTCGAACAAAGGGGGTACTTAAATTCAGAATTAAGAGAAAGAGATACTTGAGCCTAAAAAGTTTGATAACCACTGATATACTCATACTTTGATGCTCTCAAACAATGAAAGTCCAACACCGTCAATGAGAAAACACATGAATTACAATAAAAGTGTCTGATTCCTAACGCTGCTTTGTACCATTGTTTTTTTACCGTAATCATTGGGAAAACATTTACCGTACTACTACAAGTCGCACTGCCATATTAGTCGCTTTGTAAGAAATTTAGTAACAAATGAGTTGTTGTGACCAACGGTTGCATGTTTATGTTGGATCTTTATTTTCTTGTGTCGTGACTCCTCCAGGTGATGATGTAGATGGTAAAAAAGATATAGTGTGGAAAAAAGGTCTTCATTGAAACTGACTTGCAAATAATACAAAGTTTATTAAAACAAGCAGAATCAAAAAACAGGACAACCAGAGACAGAGGCCCTGTGAGAGCATCGGGGGTCAGATCATACTCTGAAGAAATTAAGGAGAGAGGCGCATATATCTTTCACAGGATTTTCAAACACCATATGTTGACTAAATTACCCTTAACTGGGACAAAAAGAAAGCAAGCAACAAATGTTTATTACGGTGGTACAACTCCCATATATCAAAGAACAGAAGCCGGAGTTCGACTCATTTATGACATACAGCTGTAGTTGGAGGAAGAGCTAGCCCGTGAACAGGGAACTTTCAAGGTTCACGTCAATGCAACATTCCAACAGCAGGGCTTCTGTGGTCGCTGGGTTTAATTGTGAAAACATTTGTTCAAGCATGAAGAAGGCCAACACTCAAATTTATTTGAAAAAGGTAGATTGCATAAAATTAATATCATATGAAGCAGTCAATACACCTCACTTGCTTTTCTTGACTCCTATTGGCTGCATTTCTATGTGTTTTGCGTAAAAGTATCAACATGTCCTTCCAGTCGGGGGCTCGTCCTGGTTCGACCACATCAGGGCGTGGCTCTCTGTGAAGGACCAGTACAACATCCTCTATCTCACCTACGAGGACATGATCTTGGTAAGAGTCTCGGCTCTGGTTTCTGTCACTTTGAGCTTCTCTGAGTTAGTTTTTATTTCTTTGGTTTCAGGATTTAACGGGAGCGGTGAGGAAGATCTGCAGCTTCTTAGGAAAGAATCTGAGTGAAGCTGATATTCAGAAAGTGGTGGAAAAAGCCACGTTTAAGAACATGAAGAAAGACCCAAAAGCCAACTATGAGTTTTTACCAGAAGAGAAGATTCAGGGAAACTTCATGCGTAAAGGTATAAAGAAATAAAAGGAAACAAAAAACAGTCCAACTGCAGAGTCTGAGCAGGAACAGAATCTATGTGCTGTTCGTTCTTTGGTGATTATGTTTTAAAACCAAATCAAAATAACAAATAAATAGTGTGGTTATTTTGTTTTATGGACTTATAACCAAAACATAAAAATAAAAAAACCAGACAAGCAGCATTTTTCTGTTAAAAATTCAATGTGTTTGGGGTGGTGTGTAGCTCAGTGGGTTGAGCGCCCGCCCCATGTACGGAGGCTATAGTTCCTCACCTGCAGCGGGTCCAGGTTCGATTCCCGGCCTGGGACCCTTTCCTGCGTGTCATTCCCTGCTCTCTCCAACCCCCTTCCTGTCAAGCAACTGTCATATAAAGGCCACTAGAGCCCAAAAATCCTTTAAAATTCAATGTGGTTCTGTTTCTTTGATATTTGGATATTTACATCAAAACTATGGACGAGAGCTTCATGTTTTAATGTCATAGACAGAGGGGACACACAGGGGGGCGGACTTCTACTCCTGGACGAAAAAAGGAGAAATGCATAAGAACTGGTGAATGGAAATGTTATTGATGCATAAATAAAATGGATGTTACAAAAAGCATGCACATGTTGTTATTAAAGGAACCAGATGTGGTGTAATTAATTTACTGGTGATCTAGCGGTATTGAAACACCCAAAATAAATATCTGTGCAATTGTTTTTGCAAAAGTGTCAACTGGTAGAAGTTTTTACAGTTATTGTTCTTCACACCAGCCCCACAGTCGATAGTCAGTCACCGGTTTATTTGGATACTATTTGGACCGTAACACCATAAAACAAAACTTAAACTTGAGCAGCTTTTTACGAGCTCAAACATCCACAGACTGCATGAAAACAGGAGCAGGACCAGAAAAAAAATGCTGAAATAAATCCTAAAGAGTTCTATTATGTGAGGAGACCTGGTCCAGAACCTGGGAAGGGAAACCAGGTGCAGTTGACTTAGTTCTGGTTCTGTTCGCTCTGACAGAATGTGATGTGATTAAGGTCTTGCTCTAATTTCCCCGTTAATATCCAAATATCTCGTAAACAGAACAATATTTCACCATTATTATTTTAATTTTAAAACAGAAAAACGCTGCTTATCTGAATCCCTTCGTTCTTTGGTTATTCTGTTTTAGAACCAAATCAAATAAACGAGATAAGCAGCATTTATTCTGTTTAAAATATATATATATATATATATATATATATATATATATATATATATATTGTTCTGTTAGTGAGATATTTGGATATTTACAGGGTAATTTGAAACAGAACTGAAGTCACCTTTACCTGGTTTCCCTCCTGATTTTCATGCAGTCAGTGGATATCTCAGCACGTAAAAAGCTGCTCATGTTTATATTTTCTTTTATGGTGTTACAGACCAACTAGTATCCAAATAAACTGGTGACCGACTATTGACTGTGAGGCTGGTGTGAAGAACAGAAGTCGTTACAACTTTTACAATTTGACACTTTGCCAAACACAATTACAGCTTTTGTGAGGGCAGTAAAAACATTTATTTTGCACTTTATAATTCCATTAACCACTAACCAACACAGACGTAAGTTGATCACAAGAAACGAGGAGCACCAGTAGATTCATTACACCACCTATAGTTCCTTTAATCACATATTCTGTGCAGGCTTTTAGTAACATACTTTTTAAAAATGTATTTATTTAGTTATTAATAGCATTTCAATTCACCAGTTTATCAGTAATGTGACTTATGCGTTGCTCCTTTTTTGCCTGCTGTGGCTGAGCTTAAAACATGAAGCTCTCGTCCATAGTTTTCCTTTAATATCAAACAAACAGAACAAGATTTAGTTTTAAAACAGAAAAACGCTGCCTGTCTGGTTTTGATTTTTCTGTTTTGGTTTTAAGTCAGTAAAAAAAAAAAATAACCACATGGTTTATTTGTTGTTTTGATTTGGTTTTAAAATGGAATAACCAAGGAACGAAGGGTACATGGATTAGTGGAGAACAGATTTAAAGCTTTTGGTTTTCCTCTCAGGTCAGATTGGAGATTGGAAGAACTTCTTTAACGCTGAGCAGAGCGAGCGAGTCGACCGAGAGCTGCAGGAGAAACTTGGAGATCTGTCTGTGAACTTCATCTGGGAATGATTCAGGAATGTTTAAACTCTTTTTAGTTCACATCCCAGTTTGTACTCATTTAGGCTGAGAGACATGTGTTGTGATAAATCACAAATATCAAGCATTGCAGACGTTTTTCTAACAAGTTTTATTGTAATTTGTGGAGAATTTTGTATTTTCTTCCAAGAATTTAGATTTTTTTTTTCTATGACATTGTTTTGATAAGTAAAGACTACTGCATTTATGTGACAGTGAACAGTCAAGCAGACGAGCTGCATTGAACTGTCCGAAGGACGGACATGAGACACCTCAGACTAAACTTTACAGTGATTTACATCAGGATTCACGGGCGTCAAAAACTAATTCAAGAAGTTCTTTAGAAAGAAAGAAAAGTTTCATTGAGTTTTTATTTCAACTGAAAATATCTATGATATCTGCTGAAGTGTATTACAGATGGTTTTTGGATTAGAGAATGGCAATATTTGGAAAATGTGTAAAATGACAAAAACACAAAACAACAATAATACACAACATGACTCCAAAAATATGCAAAACTAAGAAAGAAAAAAAACCTGCACAAAAACAACAAGAAAAATCCAAAAAACAACAACAAATACAAATCACTCGAATAATACACAAAAAACAACAACAGCACAAAAACTACAACTAAAAAAAACACCCTAAAATCCCATTAAAAATCAGGAAAAATACACAGTTTGACTCAAAAAAGCCACAAAACAACGACAAAAACACATAAAAATGACAGGAAAATGTAAAAAAAAATAAACACAGAAACTTTTTGTTTTGTACCGTGTTGTTGCTCAGATTGTTTATTACTCTAAATGCTGATATAAATGTTGATCATGTGACTCTTGGATCAGATAAAATTACATATGATTAACGTTGCCCATCCTTGAACTGAATCCTCCCACCAACCTTTAATTTATACTGGTTGCTTTACAACACAACTCTAAACATTTTACAATTACTCTCGTGGGTGTGTGAATGAGATACATTGTGTAAAGCACTTACATGATGATAAAAGTCATTTATTAGGAGTCAATGTACCAACGGTCAGTTTGTTTTGGTTTGACGTGTTTAACTTAAACATGTATTTCTGCAGACGCTGTTAATTACCTGTTAACACGCTAAGCTATAAAAGCTTCTTTATTGGGTTGTTTTTCTGTTGATAGCTGAATCAATAACTGATTAATCTTATTGATGCCAATCATTTATTGTTTATTAATTCATATTCATTATTCACTAAGGGGGTATGCTACAAAGCGAGATTATCTTTTATCGCGCTAACTTCCGGGATTTAATCTGTGTGCGCTGTCCTACGAAGCTCGCTAGCGTCTTACAGAGCTAAATCACCATGGTAACTTAGGCTGAACGACTAACCTGGTCGGGAGCAGGTTTTGTTCTGGCTGGGATCTTAGCGGGTGCTAATGCCCTGCCTCCTGACCAATCATACCTTTGAGTATCGCCGACTTGGAACCCTCCCGTCACGCTACACGACCACCGGCTATGCTAGAACCGCATAGGAGCGACAATGGGCCGCTTGTACCGATAAAAAAAAAATATATATATATATATATATGTATATATTGTATTCGGGAGATGGAAAGCGCTGGACCTAAGGCTTTCCCTTATTTCTCGCTAAGCTGCATGACTATGACGTGATGCTAAAACTAATCATAGGCGCTTCAAGCGTTGCTCGACTGTTGAAAGCAGAAACCTATTTTTTTCTATCTCTTATCAGGAGCCAGGAGAACGCTGTCCTACTGCCCAGGGTCTCCTCCTTTGCTCCACTGAACCTGGTACCTAATTTCAGATCCAGGAGCTTATTTGTGCGTCTATAAAGCAACGTACAACCCACAGATCCACCCAAAACACATCACAAATAATCACTCGATAGGATGTTATGGAAAGATGTGTGTGTGCAGGTGCCATCTTGTCAGTCTTGCTGGTCAGTGAGACCTTGAGGTCATGATGACTGAACTAGCAGGCAGGAAGTGTGGCAAAGGCCTCAGGGTAAATATGGAGCATTGACGTGCATGCACACAGATAATCACACACAAACATATAATATATAACACACACTAAATGAGAGAAAAATACACATGATCACTACAAAATACACAAAAATAACAGAGAAATGTACAAAACGTAATGTAATGAACTTCAGCAAGAAAACGTACCACTCCAGCCTTTGTACCCCCAACTAGTACACGGTCACACAACTTCAAAAAATGAGAGAAAGAAGACATCCAAAATACACAAAACTACATCAAATGAGAAAAATTAAAAAATGACTTTTCAAGCACAAAATCACAATAGAATATCACCAAAAACACACACACACAGAGAATAATTGAAATAATACCAACAACACACAAAAATGACAACAAAAATACACAACATAAGAGAAAAATATACTGAATCATTAGACAAAAAAAATACACAAAATTGACACAAAAAAAAACACAAACTAAGAGAAAAATATACTCAATAATAAAAATAACAAAATACACTAAATGACACTGAAAACAGCGTAGAGAGCTGCCTATGGACGTAAATGGTGGTCATCTTGGGGACCTGACTGCGCATGCGCAAACACGTAAAAACACGTTATGGGAACAGAGGCAGAGCTGCCATGTGCTTTTTGGAGGGGGCGTGGCCTCCTCCTGCCTTACAGCGGAGTGAGACTGTGCAGCTGTTCCAGGAAATAGCGCTGTTTAGTCATTTGGGCGATGAAACGCACAAAATGCGGACACTTTCAAACTTATAGGTACTGTAGGCTATTGGAAATAGAAAAATAAATAATTTATAATTATATTATAATTAAAACAAATAATCAAAATATCAATTCACCCTTGGGTAGGCATTGCCTACCTTGCCTACCCTGATGGCATGTCACTGGTGGGTACTTGGATTCTGAAGTAAGAGAAAAGGGATACTTGAGCCAAAAGAGTTTGAGAACCACTGCAATAGGCGAATATCTTATTTTGTGCATGGCCTTATTCATTTTGTTTCTATATTTTGTTTTATATCACTTGTTATTTTTGCAGTATCTATTTTGATTGGGTTCTTTTTTACTAAAAAAAAAGAAAAGAAAAGAAATGGACAAAAATATTCAGATTCAAACTTGTGCCCAGGGTGCAAAATTGCTTAGGGTCAGCACTTGGTTTTTTTTTACCTGGGTTTAATGATACAGGCGGGCAATGATTCAGGTTCAAAGTTCACAGTAGTCCAGCTGAGACACTTTCACTCTCAGCAAACATGGAGCAGATCACTGAAAACATCTGCAGGTACAAAAACTTCAACTTTCCCGTTGATATGACGACGGCCGAGTACATCGACTCCCTGCAGAGCTTTGAGATCCGAGACAGCGACGTGTTCCTGGTCACTTATCTGAAGTCAGGTCAGTGTGTCTGTTTGCTCTGGAATGACAGTACAGATGCTGATTCAACTCCCATTAAACTGATGAAATCTGTATTTTCATCATCGTTAAACACCCCATTCTTCATCCTTTATACAATCAAACAAACAGCACAAAATAATGATTTCATGTATTTTCCTAAGATTTAAGGCAATGGTTCTCAATCTTTTTAGACTCAAGAACCCCAACCCTTTTGTCCGACGGCAACATTTTGCTTAGAAAACTATGTAACTACTTGTGAAAAGTTTTATACATTCTAAATTTTATAGATTTGTTGAAAAATCTCTTATTCATGTGAGCTCTCATTGTTTTCTTCCAACTGAATCTAAAAAAATCTATTTTGTTTTTGTGTTTTTCTTCATTTTAAAATACATAACATGAGAGAAAAAAGACCACCAAAATACACAAAACTACAGCAAACAAAAGAAAAATGTAAAAAAAAAAGACATTTATAGCTAGGAATGTAACGATGAATCGTAAGGCAGTTAAAAGTCGATTCATAGGTATCACGGTTGATATTGATTTTCTGAAAATTGAATCGCAGTACGTTTTTTAACCACCAGAGGGCGTTATCCACAAGTGTAGGCGGTGGGTGGAGTCTGCTAATACTTTCTTTCTGGCCGCCTTCTACTCTTAAATATGTTAATAAATGATTCATTGCCCCTTTAGCACCGAAAGAATATCTGTAATATTACTTGAATATCTGTAAAAGTAACGTTTTTCTGTTAGCTCTGTCTGCTAGCATAGCTTCTCTTCTTCACTGCAAGAATTTCTGCATGCCAACCGACCACTGTGTTACCAGCGCCCTCTGCTGGTTCAAACAAATATGACGTAAATCAGTGTATCACGGTTTTTTTTTTTAAAGTCCAATTGTTAAGGCACAAAATACATTTTCAGTTGCACTTTTAAAAAGAAAAAGAACTATTATGCAGTTTTGCATTGTTTATTATAGAACCAGAATTTAAATTAATAGGCTTCATTTTCATTTGTATTATTCCTTTATTTATTTCATTCAAGATTTATTTTTAGTTAAATTGCATTGTTTTGAATAGTTTATCAAGGGATTCTTTTGACAATGAAATATAAAACGAAAATAATACAGTATTTTCTAGTTTTTTTCCCCCCAAAAAAATTTGTTTACAGTCCCATTTTGTAAAATAAATTGTGAGAGAATCTTATCGTGAACCCACTATCGTGAATCGAATCGTATCGGGAGTTGAGTGAATCGTTACATCCCTATTTATAGCACAAAATGACATTAGGATATCACCAAAAATGACTCCAAAAACACACAAAATGACTAAAAAACACACAAAATAAATTACACAAAACTAAAGCAAACAAGAGAGAAAAAAGTGTGACTTTAAAAATACATAAAATGAGAGAAAAACTTATACAAAAAGATAACCAAAATACACAATATGACAGAGAGAAAAATATGAAAAATGACTTCAAAAGCACAATATGACAATAGAAAAGCACAAAAATGACACCCATTTCATCAAAAAAGATTCCAAAAACACACAAAAAACATAGATTACACAAAACTAAAGCAAACTATATCAGAAAAAATATTTACAGTATATAGTGACTTTATAATTACATACAATGAGAAAAAGACTTACACAAAAAGACAACTAAAATACACAATAGGACAACAAATACACAAAACTACAAATGAGATAAAATTGTACAAAATGTTTTCAAAAGCATAAAATGACAATAGAAAAACACAAAGTGACACCCAAAAACATTCAAAATGCTAGCAAACAAGATGAAAATATACAAAATGACTCTTTTAATGTATTTTACTGCTGATTTAAGACATGGATCAAACTGACCTGTTATCATTAGAGATGCTAACAGAAAGCTAACACAAGGAAGGATATACTGTAATTTATGGAGTTATTTATTAAAGGCTCTGTGATTTTGAGTAATTGAAAAAAGATTGTCGGTTACCATAATCGTAACTGAGTTGTAATTGAACATAAATAATTGAAGACATGAATGTAATTGAGCCCAACCCTCCTCCTCCACAGGAACCATTTGGACTCAACAGATCATTATTTCTATCTATGAGCTGAGCGGAGGTTTACCAGAATACTCCAACAACTCCGAGCAGATGCCGTGGTTGGAGTTCAGCGAAGGCCAAGACTACCCCCTACGACCTTCTCCACGACTCCTGTGCTCACATCTCCCTCCAACCCTAATGCCTCTAGCGCTGAAGGACAAAAAGGCCAAGGTAAATAAAAATTGTAAAATTGTTAAATTAAAGAAAAATAAAAAGCTTAATAGAGATAAAAACTTGACTACTATAACATGTCATCCAAAGAGTCCACCAGTGTCTCCAGTAAAGTCTTTAAAATTATCTCTTCCTAATGTTAGATCTCTTGTTAACAAATCACTGCTAATTAATGATATTATTTTGACACATCACTTGGACTTTTTATTTCTTAATGAAACGTGGTTGAATGATGGTATCAGTAATACTATTCTCAATGAAAGTGCAACACAAAACTTTATTTATTTCAATAAGTGTCGGACTTGCAGGAAAGGTGGTGGAGTTGTTGCCATTTTTAAATCAATATTTTAGTGCAAAGAAATAACGTTTAATGATTTTATCTCCTTTGAATATATGTCATTCCTACTGAAGGG